>NC_142373.1:10266792-10866792 GCF_059441005.1 Hippichthys cyanospilos | reverse complement strand
GCTGGAGACGTTTTTTTTTTTTTTTGTTCTACTGAGATTGAGGAAGATAACTGCATTCCGGGCGGTATTTAGCGAAATGCTGTGTGTGCATTTCGGAATGATAATACCGTTTGATGCTGAAGTAGCTTTAGCATCCATATGCCAAATTGTGCACTTATGAAAGCAGGAAAAAAAAAAAAGGTTTTCATTTTTATTTCATCACCCCACAAGGTGCCTTTTGCGAGTGTACCCTCACTTCAATACTAAACAGACAGAGCAGACAAAGCCAAAGGAGTGTTTCTGTGCCCTTTTATCGTCCGGGCGTTATTTATTTGCAGCTGTCTGGAGATGCAAATAAATGTCAGTCAGCGCACAATTCTCCTTCTTCACAAGCAGACGCTGGCTATCTTGCGTTTGTGGATTTTGCTGCTCTTAAGACGTCAGTGAGAACGTAACTATATGTCATGGAGCAAACCCTCTTTTTGATCATACAACCTTGAGTAGATCTCGCAAGATTAAAAGACCATGAGATTTCTTTTTTTTTTTTTTGCTTCTTGGGCCACAAGTTCAGTTATATAAACAGCAGAATGAATACAGCATGACAATAAAACCTGCTGTCAAATATGGGAAGAATGCCAGTCAACACTTCGAAATAAAGCTCACCATAACAAATAATGAATGAAAACGAACATCTTGGAACACTTTTATTTTGAAGTTCTTCAGAGTAGGATGTCGCAACGAAGGTGAACTCTTTCTACTACGCAAACTTTTCCTCCCTCCCAATGTGAGCTGCAAGTCGTGACTCCCGGTGTAAACAACACGCAGTTGTTGTGAAATCATGCTCAATTGCTAATTCTGGGCACTAAAATCCAACATGATGATGCCGCGCCTGTTTCCAGCATTTAGTGCATCATCTAGCATGAACTAGCTCTAGCTAGCACCACTCAAGTGCTGCTTTCATGGGCAGGTTAATAAACTTGAATCAGAACTGCAAACTTTGATGTTGACATCCTTACATGGTTGCTGTTGCTACTGATCACTTTTGAACATACCAAGCTGACTCAAATGTCGTTTATAGGGCTGGAAAAAAAATATGGTGAGAGAGCAGTCCACAATCTCACAGCTTAAATGTAAACAAAAAAATGTGTTCGTGATGATAGAATAACAGTATATAGGTTATCCCATATTTTGCAACATGTATATTAGTATATATGGATATTTTCTGTTGGTGAAGCTCGTGTGAGGAGATGACGCGTCTCCAAGGGCAAAAGAGCATGGACTCCCATCTGCACCCCCTACAAAGCATGGGGGTTGGTCATTGTGTTCCTGAGAAAGGCCATCACAGCATGAAAGCGCACCTACACCCTCCCCACTACTGATTGTTTGCATAGTTGCCGAGACCTCTCCCTCAAACTCTTTCGAGCAGCAATGGCTTTTCTTATGCGTAATGGTAATACACGGTAAATACCTGACCGGAATGCTTGCATTCAGTAAATGAACTTGTTTTGCCCATACTGCGAATTTTTGCACAAGCCTTTGTTTTCTGCATAAAAGAGAAATTAAATCCATACTGGCCTAGTGCGGCTTATCTTCTGATGCCCTTGAACAAAATGCCTGCAGTTTAGAACCGTTGATGACAAAAGCAGATGATTTCCTCAGCAACATGCTGACACGGTATACGCCTTCTGTCGCAGCACTGTATAATAGTCTGTATAATTCTACATGTATTAGAGCATAAGCAATACCAACTCCACCTTACGTGATTACGCACAAAAGTAATCTACATTAATGCATATGGTGAGCTCTAATAGCCTCGTTTAGAGGGAGGAAAACAAAATATATCTTCTAAGGACCACAAAACAAAACACGTTTTTTTACTCCATCAGAGAAGCAATTCAGGAAAGCTCCAAAACCATTTAGTTTAAAAAAATAAATAATTTCACAGTCAATGAAGCATAATCAACTGTGGCTGTTTTATTTTATTTTTTTTAAACTTCACCAAAGTGATTGTGCAGTGACTGTGAACTATAGAAAATGTTGTACAATTATATTGCGTGCATCCCTGTATACTGGAGCTAGCTATTTTGTCTTCCGAAAGACAGATAGCTAGCTAGCTAGCTAGCTGAATTCATTGTCTTTCAAAAGACAGATAGCTAGCTAGCTAGGTAGCCAGAGAGACATGAATACATGGATGGATGCTGAAGCAGGTATATATATATATAGTGCGCGAATATATCATTATTGAGGGGTTAGGGGATATGGGCGCACATGCACACAGCATCTGTCTAGTCAGGTAGTAAGCTATATAGCTCACTAGCTACCTAGATATCTAGCTTTCGAGCTATCTTGTGATGGATGGATGGATGGATAGAGTCAGAAAGCTAGCTGCGTAGCAAGCTAGACTCCTAGCTAGCTAGCTAGCTAGCTAGCTAGCTAGATAGATAGATAGATAGATAGATAGATAGATTGCTAGCTAGCTATGGATAGCTAGATAGTTTTCTGAAAACAGCAATCTGGATATGTTTACGTTTGTTTTTTTGTTTTCGTTTACTCACGATGAATCTTTTCAAATTTATTTTTTGTTTGTTTGTCGAGGCTCTATGAAAATGTTGTCGTATTGACTCGTACCCCTGGCCCCTCCTGCCCGACCCACCCCCGCATCTAGCAAGAAGGGAATCAAATGGTCTTTGCGAAGAGTTTGGCTGTATCTGCTTCTTTCGCATTAAAAGTACTGGAGATCTACTTCTCGAGTTTCTATAGCAACAGTTCCCACTCATGTCTTCAGGATGAGTTAGGCCCAGCGTGAGGGAGCGCAGCATTGACACTCACACCTGAGGATTTGGGTTCAAACTCTAATTACTGGAGAATGAACGAAGGGAAGCTGCAAAGTATAGGTCTGCATTGAACAACCTGTAGTGTACAATTTAATCATACATGGTAATTTGGTTGACAAAAAAAAAAAAAAAAAACAGAAGGCAGCAGTCGATAAACCTGCACAGGACGTGTTGTTCGAAAATGGATTGACGGATCTGCTGCGACTTTAATGATGTGCCGTCCTTGGCTGAAATTCTCCTTTTATGCTTTAAAAATGCAGCTTGCAATTTCTCTTTTTCTCTTTTTCCGTTTTGTACCTCACACACTTTTACTAAGTCTCTCTCTCTCTGGCTTGCAGTCAATCCCAAGTGCTGATGAGCGACGGATGTGATGTAATGGCAGAGCTCACGTGGAGGACGGATCAGTGCAGGACGTCCACTGCTGTCTAAAAATTACCGCAGGCCACTCGGTCTACATTTAACAGGTAGGGGGAGTGCATACTTTGAAGTTTGAAGAACACATCTCAAAGCACCGTCATCAATTATTTCAAATCTTGATTTTTGAGCACACAGGTACTCAGAACTCATACTCAGAACTCGGATTTTATTCTCAGTTGTTACTTCAAAGTCTGAATTCTGACATCATTACCAGAATTGTGACTTAATTCTTAGAATTTTAATTCAAAATTCTCATTTTGAAGAGAAATGATTATCCTGATAAAAAGTCATCCCATAAACGACTATGACATTCTTTCCCTCGTCCGCTTTCAGGATGGACTTTCCCAACTGTACCGAAGGGGTGTACGCTACCAGCAGCGGCGATTATGAAGAACTGGAGACCAGCAGACCGCCTCCCAAGAAGATCGTCCTTTCCGTCACCCTCTCCGTGCTGGCCATCCTGACCACGTTCCTCAACTGTTTGGTGATCACGGCCATCGCCGTCACGCGCAAGTTGCATCACCCCGCCAACTACCTCATCTGCTCCCTGGCGGTGACCGACCTGCTGGTGGCCGTGCTGGTCATGCCTTTTAGCATCATATACATTCAGAAAGAGAGCTGGGTCATGGGGAAAGCCGTGTGCACCATCTGGCTGAGCGTGGACATCACGTGCTGCACGTGCTCCATCCTCCACCTGGCCGCCATCGCCATCGACCGCTACCGGGCCATCACAGACGCCGTGGAGTACTCGCGAAAACGTACGGGGGCTCGAGCGGGAGCCATGGTGGCCGTCGTGTGGCTCTTGTCCATCCTCATCTCGCTTCCGCCTCTTCTGTGGCGATACTACACGGGAGATGCCGATCAAGAAGACCAGTGCATCATCTTGCACCATCACATCGTTTTCACCTTGTACTCCACCTTCGGGGCGTTTTACATCCCCCTTTTACTCATCCTTATCCTCTATTTTAAAATCTACCGGGCTGCTCAGACCCTTTACATGCGACGGGAGGCCAGCAGGGCGAGCCGCCACTCGTGCATGACCAACGGGAGCATGATTCCTTCCACCTACCCGGCGGGAGACGGGGCGCCGCGGTCGCCGGACCCCGTCAGCCCGCAAGATAAATCCTTCTCCGACCCCTCCACGGAGGAGGCGCCCCGCGAACGGATGCGCATCTCGGTCAAAAAGTTCCACTGCAAGTCTCGTCGGCACGACTCGCGCAGCGAGTCGCGCAGGAGCCAGCTCTCCCAGGGACCACGCATTTCGGGCTCGCGGGAACGCAAGGCCGCATCCACGCTGGGCTTGATCATCGGGGCGTTTGTCATTTGCTGGTTGCCCTTTTTTGTCAAGGAGGTGATCGTCAACACATGCAGCTCTTGCAGCACGTCAATGGAGATGGCAGACTTTCTGACGTGGCTCGGATACATCAACTCTCTCATCAACCCGCTCATCTACACTATCTTCAACGAGGACTTCAAAAAGGCTTTCCAGAGACTGGTTAGGTGCAGTAGTTACCTCTGATTGTTAAAGCACTGTAACGTGTAACAAGAATGGTACAAATGAGCGAATGGAGTTGAGGAAAAGGCTCCACAGGCAGATGAAGTGGAAAATAAGTGACTCTCATTTTCAGCCACGCTCCACGGGGCACTTCACCAGCCTCAAAGCATCGGAAAAGAGATTCGCATCAAATAAGTGTCCTGTTATAAATAGAATAGCCTCTCATTGGTGTTAATTGGAGTGAGCGGTGGGACGTTCAAATACTTAGAAAAAGGTCCTGAACCTCCCAAGACCCAGCCTACTCATTTGTGTCCACTGCTTAGTCCGTTTGGGGTCAGCAAGACAGCAAAGCTAATTGTCTCAAACCCAAACATGAGACATCATTGGAAAGGCCGGGGTGTCCTCTGCTCCCTACTTCTCTCTCTGTCCTCTATTAAGAACATTAAGTTGGTAGTGTAAGCTCCAATTTATCAAAAGATATAGACCAAAAACAATGTCAACTACAGACCCAGCCCATTCAAAGACCAAAAGCAAAAATACAGACTACAGACCCAGCCTATTCATTTGTGTCCTTTGTGTCCAAACCTATCATCAGAAAGGTCAGGAGGTCCTCTACCGAGCACACTAGATCTTAGTAGAGTATCTCATATGAGTCAAAAGATATAGACAAAAGACATAACTACAGTAGGCACCAATGAATATACTGGGTCTCAGGAGGATATCTGACCTTTTCCGTGCCAACGTTTTGAGCCTTGGTGAACCATCGTTAAGATCTTGAATAAGCTGTCTCTTCCATCCAAATGGCTTCCTTTCTTTCCCGCCTAAATTGCTGGCCGGGACGGAATGTGTTAAAAAATGCAAAACAGTTCTTTGAAAATGTTCATATTAATGAGTTCAGGACTGATTGGCTACGGAGAAAGTTGGATTATAATTCGGCATGGATCCACTGCTGGAAAGCTGGTAATTTATGAGTAACTGGAAAAGCACGTGGGCTTGAATGGGGGGGGGGGGGGGGATATATGAAGGCACTTTAGTGAGAATTTTACATGGTTTCTTTAGGTATCTGGGAATCTAAATGAATGCCTCTTAATGCCATGAGAGGAAGTTTACAGTTTTCTTTTCCAATTAAGAGCAAATCAATGGGAACATGAAGAAATCTATTAATTGCATTGCGGATGTAACGAGATATGTCTTCTGGAGTTGCTAAATACAGTACACATAGGGATACCACAAATCAGACAAGAGTGGCGTAGCATGTTTTAAGTTGTTTTTTTTTAATCAAAAAATGCTTTGCACTGCTTATGGGGTACCTATCTTTTGCAGAGGGTAGATATATGAAAAAGGGTTGAAAACTGTACAATGATCTGAGAGGGGATTTTTCTATGACTATTGCATACACATAAAATAAACTGCACGTGAGGCAAATTACAAATATTTTTTTGGATTATTTCTTCACAAACGGTCCTGTATGTTTCTCTCAAATAGTCCTGGATGTATTTATGTATTTGTTTCTTTTTATCTTTGAACCGTTTCTTACCTCCCAGCTCACTCCCACCACTTGTCCAGCATTAACTTAATTAATGAATGTGAAAATCACTGGTGGAGAAATCCTCATCACGCCCACTCAAGTACTTGGAATAGAACTACTATTTCTTTACTGCCTCCAAGAGGGCAGATAATATGTTGATGGAAATATTGGAGCTGAGTCAAGTATGAGGGTGGACTCTATGAGAGAGATCATATAGGAAAAGGACGAGGTGTGTCTCATATACTGTCTTTATGAGTGGTTGGATGTTGTGTTATTTTGTTGTATGTCGACTTGCCATCAATCACCAATAAACATTCCTCTGATTAATGTGTGGGTGACGTTTGCTTCTTGTTTTCTGAGTAGAGATTTTGATATTATGGAGCATAGAATTTTGCATTCTGTCTGAAAGGATTTAGAACAGAAAGGTTTCAATCGACCTGTGATTTACTATCATTCCTCCATACCCAATATATGTACAGTATATTACATGTAATATCTGTAATTCTATCTGACGCTTTAAACTAGTTTTAGCGGGCGACTAGTGCCCTTCATTTGTGATATTGTTCCTCACCCTTGTGGCTGATGAGAAAACTGCAGTGCAATTGGCTAAAATGTTGTTGTTTTTTTGTTTTTTGTTTGTTTTTTTTGCAGACAGTATAATTAGCGTTGGTGTTTAAATATGTATTATATATATACATATATTAAATTTACATTTAATACAAAAGCCATATTGCTTCTGGATGAATACATCTCGTATTATATAGTGTTTTTCCCTACCATAATGGTGTAATAGTTATTTTGGCTATGATTTTTGGGTACACAAATATGTAAAAAGGGGTTTATTACAAGGGGTTTAAAATAACAAATGTAAAGCAAAAGTCTGTCTGTTACAAGTGTTAATGTATGGGATAATTATGAAATAGAACGGAAAAGGTGTGAATCACTCGCCATGTTCAAAAGATTTGAAAATCTAGTGTTACAAAAATATAAAACTCTAAATCAACATAGGATTGTGCATACGTATTTAAAATGTCGTTTCTTCTATTTTTTATCTGTATGCGCACAGATTAGGTTACGCCGTAACCAAATGGATGATAAGACACGGAGAACAGATGGAGAATAATTATTTACAGATATGAAGGAAAAATCGATTTAAAATGAAACTTGACTTTTATTATAATTATGATAATGATGTCAGGCCACCACTGTATATATATGAAGATTTTGTAAGTTGCCCTCTTTAGATAATTGTTAATACACATGTTAAGAAGAGTGTTGCTTTGGGTCACATTTTTTGTATATGAACATTTACCGGAGTAATAACATGATTAGTAACAATAAATAAATACATTAATAAATAAAACCAAAACCTAGAGTACTAGTAGTAGGGTAATAACTTGATCATTTGGGGGATTTTTTTCCCCACTCCTAGTAAAAGAATTAAACCTTTTCTTTCTTCCGAATTGTTTTTAAATTCTTTCATTTGTTTATATGTCAAACCAATCAGTCATGTTTTCGCGATTAAATTATTTTTCACATACAAATACAAATACAAATACAGTACCTTCAAAATCATATTTTGTACCTTGCTGTCGAGTGAAAGTGGCATAATGAAAAAAAAAATATTATAGACAAAATGTTAACTTGTTTGTGCTGAAAATTGTGCTTTTAAGTATTCCTTTATATATTCTATAAAAGTTGTATGTGTCACTGAGGCCTTTTATTCGTCACAACACGTTTTAATTGATGGGATGCCAGGTAGGCACGTTTGCGTTTTAGGGGGTGTGTTGCGTTTGACCTGGCAACTTGGTCTATGCGCCGGATGCGCTTGACAGTATGGCGGACGACGAAAGTGAGATGGAAACTGACGGGCTCGAATTAGCTTTAGAATCATTGTGTAGTCGATTTTGCAGTGACGCGTCCGCCCCGAAAAGCAAAGACTATTGTTCTGGGTTTTGTGAGGTACGTCGGAACAACTTACGCTCAATATCCTTCGCGTATTGCTGTGTTGTCTGCTCAAACACGACTAACGTTGCTGCCTGACGTTAGCATTTTGGTTAGCAACAATTGATGCTACTGTGTGCCAAATCCACCATATCGGAATTAAAAATGAATGTGAGAAAATAAATAACCACAGACTTAAGATGAAGGTCCTGGTAAGAGACTTCTCGGAAAAGCAACGTTTTAGTCCAGTTCACTGGGTGATTGTTTACAGTGATAGCTTGATGCTAACGAGTGGCTAACTAACGTCACGCATCCAATGCTGCCTTGGTGAGAGCAAGTGTCACTTTAATTCTGGGATTGTACTGTAGTTTCATCGCTGTTTATTCACCCCTTCTAGTCTGGTTACGATATTGACCTCGGTTTATCATAAATGTTCGTGCTTAGACACCTAAGCATGTAGAGAAAAAAATGACAGCAAAATGCGTGATAATAGTCGTTCCGTAGCAGACATTTTCATGAAGGAAACTCTCACATCATACTACTGTGTCACAAAAGTCGACTGCATATACAGAAATTGTTGTGATCTAGTATCAATTTGCACGGATTTATTTGCTCATAGTGAAATCTGGGCCTTGGACCCAACGCAAATGTTGTTTGAATGACAATCCGTGAATACACAGACAAATTGCACTTTCTATCACTCTTGAAAAGTTCATTATTGTTCTGCTTGTCAATAAACCTCACTGGCAAATATATACAGTAGATGAGCAAAAAACATTTTTCTTAATGTTTGTGGATCTTGTCTTGTTCCGCAGTTGGTCGAAGCCTACACTGCCCAATGGCAAGTTCCTCTGCCTCAACTCAAGGTGCTGCGGACAGCGCTGTGCGGTTTCACAAAAGCCACGGACAAATTCCCTGATGACTGTCAGCACGTCCACAATATTCTCAGCCGCCTGGCCCTGTAAGTGAAAGCTTTATTTCATAATGATACCTTACCAAGACCTGACACAGATATAAAGACTTTGGGAATAGGAAAAATCCAAAATACTACTACGACTAATAATAATAATAATGATTTAATTTTTTAATACGTGTAGGCACAAGAAAGATCCCTAGAAATAGCATAAAAAACAGGTGGATGTAAAAATGTGGTCATTTCCACAGGAAAAAGGCAAACATTAGCAACTGTACTTTTTTATGAAAACATGTCAAAATACAGTGTGTTTGTAAAAGCTCCTTCAACCATAGTACAACTAGGACAGAAATTTGAAAAGCAGTTGAAGCATTTCGGAAAAATGTTGCCTCATCTGTGGGGAAAATGGCATTTTTTGACTGTTGTTTACACTGTTTTAAAAATCTGGTCAAAAAACTCCTTCAAGTTCGAGTAATTTCGTACCTCCTCCTCCAATTAGCTTGCAAGTTTCAGTTTTCAAGATGTCAGCCTTTTAAAAATTACCGGCATGTTTCAAACTGCTGACAGTCGCCCAAAAAAACTCAACTAGCACAGATGGAAGATTATTGGTGAAAAACGTTCATGTTCATATGTGATTTTGTGCATTAATTTATTTATATATAGTGCTGATGTTTAAATATTCCAGAACGATGGAAACCTTTGGTCGCTTTGCCACATAAATTGGCGAATGTTTTTGAAGCATCTCATCATGCAATATTGGTCTCCCACTGCTTTCCCTCACTAACTCGGGAACGTTTTGTCTTCTAGGAGTATCTTTGAGCTTCTACTGTTTTTCAGTAAAGAGGAATTTGGGGAAAAGCCTTTAAAAGACATCTTAGACTCCTATCAGGTGACATATTTTGCCTCCTGTTCTGTTGTAGCTACCCATTACATCACAAAGTAAAAAATGTTTCTGTGCAGACCTGTTATCATTTTGAATTTTTCCGTCTTTAGGCATGTCACGCTAAGCTTTTAAGGTATAGAAATGTGTATCTTCAGCATGCAAAGCTGATCATAAAAGCTGGTGGTCCTTGGGAGAACCAGGTGTTGCAAGCAATCCTGAAAGAGACAGATTTGCCTCCAAAAGAGGGTAATGTTGAACCTTTTTTTATATACCAAATTCCTATACACAGCTGTATCCTCCTGTGACACGGCTAATTCATTTGTGTCCACTGTTGTTTCTATTTTGTCTCAGCAAGACAGCCAAGACAATTTCTTCCCTTCCAAACACATGAACTATTAAAAAGGCTAAGATGGTCTTTGCTGAGCACAATATGACTTTGTTGCGCCAATTATTTCAAATGTATTGAACAAAGAAAATTTCCCCTACAGTGGACACAAATTATAGCCTCACAGTTTATAAGTCAAAAATCCATTTTGAGCGGACTGCCAGTACACGTGTTAATATTCTAAACCATTGTCTTCCGTGTACAGTTGATGATTACCTAAGCTCGGAGCTGCCAGTTTTTTTGGAGTTGCGGGTGCGCTATCTGCAAGCATGTGAAAGAATACACGAAGCAATGGCCTTGGCTAAAGTCTGTCTGGAGAACCACAAGCCTGGAAAACATTTGTACCTGCATCAGGCTTACTTAACCTGTCTCTACAAGGCCTCACTGCATGAACACCTTCACAAACAGGTACTGAGTCCTGGATTGCATGTTGAGTGATGATAATGTAAACCTATTCATAATTGAAAAGCAGCCTTAAAGTAACACAAAAAAGAAAAGTGTTGTAGTTCATTACAGTGCATGTATAAAATATAAATGGTGATTTCTTAACATGAGGAGGTTCAAATCTATGTGTCGCTTTCTCTTCAGATGGCAAAGATTGACGGCCGTGATGCGGTGGAGATCATCTGTAACAGCGAGCAAATTGAAAAAGATGAGCTGATTTTGTCATTGTGCAAAGTGTTCCTTGCCCAGCAGCTACACAATGGGGACATGTACTACATATGGTAGGAAGATTTAAAAATACAGTTGTTTATTTTTTCTTTGTCTGCTGTGCAATGCATTATCGCATTTCTATGAGAAAATATGAAGCATCTAGCTCGGGCAGGGGCAATCTAAGGCCATATGCGTCAAATTAAGCTTTTTAATCTGGCTTGCTGGTCTTGAAACAATTACGTATCAATCAGAACTATCAGTGTTTTAAAGTAGTAACTGTTAGTTTTTTGTTTATTTCTAGTTTGTTCATTTCATTTTCTGTGATTGAGTCATTTAAATACATGAGTTAACTCTGTTGTAAGGCTTGGGTAAATGTTCTATTGATATAAAAGCGCATGTTTTCAGGATGTCCCATATTTTTTTTTTCTTATGAGGTGGATTATCAAAACACTCCATCCATCTGCTCCTGGTCAAGCCCTTTTGTTAAATTTTAGAACCCTTTGCGGCCATCGAGTCAAAAGGTTTGCCCACCCCTGATCTAGATGATTTGCAGTTTTTATAAAATAATATGAAGAAAACACAAATTCACTTAACCCAGTGAATGGTCACTGATTAAATAAGTTGGACATCTTTACAGGGTTTGACTTTCACTGCGTTTAAAGTGATTTATATTTACATCAATACACGTTTACCTCCATGCATGCATGTACAGGGAACTGGTGTTCATCTGGAGCAGGTTGCATCTTCGAGCCAATCCATCAACGCAAGATTTCCTGACTGAGTGCACGCGGTTGGCCTTCTCTGCAAAAAACGTTCGAGCTATCTTTCCCTTCATCAAACTACTCACCACCGAGGTGCGACTGAAATCATCTTTCTATAGGATACTGACCAAAACAAACAAAATAAAATTGTTTTTTGGAGTGCTCACAATTTGTGAATCGATATTAAATGCTAACCTTGCACCTCTTATATTACTGAAAGCAGTGCTTCTCAAATGTAGGTTTGAGTACCAACTTCTGTTCGTACAGGGTTTTCTGCAAGTATCGGCAAATATAAAGCTGTGGCAGAAACCTTGCATTCAAAGTACAAAGCGTTGCAAAGCATGTTGTGCCTTTGTTCTGTTTTACAAGGATTTAAATTAGCATAATGCTCAATGAACCTAAAAGTACTGGCTATCAGTATCGGCGATACCGGCACCGGTATGTACTCTGTGTCAACTAATACGCAAAATCTCACAGCTTTAAAAATGAGTTTAACACCTCCGACTTAAACGCACAATTTGTCTTGTCTCTGGATTTGTTGTGGCAGCTGAGCGGCGACGGAGTGCAAGTCTGCATGGAGCTTTGTGCCAGGGCCTTGCAGCTGTGCGACGTGCAAGCGGACGACATTGCTCTGTCTCTGGTCTGCAAGACCATCGCCTTCCTCCTGCCTGGAGACTTGGAAATCTGCCGAACCTGTGCCCTGCTGGTCTTCTGCCTGGAACGAAGCCTGCAAGCTTACCGGACGGTGCGCCTGCTTTATAAGCACCCTGACCAAGAGCCGCATCCTTACCACAGCTTTGTGCCAACCAACGTTCGCTTCGAAATTATGCAGGTCAGATGTGGAGAAGGAAGAAATATCCTCCAGAGACCCAGCCTATTCATTTGAGTCCGCTGTAGCGGATTTTTGGTTTTGGTCTCTATCTTTTGTCCCATTGGAGCTACCCTACTAAGCCTGGGTGTGTTCATTAGAGAACATCCCGGCTTCAGCTGCTTAGCCAAAATGAACACAAATATGGACACATGAACAGACTGGGTCTGTAGTGGACGTTTGTTTTTTATCTATATCTTTTGACTCTTTGGAGCTACCTTACTAAGTGTGTGCCCATTTGTTTGAGTGGGATGCTGTTAGCTTTGCTGCCATCCTGGGCCAAAATGGACACAATAGTGGACACAAATCCATACGCTGGGTTTCAAAAGAATTTACAGGGTGGGCCAAAAAAAGTGATTCCTTCCTAAGAGAATCAATAATATAGCAGCTAAAAAGCAAACATTTGACAGCCATGTTTTGTCTTCGTGCTACTTGTATTGAGTTCCATTTCTAAATGTGTTGCATCTCATTTCAGATGCTGAAAGAGCGTCTGTCTTTTGACCCCGAGTTCTGGAGCCTCCTGACCCTCAGGACCCGCTGCTTGGAGTTGATAGACGACAAAGTCACGAAGGACGCTCTTATCAATGAAATAAGCCAAGAAGAAAAAGAGGAGGAGGAGGAGAAATACTGTGACAAGGAGCTGACAAGTACCTGTGTAAATGATTATTTTGCTCAAAACTTAAATCTCATCAAGTGCACTGGGACCGAATCGGGGAAAGAGGCCCCTCTAGTCGAACATACTTCTGATGGCCATACAGTAAGCTTGTCAGGTCACGCCCGCGTGAAGAAAGGAAAATGGCGGCGTAAACTTCAAAGGAAAGTCCACCTTTTGGCAGAAGAGGACTTCGACCAAGGTGACGATCCGGAATTCATGTACAGTCTCAAACCCAGCTTGCTCCGTAACAAATCTGCATATTCGCTACGACGCAATCGCACAAAGAGAGAAAACTGCACTTCTGTCAAGCTCCCTCTCAATCAAAAGATTGAGTATTTATCCCGATGCGTGAAAAGCCAAATTTTGAAAAGGAAAGGCAAGAAGAGATGGTTGCAAGGTCCTCCCGGGCAAGAGCTAACACAGAGCGTCCAAGAGGAGTTGGTGGTGGTCAAAGGGAAAAAGCGGGGCAGGAAGCCCGCAAATAGATGGGAGATCTCTTACCCTGACAATGAAATACCACTGTCCGAGGATGAGTCCGCTTTCGTCGAGGAATCCCACGTGGACGGCACAAAGAAGGAAATGCCTCACCGGAAGAACGAGACTGAGAGCGAGCAGACGAAGACGCAACCCGAGGACATAAAGGACGGACGCGGCCAACCTTCCCATGTTTGTGCTTCTTCCGCCGAGCCGCAGATTGTTCACACGGCGGTTGAAGCTGACCCCGAGCTTGAAGGACCTCTCCAGGAGTTCCAGAGCTATCCAATAGAAGTTATGCACAATTACCATCTCAAGTCTACAAGCAGGGATGCGGAGTACCCTGAAAAAATCCCCACAAACCATCATCGCAAGGTAGATGAGTCCTCAATCGGTGAGGAATGTAGAACAACAAAAAGAAAGGTTAGTAGGTTTACAAAGTTTGTTGGTACAGTGTTCCCTCGTTTATCGCTGGTGTTGCATTTAAAAAAATAAATACAATAAATCAGCGGAGTGAAAGTTGAAGAAGTAAAATTAGTGGAGCAGAGGTTGACTGTCATTCTATATATTTTTTTGTTCTTATGTGTTTATCTTACTGGGTTTAATTTTGATAATTGTTTTCCCATTTATACTTTTGTATTGCACTTACTACACTTTTATCAGGCAAGCATGAATATTTTCTCACATTTTTTAAACGGTTTCTGTTCAAAACTGTTGAAGGTTGATAAAATAAATTGCAATTGGTAAAAAAAAAATAAAAAAATTAAATGACAAGACTGTGAAAGGTTGTTAAAGCAAGGGAACACTGTATTCCTTTTTTATTTTCAGCAGGTTGGATTTTTCTTGAGAGCTTATTGTTAAGGTTAAGGTCGCTGTTTCTTTTTACTATTTTTTTTAAGGGTAAAACATTTTTCAATTTCATCTTATCAAACAGACATCGCTCTTTGAAAGCAACTTTAATACTGCAGTTAAAAACCCAAATCAAAAGTGTGGTCCCTTCTGAAAACTGAAAATATACTTTGTCATAACATCAACACACATACTCACATACAACACGCACCTGTTGTCTTTTATTAGAGTAAACTAATAAATTAGTTTTTTCCCCTCCTTACTCAATTTTCAGTTTTTCATTGGGGTAGAACAACTACCAAAATTAACATTAATAGATGATACAATGATGATCAGTAAAATAAGCCATTCACAATATTTTAAAATGGATTTTTGTCTGCCTATTCTCTCTATAGCGTCTGTATCTGTCCGTCTTTTGTTTCAGGTGAAAGTGGAAACCACGTGGAAGGAAAAGTTCCAACGAGCGCAAAAATACGGTCGTCTGAGTCTTGACTGTCACATATGTAAGAAAAACTATAAAGGCTTGAACGTGTTGAGGCATTCTCTCGCCCACTTGAAGAAGCGCAACAAGTGCATCATCTGCGGCAAATGTTTCCAGCACTTTGTTGTCGGCAAAAAGCACGTTTGGGAACACGTAGAAGACATGTGCAAGAAGCAAAAGGACTCTGGGGCCGAGGGAGCGGAAACCGCAAACGGGACCAAGAACTATCAGGCCGAGGCCCCCGTTGAAAACCGGACGCCCGCTGAGGAATCTCGCAAGAAAGTTAGCAAATTGAAACCTTCCGACCTCAGTCGGGAAGCCCGAATCGTGCGAAACCTTCGCATCGCCGTCAAAAAAATGCTGACCCATTCCAAGAAGATGAACAAGAACGCCGCCGACGAGACGCAGTTGGACTTTAAGGACGAGCAGGTGGTAATTCAAGATGAGATGATTATCATTAAAGCTCCCGTGTGCAAAAAGCAGGACGAAGCGGACACGGCGGGGGAGAACGGCTACGATGTCCTTGGCAAGTACATTTTGTGCCCGTCCTCATCCTGCGACAGGGTCTTCCTCAAATACGGCGACAGCTTGACTAAGCATGCCGTCAAATGTCACCTCAATGAAGACCCGGTGCTGGAGAAGACCTTTGTCTGGGCCAAGCACAAATGCACCTTCTGCGGGCGGTAAGTACGTCTGTTTTCTCAGTTTGGTCATGTCACGTTCACTAGATGTCCTGCGATTGGAGAATACTTGAGCCAGGAGCAACTTTGTTGTCGTAATTGGTCGACAGCTTTGTACTAGTAAAATGCCTTGACCTGGGAAAATATGACGACCAAGTCTGGTAAGTCAACTTTCAGTGCCAAGAGTTATTGGAAAAGGAAATCTCTAGAAGACCAGTATATTTGGCATTTTCACTCATATTTCAAGGCCAACAGAATATGTTCAGCTATGTCTATGTATATATGGGTGGTATCGTATGAAAGATTGAGTTCCATTCCTTACTTAGAATTGTATGTCTGTAATATATGTGTTGTATGTGCGGAAACACTGTCATCCAACGGTCACAGTTATCACTGGTGTCAGCTACCCTCCATAAAAGAACAAAAATTTCAATTATTGTTATTACTATTATAAAAGACGAGAATTCTTTTCCATGGCACTGAAACAGTTAAAAAGAGGTCGACTGCCATGTTTGCAGATGTAGGCAGTGTTACAATAGCAGCAAGGCAGATATCATCCCCCCAAAACATGGGGTCTTCAAATTCGGAATAATATCCACTAATAAAAAAAAAAAAGGCATACTCAATTATTACAAGGTGAAAAAGGCAGCAGTACTTCTTCTCAAAAAAGTCTGCGATTTTAATGATGGGTTTTTGGCCATTTCCCGCAGAGACCTCCAGTTCGTCCAGTATTACAAGGAGCACATAAGGCGACACCACCCCGCTCTGCCGCACTTCTGCTTCCACGAGCATTGCGAGCAGCGCTTCTTGACGTTGCAAGAACTCAAAGCGCACATGAGCACCCACGCCCCTTTCGGCCCGGCGTGCGCATTCGCCAACTGCGGCAGGCGCTTCTCCAATATCATGAGCCTTTTCGACCACGAGTGGCGCCACTACGTTCCGGCCCCTCACCGAGACGAGTTGGAACTCGGCCGGCAGAAGAGGCAACGCGTCGAGGCGCCGTGCGATAAGAGGGAGAAGGTCGAGGAGACGCGGACGCAGAGTAAGCAAGTCAAAGCGGAGATCTTGAGCGCTGAGAAATCCGCTCCGGAAAACCTCAGCAAAAAAGTCGCGGAGGCCAAGCCGCCGCAGAGCGAAGCGCTTTGCTTGAACGCCGCGGAGCCCGCCCCCAAACCGCTCAACGGATTCGAGGAGGCCAAACAAAGCCACAGGTCCAAAGGAAGCAAGCGCGGCGGACATAAAAAACCCCATCACAAAAAGAAATTCTGGTTCACCTGCGACAGTCCCGTTCCCGACCCCTTGAACGTCAAGGAGGTGGAGAAAAACACCACGCTGGCCGAGGACGCCGAGAGAACGGCGCAGCACCGGGGTTTCTTAGCGCCGGATCCTTCCTCCGCGCCCTTCCACAAAACGCCATTGACCCGACTGCCGCCTTCTACCTACATGGACGAATCGCAGCTGTCCATGCGCAAGAGGAGAAGTTCCGACCTGGAGGCTCACACGCAAAGTCAGTCCATCAGTTTCTACACTAACACCAATTTCTCCACGCGGCACGACTGCAGCGGTCGGCGCGAGCAGAAGGTCCGACACCGATGCGACAAGTGTCTCTCCTCGTTCGGCAGCGTCCAAGAGCTCCAGAAACACAAAGCTCTCAACACCTGCTCCGCTCTCTTCGGATTCGACTCGGATGACGAAAGCTAACGCGACGTGTCGGAATCTCATCCTTTTTTGACCAAAAATGTGTGCGTTTTCTTTTTACGTTTGTAAGGACATTAGCGGGTGACTGCAAGTGGAATATACACTGAGACTTTTTTTTTTTTTAAATTATATTTTTCACTATTGCCAACCATATGCAGTATGTGGATCAAAATAACTGACCGTCAATACCAAATTGTCCACGCATCTTCTTGCATAGCTTGTGCCATTTGCTAGCAAGCCAACTCATTGAAATTGGAATGAAAGACAACAAACTGTAATGTCATGGATGCGTATGAAATACTCATTCTTCGGACAGTCTTCCAAACGCATCGCTCGAGAGAGAGCCCATCAAAAGGCTCGTGGAGATTGGGAGGAAATTTGATTTTCAGATCTTCCACAATGTGATTATGGAAAACTAAGTGAAGATATTCCCTCAAGTAATCACTATAAAAAGTGTGAAAGCTGCCAGTACCTCTTAAGTATTAATTACCTAGAAAGTGATGTGTGAAATTGCGATGGCTCCTTGAATTGAGAAGAAATGTGCATTTGTTTTTAGGATCTTCCATATCATCATGGAAAAATAAGTCGAGCTATTTCATGAAAATTGCCCACCTCTTACGTATTATTATATACGTACTATTACGTATTACATAGGAAGTAATCTGTGAAATCGAGATGACTCCATCAAGTTTTTGTTTTTATGTTGGACTTGCTTATTTATGTGTACAAATGTAAAAAGAAAAAAATGTTTGTTATGGTATAACGCCAAGCTATTTTTGTTACATAAAGTGATTAAAATCCGTTTAATAAAACAAGTGGAAAAAAAAGGTCACCGTTTCAGTATAGTTTTATTTAAGCATTGCATATTTCATCCATAAACATTGCTCTCAAAAAAGTAATTTTTATTTGCATCTCATCCAGTTGTAGAAAATGTGCAGAGTCCTCAATATAAACAGCCCTCTCCTACACGTCAATTAATTGCATATCACGTTTAAGTCCATTTGAGAAGTAAACCTCTACGCAGTAAAAATTGATGAACAAAATGTGAACCTGAATCGGCAGTGCATTCAAGGATTTCAGGCTGCATTAATTCCGACATGCAGTTTGGGTTCAGCATGCTGTTTCTACGCTTACTTTGGTGCAGTTTGCAGCTCTAAAATAGACTTGATTATTTATAAAGACATACTGCAAAGAAAAACACATGGTGGACAGGAGTCAAAATAAACTTTAGAGATGTATCGACGAAATTTAACGATACTAATTCGACTCATCATGGCTCAACGGAAGAAGGACGTAAAGGAAAACAAAAACTGACGCAGGGATGAGCAACATACGGTTATGCGAAAGATGTAATACCGGTGTTAACCACAGGAGGGCAGGCATCGCCCACCAGCGCCTTCTATCACGAGGTGAAGAAGTGCGTGTCATGCCCGCCGAAACGACGCTAAAAAAGTATGTAAAAAAACTGCGATTTTGTTGTTAGTTCACACGGCGTTCATAGTGCTTAAGTATTTAGTAAATTTGTGTCCTTCAAAAAACGTGGATATTTGTGACGGACCTTCATTGCGCTGCTAACACAGGTGAGTGATTCCTTTTACTAATGTTGCTTTATTTACTAGTTTTGTTCCATTGTTTGAATGGGAGGGAAGGTTGCTCAGCGAAATGAAACTTGGTATTTGATAGAGTTGAGCAATATTGTTTTTAAACTTCAAAATTAAATTTAGATTTCATGTATTTTGTCCGTGGTTTTAAAAAAAATGTATTTTTGTCCAAAGTCTGGTAATTGTGCGTTCTAATGCGGCCCTTTTAACGAAAGATTTTGACCATCTTCACCGTTTTAAGTTGCCCATCCCTTTCTGTTTTTTTTTAACCTTTTTTTTTTAACTCAAGTCCTACAGAGCTGGGGCAAATCTCATATTGACAGTAGTGATGCTTTTTGTGTGGGGTTTTAAAAACTACCAAGTACGACATGTGCTGGATGGAAACATGAATTAATCTGACATTTTGGAAGACCATACGGGAGTGTTTACCCCTCTCTTAAATCATCTTCGGCTCTGTCCTACAAAAGCTTCTTTTAATTTTATAAATGAGACCTTGAGACCTTTACCCATGTCTTAAAAATCTAGCAAATTTGCCTAAAATGTAATTCAATATATTCCCACTAATATATATACATTTTTGTCGTTGAAATGTGCCACTTAAATTATATTGAAGACACGCAAGACTCCTGAGTTTCCGATATTGCCTTAAAAATGGTTCTTAATTATCATGCATATTATGTTTAGAATTAAAAGACCGTCATGTGCAAGTCGTTCCTCGCGTTATATTGCTGCACGACGGCTTGTTGCGTATGTCACACCTGGGAATAGCGGTACAATTTGACGATAAAGTGCAAATGGTTCCCTCCCACTATTAATAAATGAATCTTAAGGGTTTGCATAAACAGTGGAGAAGAGAGGAAGAAGATTAGGGAAGCCCACGGTGAGAACATTAAAAAGCTGCAGGAAGGACGCGGCTCTGCTTTCAGTGGCTGCTGTTGGAGCTCCAGTCGTAGGGGAGGTAGCTGACTTTGACCTTCCCTGCAGAAATCACCTCCTTCAAGCTCGTCTTCTTGGGGGAGTCGCTCATGTGCTTAAGCACCCATTTCAATATCTGCGAGAAAGACGTGAGCAACACGAGGAAGTTAGATCTTTTAAAGCAGACGTATTGTGAAAATTAGTGGTAGGAAGGATTTAAAATTGTCCTAATGCTCAGAATTTCACCATCTCCACAGGAAATATTCTCAAGTTGTTGTTTTTTTTTCGGCTTGTATAAAAGTGACTGATTTCCTACTGTGTAGAATCAAAATACAAAATTTGCAGACAACTACTGTTAGTTTGGGAAACAGTTATTAGGTTTTCTGACATTATTTTTGAGATGTAACAGACCAAACCAGCAATTAAACGATTAAAATAACAAACCTGCAACGGCAATTTGAAAAATAAAAAGTCCTAATACTAGAGGAGGAGTAAATCTAGAGGAGTAAAACAAAGTCACAAGTGATTTATGAGGTATCGTTTTCCCATCACTAATGTATATTCATGCAAATTTGAAAAACGTGGACACGGCGATTATTTAAATACACGACTTAAAAAAAAATGGAATAAACTTGACCGATGGCTACCTTCTCATCAGTGCCTCCAAAGTCAGCCTTGTACCACTTGAAAATTTGACTGAGTCGGACTTCTTTTTTCCCCAAATCCACCACGCAGGCGTCGTCGTTTTCCAAAAAAGCCTCGGCCGCCGTGCGCAGCTGCTTGTCAATGTCCTGCCGGGGTTGAATTGAAAGTTAAAAAACCTTTCGAATATCAAAGTTTGCCTGAAAACGAAATAGTGCGTGGACTGAATAATAGTTGAATAAAAAGCGCGGCAATCCTACCTGTGGCGTGTAGGTTTTGATGGGAGGGCAGCCTTTAGCACCGCAGTTCAAGGCGAAATGAATGAGCGGCTCGACGTCTTTCAGCGCCACCTAGGCCACACGACAGGAACTCAAACGAAATGGAACCTGACTGAATGCGCGAGACGTGTTGCTAGAAAGCGCTTTTTGCAACTTTTCGCTTGTTTTCCACCGGCCTACTTGTAGTCTGGGGTCCGTTTTGGAAAAGGGTCTTCGGAGCTGCGCCACGCCTTTCCTGTTCCCCCTCAGCACGCCATTCTCAATATCCTGTAAGGTGAAGACTTCACCTCCAATCAGATAGCTGACGTAGTTGAAGAACTACAAAAGCGGCAGAAAGATACACGCGGTTACGCTGCGGGATTCTAGCTAGCGACGAGATATTTCAAGGTATCGGTTCGGGTCCTACCCTGTATCTCTGCCACACGTTGGTGGGGGCGCCCATGCGGAGGTAACCGTGGATGACCAAGGCGTTGTAGATGTTGATGAAGAAGGCCAGCGTTTCCTCCCGGGAGAGCGAGAGGAGTTTCACTCTCTGCAGCTGAATGGCCAGTTCCGAGTAGCGCTGGAAAGCGGGGTTTTTCGACATGCCTTTGTAGTCCACCGACTGAGGGGGGGGGGGGGGGGGATGACCAGAGGTGGGCATTTGACAAATTTTGCTGGTCCATCATTCTCAATAGCATAATAACTCAATATCAATATGACCAACATTTTTCAACTGTAAACACACAAAAGAAACAGGTCAAGCGTACTTTATCGGTTCATTCTCCAGCTACCAATCCCAATATTGATCCATATATAAGGCGCACCTGATTATAAGGCGCACCATCAGCTTTTAAAAAAAAAAAAAAAAAAAAAAAGCCTTTTAGGTGTGCCTTACAGTGCGGAAAATACCGTATATAGAATTGTCGGTCGAGTAATTCTCCTTAATTGTATTGCATACAGGTTGCACTGCGCTAGGAATGTGACTGACAGCAATTTTTCTGCTACGGATATCCAAGAGGAGCGTTGTATCATTGAAACTAAATTTTACACATTGTTGCTCCTACATTTATTTCTATTTATACTATACGAGCCACACAATAACAATAAAGGCATCGTATTGTATTTTATTAAGAAAATTATATGTTTATATATATATATATATATATATATATATATACAGTATATAAACCTGAAAATGTTAACGAGCTGGTCATCACCTTGCCGTCGGCGGAGAGGTGCTCAGAGAACAGCTTGAGAATCATTTCGCGCAAAAGCAAGGAGAGTTCCGACGCTATGAGAAGGAAAGAAAAAGTTAACACATTTATAAAACATGATAAACGATGCGAGTTTTTCACCCCGAATCACTTGGCTCCAGCTCACTCGGCGCCTTTCGCATGATAAGCGGTAGAAAATTGCGGTGATGTTAGTATGACAGGAATCCCACTTAAGACCAATGAGCAATAGAAGAAATGCAAAAGCAGAGTGGTTCCCAGCCACACTCCAGCAGATTAGTCTGAAAGCCAGTCCGGACGACACAAAATTCATCAAATCTGTTTGCAGCCTTAATTCAAAGACGCGGCACCAAGCGAAAAGAACCCGGAGGAGATTGCAAGACAGTCATCTCGGATGTCAAAAGTCCCCCGAGGACCCGGGCCGCGTGCAGTCCCGGCCCGACGTACCCTCGATGGGATTGCAGGACGCCGTCTGTCCTGCGTTGAGCGCCGAATGCGGATCGTCCTCCAGCAACCTGAACAGCGTGTCCCCTTCGGCCGATCCGAACCTGCCGTCCGAAACGCCGCGGTCCCGGGCAAACACCATGTACTTCTTCAGCAACAGTCCGTGGCCGATACCCAGGGCCTGACCTTGGTCTGGCACACACGGGACCACGGTCAAGGCTGGACGTGACCCGGCTCTCGTGGAAATGAGCTTGGGATCGGAGTTTTGGCGCCGCTGCCCTTTGACCCCGCTTACCCATGCCCTTTTCGTTCTGCAGCCAGGTTAGCAGCTGGTCCTTTGAGAAGCTCTTCTTGTACAAAGCCAGCCCCTTTCTCTGAGTGCCAATCACATTGGAATCTTTAAGTTCCGCAACCAGGTCAGCCAAGTCGTCTTTCTCACATGTAAATTCTGACAAGGAGTAAAACAGTAGATTTTTTTACGCTACACCAAGGCTGCACAATTTTTTTTTTTCTCCGAGGGCCGCATACAGAAAATTCGACGTAAGGCACATTTCTTTTTCCTTTACCTTATTAAACACAGGAAAAAACATTAGGCATATATATCAGCGGTTATTTACAAAAAAAAAAACTGCTGTAGAAAATACTGAAGTGAGCGCACTTTCATCCCTAGCCTTCAAACTTTCGTTGACAGGAGATGAACACACCGTTACGCATTTCATGTCGAAAGACCAAACTTGTGGATTGCGCAACAGCAGTTCTGTAAACACTATGGAGCAAAAAGTACCACGGATTTGGAATCATTCTGAGAGGCAAAAGTCTCTGCTGCATTTTATTCTAGTCAGGGTTTATAGATATTTTGATGTTCCAAAATGTACTCATTTGTGCTCGATTATCGATCCTCGATTACGAAAGTATATATTGTGCAACATACTTTTTTCATCACTGTCGGCATCCAAAGCAGCACCCTGTGATCGTTTGCTTTCTGGTAGCGGTGGAGCATCGGCGGCAACGCGTTCTTCGTTCACCATCCTCACCAACCTTTGGAGCTCCTCTGGAGGCTTCAAACAGGAGACGGATCAATAGCTCCGGTCTGCCAAGTTTACGTCATCAAACGTTCGGTTTCCTCACCATTTTCTGCAGTTTTTCATTCCCCCCGATGTAAAGGCTGTTGAAGAATACTTGAGGGACGGTGATCCGTCCCGTCAGTTTCTTCACCGGCGCCTGCAGTTCCGGGTGCTCGTTGAGGTCCACTTCGCAAACGGGAACATCCAAGCGGGCCAGAATGGCCTTAGCCTGCCGGCAGTGCGGGCAGCCTTTGATGGAGTAGATGGTCACCCGTCCCTTGTCACTGTTTATAAACTCCTCCATCTAGAACAACATCAAAACATTTTTTTTTTTTTTACATTCTTGGTTTTATCTTGTTTAAGAGTTTGCTTTTATTGGAGATGTCTGTTGCTATCTTTACACATGAAACGTAAGTGAGAATGTGAACAATGTAACCATTGCCAGTTAATCTGGTTTTCGTTTGATCACGCACTGGGGGATATATTTTCAGCAACATGTCAATCAGCAATGTTTTAGCTATAGGAAGTGTCGGTGAATTTAAAACGAGTTTGGCAATGAGGTCCTTGAATTGGCATTCGCGGACTTTATTTTATTTGTTCATTATTTTAGTGAGGTAACGTGGCATAAGATGATCAAAGATTTGTTTGGTACAAAATACCCGATTCATGTTTCTTCTCGTGTAGAAAACTTATTTCAATAATACGGCTTCAGTGGAGTTATGCAACACTTCCAAACAGATGGAAACAATCAAAAATCTGTCTGTAAACAAGGCAAATCAAATAATGTGCTCGGATGCAAGCCGTATCGTTGACTTAACCGCATCATTTCCCATGTCATTTTTGAACATTTTTAGAAAACGAGAAAACCGCGACAAACGGGAGTTAGTTTGTTGACGAGCTATTCAGGCAAATATTATTTGGCAACCATATTGTGTCAGTAAGTACAAAGTATAAAAATATATATATTGTTTCTGTAGACGCACAGTTACTATTTACTTTTTCGACACAGTACTTGTCAGCAGGGCGCAAGAAACAGAAATTTCGAGCATAAGTACAAAGTCCATGATCCAAATTATTGGACCTCGCAAACGAAGACTTGAACAAAACTATCGTGGGCAGGAAATAATGACAAAGAAAAGACGCAAGTTCGAGACAGTTTCAATGTAAATAAAATAAATTGACAACGTATAGCCATTATTACATGTTCGTGCACGTCACACACCTGGAAATTATTACATTACCTGTAAATGATGTTCGAATTCTCCCTTGCTTCTTGGAATGATCAAAACGATCCTATTGAGTAAATTCAAAGGCATGAGTGAGTATGTAAGGTTGGTATAGTTTCAAGCTGCTCAAGTCGCACGAATGATAATCCGTGCGACCGAGCTTCTGTGGTTAGCTTGCTTATTTTGGTGGTGCGTTCGCGGACGCGTGGAAATCTGACAATCAAAAAGCCAATAACGACAAAAATAAGCTTTCATGTTGCTTCGTTAAAAAAATGTATTGGCTTATATAATAAATTAGATCATAACCAATTCCATGACTTTATTTTTTTAGACCAAGAGTACTCCGTTGTATATTTACTGGCAAATTTTGCGATGTTAATGTAGTACTTTTTTTTTCCCCCTTCTTGTTTTACCCGGACATCTTTGGCGAAGCACTCAGCACGGCGGTTGCAAGCCTGTTAGTTTATTTTTGTGGCAAAAAAATATGTCACATCTTTCAGGACCAGAGCGCGCTGGTTGTTTGAAAATATTGAATTTGATGTCGAAGGTGGACCTGCTTTCACTGTGTGATACCGTTACAAACAAGCTGATTGTGGTGGAGGATGTTACAGGTAAGTGTCTGTTATTTAGCTAGCTGGCTAATTTTTTATGAATATTCACTGCAACAAAAGTCTTCAATTAAGTCATTAAGTAGAGGAACATTTCAATGTATTGTTTTTAGCCTTTCAATTGGCCGAACATCTAATAGAACGTATTGTTTACATTTGTTATAGAAAACGGGGGTTTGCATTCATTGATATGATGTTTTGATATTAACATAAGTAAACGAATTAATTTAGATTCACTTTTTTTCCTCTATATCAATCAAGTCAAACATTACATTCTTCCAAGCTATTATGACGTCCCAATCAAAATTATTGTGAATATACATAATTTCTTCTGCCTTAACAAACTTACAGAAGCAAGCTATTGAGTCTAATATGTTGCATTTTAGCACGTCAAAATCCGTTTTTCTTGTGGATGTTTTCCACTGAAGAGAGCTGCAAAAAAACTGTCGTCTGTGTTTCATAAAGAGGCCAAAGAGACAATCCTCTCCTTCTCTAAGAATGCAGAGGAGCTGCTGAAAAGAAAGAAGGTTCACCGAGACCTCATATTCAAGTACCTGGCATCAGAAGGGGTGGTGATGCCCCCCAGTAGCGAGAAGCATCAGCTGGTGAAGAGGACGCTCGAGCTCTGGTCAACAGCAGATGTAAGGACGTGGTGAAATATCCAGTTTAATTATACACTCTTCTATGATTTTAAAAGCAGCCTACACTGTGATACCCTCTTGTGGAAAAGCAGCGCTTACTGATTTACATCATTTGTGATTCCCTTAAGGCGGTGGTTGAGGAGCAAATTCCAGAAGCGACAGGTGATACGACAGACACGAAAACCGACACTGGATGTGACACTTTAATCCTCGGCCAGCAGTTCTGCACTTGGTTCTTCCAGCTGTTAAACAGTCAAAATCCATCACTGGGCCAGCAGCCGCAAGACTGGGGACCACAGCACTTCTGGCCGGATGTCAAGCTCCGCCTTTTTGCTATGTATGATTGTCTAATTGCTATTATTTGCTTTTTTTTTTTTTTTTTATACCCAGCCCATTTTGTCTACTGTAGTGGATATTTTGTTTTGAAACCAAAATGAATTGCATTCCACCCGAACATAAGAGACACTATTTGAAAGGCCAGCATGTCCTCGCTTGAGCGCGCTAGGACTTAGTAGGGTAGCTTCAGTGAGTCAAAAGGTAGCAAGCAAAAACAAATGTCCACTAATGTGGACACAAATAAACAGGCTGGATCTCAGGAGGATGTACTTTTTCCTCATTTTATGGCACCCCGGAACCTAACAACTTTGTTGAAATGAGGGGAGGAGCTTCATTTAGACAACGGACTGGAAATCACGAGTTCAACAGACATTTAAAATGACTTTTTCCATGAAAGTTTATTTAATCGCATTCGATTTATTTTCCATTCTTCCTCAGAGCTGGCAGTGAGCAGTTGGAAGAGTTTCTAGGAGCTGAACTGGTGAGCCGTCGTCTCCTCGCCTTGACCAAGGAGGAGCATCTCCATTTCAGCCCCAACCTGGAGCCGCAAGGCCTCAAGGCGCTGACCTCGCCCCACGGCCTGGTCATGGTGGCCGTCGCCGGAACCATCCACAGAGATGCCGACTGCCTCGGCGTTTTCGAGCAAATATTTGGACTCATACGCTCACCGCTGGAGAACAACAGTTGGAAGATCAAATATGTTAACATGAAGATCCAAGGGCGGGATAACGCGGTGGCGGCGCAGATGACGGCACCGGCCCTGACTTACAACTCCAGTGAACTGCAGATGCTTTGTATGTTATGACCTTTAAGACTGTGTCACAAGACGTCAGCGGCACCGGCTGGATGTTATCGGAATCTCGTCGGTGGCCTGAGCCTAGCCAAGGAATGTGGAATGCCTAAATTCACAGAACTCATTGTGAATGAACAGACTATGCATACAAAATCATTGGTATCCCCAAAAAGATCAATACAACCGCATATCCATCAAAAAAATAAATACATTGCGGGAAACATTATTTATACAGTATGTATAAAATAAAACGGTAAAAAAATCAAATAAATATGTATTTTTGTTTGTTTGTTCCTTCTTTATCATGACAAGGGGCAGAGCTATAAGGTGAACACCTATTTTTTATTTATTTTTATATATATATATATACACACACACACACACGGTAGTCACTTGACAAATCGAATTTTTTTTTTTAATTGTTTCCACGCCTCCTTGAAAAGCTAAAAATTATCCCTTTTTTTTCCAATGCATTGAATCTCAAAGACGTACATTTTTAAGGGTCTCGATCGTATGTGTTAAACTCCAGTCCTCGAGGGCCGGTATCCTGCATCCTCCCCCCAACACACTTGATTTGTCATTACTTTAAATAATCATTTACTAACCCTGGACTCTTTAAAAAATAAAAACATGTCAGGGATTGAATGAGTTCATGAATATGTTGCTGGGTTGATTCATTGTCAGAAAAATGACAAAAATATTGTTTTTCAAAGTAAAGTATTTCTTTGCAGGTGTCTATTCAGATTCAACACAATAATCAAAGTGATGCATTGAATGACTGATTTGTCAGAATCTGACTCAAGGAAATGCCGCACTTTGAACGGAACATAACGGAAGAAAAGACCGGCTGTCAACAATGCTATCGTGCCCCTGCTGGCAAATATGAGCATATTGTCCCAAAAACGTCCTTGAGTTTTTATAATCCAACAAACAAAACACACGTGGATTCCGTTTTTCTTGAAAAATCATACACATTGTACACAATACAAAGTTCTATATAAAAAAAAAAAAAAACACTTTAAACTTCAGGGGTGCTTGTTTTAAAAAAAAAGAAACGCTAGAAGCGCCCACGCTGCGTCGTTTTCACGTCAAAAATCCGTTCTGGTTGATTAAAATGATGTTCCTCCGCTAGCCTCTAGATGGCGACGTAGATCCTCGTGCGTCTCCTCGTCCCTTTCCTTTTGCGCCGAAGAGAGTCGGAGTGAATCGGCGGGCAGCTTGGCTCGCGCTAATCTCGTCTCGTCTGCAACCGCCGGCTCGCTCACTCACTCTGCCGTCCGCCATGGCGACCGCAGAAAGTCGCTTCTCGCGTCCGAGCAGCAGCTAAAAAGTCAGCCGGACTTCGTGATCGTCTCGGTTTAGCCCGCCGCGGGACGCCCATGTAATCCACTCAAGCGTGGGATCCGAAAAGGTGCGGAATTTCAATCAAGATCCATTTCCAAAAGGGGCAAAACTGGTAAGAATTCGTGCTCGCCAAGTCCCGTGTGCTCTTGAAGGAACTGATCCAACTTGTTTGAGGAGATTAGGGTTAAGTCTTTCGTGGTTGTTCCCGACATCCTGTGGCTTTCGTGGGAGACGCTTGAGGGAAGACTTCACTATATTAACGAACCTTTTGCATTTCGCATTCATGCATCTTAAGTGATTTGCGCAGAATGCTGCAACCGCGTTGCTTTTTTTTTTTTTTAAGACGTCGTAAAATGCACTCATCTTGTTTGCATCGTTTGACCAGGTGTGCGTCGTTCTCCTCGCACACGACGCATTCAAACCCGCTGCGCTTTTGCACCAGTCTGCTCCATTAACCTACATTACAAAACAAGACCGGCGGATTCCTCCATTCGATTCCGCCGTATCCCCGCAGAGGCTTTAAATCGGCCTCCGCGGTTGTATCGATATCCTGCTGGTTTTGCTTGGCTGCTCTCTTGGTGATAGATTTCCGATTGCGGAGGGGGCGGGGGGGACTTTGTCACCCTCCAACCACACCCCGGTGTGAGCGAAGGATGCTGCTGTGGGCACAGCTGGCAGTTTTGGGTGCAGAAGGGGTCTGCGGTCATCCAGCTGTCACTAAAGCATTCCAGCTGTGCGTCGTTGACCCTCACTGAGGAGCACACACAAGAACCACTGTTCCACACTTGGAGAGCCCAGAAGTCTTTTTTTTTTTTTTTTACAGCTCCGTGTTACACATTAGTGGGGAATTTCAAACTAGCATGTTCAAAGGCAGGGTCATTTTTTTTTGGAGAACACTTCCTCAAGCTCTGCCCTTTTTTTTAATACAGTTTTTTAATTGGGGGAAAAATAAATATTGGTACTCCTATCATTCAACTGTTGCCAGGTGAATTAAACAGTGGGTGTAAATAACCATTACGGCCATGGTTTCCTCTTAAAACTTCATGCATGAAAGGCATTTTCCGGTTTGTATCGGACACTTTCATTTTTCTGTCGCACTTCCGGTTTTTTATATATAAAAGGTAGCTTGATTGTTGGCACGGAACTTTTGAGTTTTGACGGTAGTTTTGTTTGAACGGTAGCTAGCAAGTCCCTCCGAAGGGTAACAAAGATCATTTAAGTACTTAATTCATTTAAAATAGATTACTTGTAATACTAAATAAGTTTGTAAATAAATTATGCGTGAGTTTGAAATGTCATAGTGTATTTGAATGCGCCATACGTCTTGTACATTTCTCCAGTCGTTTCATCTTTACATCAAAGGGAAAGCTTTGAAAAAAGAACCAAGGAAGATGAAATTTCACCCAGATGGTGACAGCGTGTCATATTTCAACACAGGACGACTACTTAGTTAGATAAATAACTTGGAGTTAATGTAAAAAAAAAAAAAAAATCAAATCCTGTTGCCAGGTAAATTAGGCCGTGTGGAACAGTAGCTCATGAAATTAATTAATCTATAATAGGTTCCTAAGTAAATTAATAAATAAATTGTGCATACCTTTGAAATGTAACGCATAACGCGTTTCAATTCAAAACACTTTAGTCATGTGCTCATCTCTAGGCGTCTCATTAACCCTTGTGCGGTATTTTCTTTAGTCCTTTATGTGAATCAAAGGTAAACCTTCGAAAAAAGAGTCAAGGAAGCTGAAATTTCACCCTGGTGGTATCAACATGTCAAATTTCAATATGAAAAAAAAAAAAAAAAAATATATATATATATATATATATATATATATATATATATATATATAATTTATTTATTTTCGGAAGGAGTCGTGTGATCAGAGAAATAGCGGTTGGGCTCGCGTGAAGTCCTGCTACAGCAGAGGCTAAAATTTGGAAGTGTTAGTCCGCCACACCTCAGCATACCGGTAAACGTAAAGCACGGGGCCATTTTGTTTTACGACACAGAGCAAAAAGGTGCGGGTGCACAATGACAAACTGTTCAGGTCTTTGCATGGTGACCTATTCCGAGGAAGTCATCGGCCTTGACTCATGACCATGTGATTCATTTAGTGGCATGAGAGGGCGTGTGTGTGTGTGTGTGTGTGTGTGTGTGTGTGTGTGTGTGTCACACTTCCTCAGCCACCCCTTTTCGCCAGGGTTTATCTGAAATATTTGTTTGTTTTGAAAGTGTTCAGGTTTAAAGAGCCGCTAGTACGAGCTTGCACAATAGGTGTATTGGACATACTAAAAAAAGACTTAAAGGGGAAGTGTGTAAGATTTAGACAGTTTTTCACACAGTGCCACCCCTCATGTAATATAATTTAATTTCAAACATACTGTTGGTCATTAGAACACATTCATTTGCAAGTTTTTGCAATTTACAACCATTTTTTTAAATGAAAAACGGTCTAAATTTTTACACACTGTCCCTTTAATTACGGTCAGTCAGAATACTGGAAATTGGTCGTCAGGTTCCCTTTTGTAAAAAATTCCGGCATTGAGAGTTGAATGGTGCATTGACACACGAGTTCAAGTGGTTCCGTGAGCACGATCACATCTCAAATCAATCGTTTTGTGCTTTGCGTCCGTTATCCTGACGCGCTCTGCTGAATTGCGTGATCCACTTTGGCAGCAGTGGTGCACCTCTGCGGCGCTTGAGCGGCTGCCCACGCCGCAATTCGGGATAGAATCGAGCGAGACGCGAAGAGGGGCTTTGTGGGCGTCGTCTTTTTTTTTTTTTTGACACCTCTTAGCCCTGCAGATTTCTAATTTCGCTGTCGAGTCAACCGCAGTCCGATTTGCGACTCAAAATCCGAAACACGCTTAACATTTCTTTCCGCTGATGGCGCGTCCCGCAGGCGATCGTTAGCAGCCAGCGTGAATCCGACATGTGCCGTTACGGAGATGATGCGAACAAAGGGGCGGGGCCGCGTGGCTCATTGCGTTTACCCTGTGACCTCCGCGCAGGGCGGGCAGTGAGCGGCGCCGGGAACCATGGCAGATCCCGACCCGGAGCCCGTGACGTCCAGAGCGGGGCGCCGTCTCGGGGCCCCGGAGACTCTGGGCATCAGTACGCTCGACCCGGCGCACAGACCCCCGGCCATGCCCGCCGGAAGGCACGTCGCCATCAGGGTCCATCTGTTGGACGACACGGAGGAGCTCTTTGACGTCTCGGTGAGTTTCCGCAACGGTTGCTATTTTTGCCCGGGAGGCCGGTCGCCATGGCGACCGCATGATGTTTTCATGAATGAAACCGGAGGGATCTTAGCGTGCGCTTGTCGGACGTTAAATTGCCTCAAACGGCTTCATCTATTCGGCACGCGGATCTGCTGACGCGATCTCCTGGAAAATCATGTTGTTCGACTTGATGTTGATTAGCTATGGATTGACAGTTGCATAAGTAAACTTATGGGAAATGTTTCGCCAACATGGGCGACGCAAAGGGAATGCTGATTGGCTGTTTTGTCATGCGTGTCGTCTCACAAGCGGAGATACTTTTTCACTCTTTTGCGAGAAACATCCTTTGGCTCCTGAGCAGGGATGTGAAGAAGGGGGGCCAAAGGGGACTGATTTTGTGAAAAAAAATCACGTAAAAGTATTTCCTGCGTTTGGCGGGGTGATATTCACATGATAAGCCGTGATTGGCCGTTACCTGAACCCCGAGGAACTGTGATTTCAGTCAGCAGCAAGTGGCAAAATGGCCGCCACTGAGATGGATAAAAGGAGGTGGATTTTGCCGCTTCATATTCTGAAAAGGAAATCAGAAAACAGGGTTTAGTGGAGTCCATTAGAACATACTGTAAAAAAAAAAATATGTAAATGCTTGTTAGAATGTGTCCAGTTGAAATTCATTTCGCATTCTCTTTAGCTAGCCATACATAAACGCCTTTTTCCTCAAGAGATTTTTTTCCCCCTTAACTATCAGAACCCTTCACTGACGTAGGAAATATGATTGCAATAATTATTGTGAATCTCGCAATTAAAAAAATAAACCTCCATGTCCTTTTAGGGGTTCCATAGAAGGCAGTTTCTGCCAGCAGGGAAAAAGTATTCATTATTTTATTCATTCATTCACTATTCTTTCATTCATTACAACAGTTGTGTTTCCTCCCAAAATATTTATTTATTTTTTACCCTTAACTGTCAGAAGCTCGTGTTTATGTATTCATCTTATTCAATTGTGTATTTATATTTTGTTTTATACCTTCAGTAGCCTGTTTCCTCCCAAAATATTATTTAATTATATATGTATGTATGTATATATATATATATTTATTTATTTTTTTTTTTTGTATTGTGTTGGGAGCTCTGCCACCCTGTTCCTTATTTTTTATTTATTATATTTAGTTTGTATTTAGTTAATCTATTTACGTATTTATTCATTGATTCATTTCTACCATAGGATGCCTTTTTTTTACGATTAGACCCCCCCCCCCCCCCCAACTGTTTATGCCACTGGGAGAAAGTATTAGTTAATTAATTAATTAATTAATTAATTAATTAATTCCTTCCTTCCCGCAGTTTTATTTCTTTTGTTTCACAGCCGTTTCCTCCCAAAATATTTATTAATTTTTCGTCAAAAGCCCTTTTTCCCAGTAGAGGAAATTATTGGTATAGTCAGTAGCCCTACTGGGCACAATAGTTAGTTAGTTAGTTAGTTAGTTAGTTAGTTAGAAGGTCATTTCTACCAGTTTTTTTTTTTTTTTTGCTTTAGATCAACAGATGGGCTAAAAGGATAGCAAGGTGTAAAATGTTTTCCATAATTAATGGGCTGAAATGGACACCAGCCACTCAAGGCTAAAAATAGCCGGAATCAAATCGGCCATTAAGATCCTTCACGCTCTTCCTCCTCACTGTTTTCATTCCGTAAACAATGTCCGATTTAAATCCACCTGCGCCGTCGAATTTGTCCCCTAATGCAAAGTGGCGCGCTAACCGTGGCGGCGCTAGCTCGCCGTTGACATGAAAAAAAATCTTTTGTCGCAGAGATGCAGAAGCAAATGGAAGTTTTACTCAGTCAATTGAACTCACATTATGTCCTAAAAAATTCATTCGTCCCCGTCTTGTTTTGCCCGGAGGCGTCTTCACAACCAAACTTCATTGCAATTACCTGCTGACTTCATCACATTTTATTTATTTACTTTTTTTCCTAGAGCCTATTTTGAGTTTTCCGCTCAAGACGTCGCGCTCTTTTACTGTGGAAAATAAAAATCGATCGCTGAGATCTCCTCAGTCAGGATTTAACGTCTCTTTTTTGTTATTGTTCTGACGCAGCTGGCGGGCGCACCTCAGACAATATACTTTGTTAATTATTAATGGCATTTTTAATTGAGGAACTAATGCCTGCGTACGTGACTTTAGAGTCCGGCTGACCGAAGGTTCTTCCGCTGTAAAAGATACCAAAAAATTTCAGTTTTTTTTTTTTTCCTAAGCGGTTCAAAGAGGCAGATTTCCAGCCGAGCGGGCCGGGTATCAGATGGTCGAGAAACAAAAGGGGCCATCTCGTCACGTTGGGGGTCACATACCGTAGCGTGGCCTACTTAGCTTGCGGACTGGGAGCGCATGTATGGAGATGCTAATGACGTTTAGCCACACGGACATGAATAACAGAGGGACCAAAATCGGGTCTGAATGAGAAAGGGTTGCGAAAAGGGCAGCTTTGCTTGACGCAAGCTGCAGAATTCAGAAATAAACTAAAATAACATCATGCTAACTTCGACAAGTGACTTTGACTGTTTAGCGAAACGGCCTTAAAAAGGTCGCAACGTATATTCATCGTTTTCTCTGTTTTTCATTCAAACCCTGTGTTTTCATGCAAACATGCATTTCTTTAGTGATGTTATCTATTTAACGTTTAAAAAAAAAAAAGCCTGAGCAAGGGGCGGAGCTACCTGGCTCAGTGTTTTCACTGTGGCCACACCCACACACTGTGGATATTTTTGATACCTTATTTTTTTACATGCACGCAGTTTTTTTTTTATACCCCTTGAAAATTCCCAGTTATTCATCTTAAATACATATTATAAAATAAAATATTTTATTTCATGTAACCCTGAATGTGCACGCCGCTCCTGGCCACCCTTCTCTGAAGTGTCGTGACACCCCATACAAAAATTTCTGGCCTGTGCTCTTGTAAATTGATTAAAATTATTGGAATTTTGCAACCAAATATTGTGTAAATCTCAAAACTCTACTCTGGTGCAAAATAATACGAATAATATTGCTTATTTTTAATGTACTTTGAGCTCGAGCTTTTTTTGTCATTCCTGATGTCATCACTTAGCGTGCATTAACTCTTTCAGTGCCAAGCGTTACTGGAAAAGTAAACCTCTAGAGCGCCAGAATATTTAGCATTTTCACTCACATTTCAAGGCCAGCAGAATATTGTGTTCTATGTCTATGTAAATATGGGTGCTGCCATATGAAAGACTGACTTCCATTCTTTAGTTAGAATGGATGTGGGTAATAGCTGTGTTGTAAGTGTGGAAACACTGCCATCCAATGGTCACAGTTAGCACTGCAGTGCTCAATAGGCTTATATGAGGTAAGCATTAGTCAAGGGTGTCATCTCCTTTCCGTAAAAAAAATATTTGACGAGAATTTTATGATTTATTATGGTTATTACTATTTTAAAAGATGAACATTGTCATCCATGGCGCTGAGTGAGTTAATTGTGCCTGTGCTAAATTGCTAATGCAGCCACCCTCTTCTTTATATGGCGAGGTATAAATATTCATTGTGATACTATTCATAGCTTTTTGTTTACCGCGCCAGAGCAAGCCAGACTTTAAGCATTTGTTTTGGGTCTTTTCCCTCGTCAACATTTCACGTTAGCAATTAGCAAGGTTAGCGACCCTTCGAATAAGCTAGCTTGGCGCCCAGCATTGCCAAGCAGCTGCAAAACAAATGGTGTGAAATGTTTGGATTTTGTCTTCTGCTGATGGCAATTTGTTTTTGTTAGAAACTTCGAAAATGAAAATTCTGTGAAATACAGTAAGTTGTATTCCTCTCCTTCCTCTTCAGCCATAATGAGCCAGTGTGCGGCTGACCTTTGCTTAGGGTTTGATGTGGAAAGTAACCCTTCATCTCTTGGCATTTCCACCTACTGTGACAATTGATTTTGTGCCATCGCCGTCTTATTATTACTCTACAACGTGTCAATTTCGTTTCCGCAATCAATCCACTGTACTGCGTACACTGCGAGCGATTCGCGTGGGGGAAGTTGCTAATCTTCCCGCCTTTTCATTGAAGATTTTGAACGCCCGCCGCCGGCTCTCTTTGTTTGTGTTCTGTTGATGTTATCAGAGGATAATCTATCATTATATCCTATAATACTCTAATCTGTCTACAGAGGCTTGGGCGAAAAAAAAAACGCACATGAAGATTGTTTTACCCTGCGGGGAGCACAAATTCTTGATGGTATAAAGCAGTGGTTCCAAAACTTTTTTCAGTAATGTATACCCTGTGAAATATTTTCTCAATGTACCCTCTAAGCAGTGCAAAAGATTTTTGGATGGAAAAAAAAATATTTAAAGCAAAGTGCTGTGCCATCTGCGTCTGCTCTAATAAACTTTGGAATTACATTTGTCATGGTATTGCCAGATGTATTTTTTTCAGCATATTCAGACGATGGGTTTTATTTCTGGCTCATCCGCCGGAAAATCACATCTCTGATGACTGTGCATTTGTATTAAACTTTGAATGTTTTGCGAATGAGTTACTATAACACAATTTAGCAATAATTTGCCTAAAGTCCGATTATTTCGCTCTTAGTTTGAAAAGGAAAATGAACTGTACCTTTCAACCTATTAAAAAGCATTTATTTGATTTGGTGATAATTAATTCCGTAAAAATTTCTTGTACTCTTTTGGCATTAGTACCCCCCTAAAAAATATTCACCGGTATATACCTTCCCATCTTATTAAATTGTGTCCATTTAGTGTCAGCAAGATGGCAAAAAAAAAAAATAGTCAAAAATGTCGAACAAATATAAAAAACCAAATGCTCAAAGTGGACACAATGTTTAGGCGTACAACATTTTGCAAAAGAGTCACCGTAATGCAACTTAGCAATCGATTGTGTCATGTTCCAATTAATTGGCTCTTAATTTGAAAAGAAAACTGTACACTTCTGGGATTAGAAAGCATTAAAGCAGGATTAGAAATGATTAAATTGGATGTAAAATGTCCTGTATCCCCCTGAAATACCTTTACATTCTCCCAGAGAGAATCCGCTGAGATAAAATAGCAGCACCATTTACAATCGCTTCGGGGTGTTGTCGACCTTTCACCAGTCAGCAGGGATAGGTTGCAGCTCCTGTCTTGGCTCGGATTAAGTACTGTAGTATAAAACGCTTATCATATTCTAGCTGCACTTCATCACTGCCGTATCAATCATTCTGCGTCTACAGTAATCCTGGAAGAGATCCACCAAATTCGCTTCCCCACATCGCGGAACTGAGCGGGGACCACCCAGGCCAACAGAGGACTATAAAGAACGGGCCCATGTGGTTTTTCAGTAGGACCCTCGCTTTAGTCAAGAGTGCTTATCGAGCCACCATACCGTCACCCTTTCACCGCGATGGGACCCAATTAGCGCAGTTGCGGCGCGCCTTGTTACCGGCTGAATGGCGACGAGGGTCTGACGACATCATGAAGGGCTTCTTTCAACTGGCTCCTTAGTACGCTTGTGTCTTGACTGACGGAGCTGTGTGGATTCTAGGCCGGTTGCCAACCGCGGAGCAAAAAGCTAAAAAGTCCCAAACAGCGGACCCCCGCCGAAGCTTAAAGCCCAGCCTGGCCGCCGATAGGGAAAATTGAACTGAAATTCTGTCGCGAAAAGGTTTTAACTTGGCTAGCAATGTCACAGGATTGCGGCAAAGCTTTTTTTTTCTGTTAGACAGGCCGTGATTAAATCAAGCAGAGGCAGCATAATACAGGAAGATACAAAGAAAAATATTGCTTATTCTTCTTCTGATCGAAGTGACTTTGTTGAAATTCTATACGGCGTTTTCTCGCCACATTGCCTTTCAGATTTTGCAGCTTCTTCTATCTTACATTTTAATTTATTCTTTTAAATCGTAGCAGTCCAAATAAATATTGAAAAAAACTTGTTTAATCCCTACTTTGTCCTCTAATTCTGTGGGAATTTTGGGGAAAGTGACCCCCACCAAAAATGGTAATTTTAGTATATTTACATATTTTACATATTTTAGTATATTTAAAAAAAAAGACTTGTGAGCACTACTTGAATGTCTGTCTACATTTTTTTGCTGCAACATTTGTGTTTGAATGAACCTAAAACCGTGATTAGCAATGCTAAATGTTAGCATGTCAAAATCAGTGAGTCACAGGCCATTTTTAAAGCTGCCGGTTGCTAAAAATTCTTTTTATTTTGTTTTCTTGGAAGATAAACTTCAACCGAGAGCGGCAGTCAATAGCTTGAAGCCTATTTTTTATTCATTGCTCACTATTTTAAAAACTACTAATTGTAGTGAAACAAAGTGAATTGAGTTTGCTAGCTAAAGCTAACAAATTAGCCTCACCATCACATCAACACTTTAGTGACTTTTCAGAGGATTTGTACAAAAAAAAGCTTGCATGTCTTACTAAATATTAACCAATTACATTCTCACTAACAGTAACATTGGATAATATTTTCTGGATAATATTTTCTATCCGTTATGTCAAGAGTCAAGGCAATCATTGAGTTTATGGATGACAAATGAAGAAAAAATACAGAATGCTCTTGAGACCCAGTCTGTTCTGATATAGACCAAAAACTATTGTCCACTACAATGGACACAAATGAAACTCTATATAGTACATCTACCTAAATAGTTTTGAGTTCTAGAATCTCACATTCTAACCAGGAGGACCTCCCTCATACAAGTTGCTTATTATTTCAGACGAGCGAAGGTTCTCAGTGGCTCGCGTTTCACGCGGTGTATTTTTAAGCACGACATGTTGACTTGGAGGAATGGCATAGCTCAGATTTGGGGGTGGGGGTGAATGTTTCTTTTTCTTGTCATGGAGCGGCACGCTAAATCCTTTTAAACCTGGTCGCCGTGGCGGGGAAGCAGTCTGCTTCTCCTCGCTTACATTGCTCAAGGCGTCCGACTGGCATAGCGATTTAGTCACAGAGGACGTGATTTGTGATTTTCTTTTTTTTTTTTTTCTTGGCTGTAAGAGAATTTGATTGGCTGGTGCAGTTTTGGAGGAGCAACGGGAAACAGCCATTAATTCAGCTCCCTTTTGTACCATGTTAGAGCTTTCAAAACCCATTAGCATTTCCTCTCCATTTTTATAGTATGACTCATCCACTATGAAATAATCACTTACTTTATTACTTAATCACCTAAAGTAATCAATTACTTTAGTAGTTCATTCATCTAGAACCTTGCTTTTATAAAACATCCTTTTACCCAAACACCCCATATATATATATATATATATATATATATATATATATATATATATATATATATATATATATATATATATATATATATATATAGAGAGAGAGAGAGAGAGAAAGAGAGATTGAATGAATGAATGAATGAATGTCAGGACTTAAAAAGAAAACAAAAAAAAAATTCGGGATTGCGTGTCAAGACCCCTAACTCATTCAATGCCAGGGACGTATTTTCACGTTTTTTTTTTAGAGTCCAGACATTTAATCCCAGATACTTAAGTAGCGATTTAATACTTAAATATTTGGAGATTATTGTCCTTAATGTACTTAAGTAATGATTTGATACTTAAGTATCGGGGATCTAATGTCCAGACTCTTAAAAAAAAACAACAACAAAAACGACAAATTATGTCCCTGGCATTGATTGAGTTAAAAATATAAAACTACGCAATTGGGATTCAATGATGTCTTTTTTTTTTTTTTTTAAACCTGTAAAACCTATAGACCCAGCATATTCATTTGTGTCCACTGTAGAGGACATTTTCTTTGGTCTTTATCTTTTGATTCATTTGAGATACTGCTCGGTAGAGGACATTCTTGTATTTTCACGTGTTGAGTGAGATGCGATTCACTTTGTCGTCTTGATGAGACAAAATGGAGACAACAATGGACACAAATGAATATCCTGGGCCTCAAGACAATATTTGAGTATGTTTTCAGTACCAAAATGTAGATAATTGCCTTCAGGTTGATTGAGTCCGTTTGTTGTGATTGATGACTGAAATTTCAAGGTTGGTAGAAATTCAAGACGGCGATAAACCTGCTTCCAAGCAGCCGAGTGGGCTTGCCTTTAATGAGGAATGCAAATGAAGGAACGGTGGAAGTGTGCCGATAAAAGACCTCCTTTTATGATAGCTCCCATGTCAACCAACAAAATAATTGCAACCCAATAAGGGAGATATCAAGAGAATCTGGATATTGCTACCATCCGCACACATGGTTTCCACATCCACTCGCTGAAGATATTTGATTATTTGTTCACACTTTGGGGAGTCTTAAAATAGATGTTTCTCGCTTCTGTTCCTTTCCCAGCAGGATAACGTCTCTTTGCTTTTAAGCCGGTAACATTCCGCGAATGTCGTTAGAGTCTCTCGGCGAACGCACAGTATATCACAATTTCACCGAAAGGTTACGCGGAATCAGACGGCCAGTGTGTGGTTGCCATGGCGATGACAGAGGCGGGTGAGGAGCGTCGGTGGGGAGAGTCTTCTACTAATAAGCATGTAGTTGTGCTGGCGGGGGCTGGGAGATGCCTGTTGGGGCGATGGGGGGGTTCAATCCCGAGCACGGGGATACTCGTACACGCCACAATTACGGATAACATATTCCATCGCAAGTCTCCTCTCTCGTATCACTTTTTGCGAAGGTGCTGCTGTCAGCTGTCAGAGTGGCGTCTAGTCCCCTGGAACGCGCCAGTGAAGCGTTGTCGTATTCTCCTAAAGCGCCACCTTGTACCATATAAGGTGTCACAATGGCAGCCGTTTATAGACACTAGCATGTGCATCAAGGTTCCGTAAATTTAATATTCATTCCAGTCACATCTCCTAGGATTTTTTTTTTTTTTTTTGTCATTTGAAAAAAAGACCTTGCACCAAAATTTCAACTGGTCTAATGTTCATGGCTATAATCCTTCCGTTAAAAAAATAAATAAATAAAAAGAATGCGCTAATGTAGCCACCTGTGGAATGGTTTACTTTTTAAATTTAAAATCATTGTAACCTCCAGGACTTCGCCTTACTCCGTACCCAGTGTTTTTTTTTTCCTTTTAGTAACCTTTTAAATCCATCCATGTCAGCCGTGTCGTGACAGCTAGCTAATGCTACGCTTATAAACGTTAGCTCAGTAGCTAGCAATCCAGCATCCAAATCTCTTCCACAATTTATTTAAAGGTTTGATTTATTAAAAAATAAATTCTCTGGGAAATATTTTGACATGCAGGTTAGCTAGTTAGTTAGTTATTTAGTTAGTTTGTTGTTCTCAAGCGTTAAGTAAAAGACGGTTAGAAAATGGCAAGCTCTGAATGATTTAAGTACTGTAGTTAGTAACTATATAAACATGTCTTGCAAACATCTTGTCCAGCATTCTGCCGCTTTTACGAAACATCAATATCACGATTTAGTTAATTTTCAAATATTAGATTTTTAAAAGGGTGAATTAATCAAATTAATTTGACGTATTGCCCAACGCAAATTTTCAGTAGGCTGTTTCCCTCATTATGTAAACTCGCAAATGCGTTTTTGACGTCTATAGCTGTCAATGGCAGTAAATGACTGAAATGTTCCTCCGCAAAATGGCAGATTGCCACGGCAATAATATTTATTTATCACAAATAAGGCATTTTTATTTTTTTACATATGTCAGCGACGCATCGTGACAGGGAGAATAATTAACTCATTCACAGCCAGTCCAGTAAAAATGGAATCTTTGACGTCAACGGCAGTGAATGAGTTAAGATGTTGTTAGAAAAAGTTCATCCAAACATTATGCGCTAATTTAAGCTAGCTTGTGTCCACTAGTTTGAACATATTGGTTGACCTAGTTATGTTAGGCCTGGCATGCTTTTTTTTCCACACGCACTGGCGGAATTCTTACGTCATCCTCGCCCCAGCTGTTTGTCTGCACTTTCCTCATGATCTATAAAGTCGTGCTTGCCTTTTTCTCATAACTGAAAATTGCCATTCGGCACTAGAGGGAATGGGGCAGCATGTGAGGATAGCTTATCTCCCCCCTCCCTCCCTCGCTCATATCGTGGCGATGTAATTCCGTCGCAGAGGGCGGGAGCCGGCGAAGATGAGAAAGTTGTGGAAACGGAGTGGCGGCGGATGGCTGATGAGAATACTAACATGCTCGGAATGTTGGGAACTATCTTTAATCTTTTATGGGAGGCTTGGGGATTAATGATGACGCGTGTTTCCAACGCTCAAAGAGGAGGGGAGTAGCTTTTTTTAATTAACGTGGAAATGCATCACCTGCTGTCGTAACAAATCGCTTTGTTACCGATTATTAAGGTTTTCATGATACAGTAATTAACCTGAGGCATAGTGAATGCATGTTGGTGTAAATGGAAAGTTTCCATTTGCGGATTTAACTCATTCACTGCCAGTGACGGCCATAGACGTCAGAGATCCATTTTAATTGGGCTCGTAGTGAATAGTTGAACTCATTCACTGCCTTTTATACAGTAATTAAACTGAGGCATAGTGAATGCATGTTGGTGTAAATGGAAAGTTCCCATTTGCAGATTTAACTCATTCACTGCCAGTGACGGCCATAGACGTCAGAGATCCATTTTAATTGGGCTCGTAGTGAATAGTTGAACTCATTCACTGCCTTGGACGACAATTACCCTGTCCCTTTTTGAGAAGTCGACGTTTGAGGAACAAAATTGTCAGGAAATGATAAAAATATTCACCACAAATCAATGAAAACTTTTTATTATTTTGAGCACTGTAATAGAAGGCAAACATTGGCCAAGTCTTCTGCAGCTCAAATTGTCTTTGTATCTCTTTTTGCATTTCAGCCAACTTAAATGTGACCAAATTTACGATTTTCGCTCATTATATCATCTAGAAAACATCCAGACGTTAAATAGAGGCAACAGGTAATTCCACATCGCTTCCGCAGAACGAGGAAATGAAGTAGTTCTGCGCAACACGTCTCAAACCGTGAGGTGCATTCAAAAGCATTATTTGTTTTTATTTTCTTCGCATAAAATTACGTCGAAATTACAGGCGGGGTGAAAACGGATCATTAGTTTTTTCGGGAAAAAAAAGGAAATAATGACCATATCTGGACACATGAGATTTCAGACAGCGGTGATATGCAGGTTTATTTTAGCCCACTAAACGGCATCATAAAAATTCACCCAGCCAACAAATATGCTTTAAAAACATCACAAATGGTTCGCAAGGCCGCGTAAAGCGCTGCGGAAAAACCTCCTCGGTATCGGCCTTTAAAGCAGAGTATTTAAAGAGCGCCCCGCCACTCATGAAACATTTCAATGGAGCGTTTGTTTTGTATACTGCGCACGCATCGGGGGCGGCCCGGCGAGTATTATAAATCTCTCACATTGTTTCTATGGTAACCATACATGGATGTACCTTTTGTGGAACATCCTCACGATCCGGTTGACGCTCAGGGAATATGTTTGCCAAGAAAGCTGTGACCTCCATCGTGACAGATGCACCAAAGTGGATGCCGCGGCATTTGCCCACGTTCATGTTTAATTCCATTGAAGCTTTCGCCCCCTTTGAGGAATGTCTGTGATCCCTTCATTAAGCAACCGTCGGCCATTAGACTCGCTAGCAGCGGGGTCGTGGTTGACTCATCTTGGCCCCGGTTGGCTGTGATCTTGCTCTGCTCTCATAAAAAAAAGGGTAAAAGCCTTCTGGGATTGGATGTGAGCCCGGGCGCGGCCCCCTTTAATAAATTATGAATTTCTCATTGAGATTCAGGAGGATAATTAACATGTTTGAACCGAACAGCAACCCTGTAGGGATTGTTGTACCTGACTGTATCTTTTTTATCCTTGCCTCCTGAATTGTCATGACTTTTTAGACATTAGGTTTGTTGCTCGTTTATGGCAACAGGAAAAAAAAAACAAATAGTGTCACCTTCAGTTTTTTGTTGTTTTATTTTACTTACAAGCTTCTTCTTTTTTTGCATCGTGTTGCAAGCCAAAATTAAAATGAAATGTTAGCTTCAGATACTAAAATCTGGCCGATTTAACTCTTTCAGTGCCAAGTATTATTGAAAAAAAAACTCTAGAGGGCCATTATATTTCGCGTTTTCACTCACTTTTCAAGTCCAACGGAATATTGTGCGTTGTGTCTATGTAAATATTGGTGCCGCCATATGAAAGATTGACTTCCATTGTTAGAATTGATGTGGGTAATAGCTGTGTTGTAAGTGTGGAAACACTGCCATCCGGTGGTCACAGTTAGCGCCACAGTGCTCAATTGGCTTTTATTAGGAAAGAATTAGTCAAGGGTGTTCGCTCTTCTCCATAAAAAACGGATTAGACCAGAATTGTATTATTATTTATTGTTAATACTATTTTAAAAGACGAGAATTCTCCAGTTAGCCAGTTAGTTTACCTTTTTTTTTCACGTTAATATAATTTTTACAGCAGTTGTATCCTAGTAATATTGGAGTCATTGATTCCACATAAATCCATACCATATCCTTGTATCCTTACATATGTATCATAAATTCATTTCGATGCAGGAAATTGATTTAATATACGAGTGAATTGAGTTACAAGCTTGGTCGTGCAACAAATTAAAGCCATAAGTCAAGGCATGGGGGTTATTTCTGTGTGCGACAAAGCACACTAAAAACATGATAGGTGCATTGACAAGAGCATGTGCCCTTTGGTTGCCATGGCGATGACCCGAGTTGTACTTGTCCTTATTACAAGCTAGCGCACCATCCACTCAAGCTGTTTTTTGAAGGTCACGCAAGTATTATGACGCATTGTTTCTTCGAGCGGAAATCAAAACCGAAATTGCTGTCGGTCAGCAGTAATCCCCAAATGTATTTTTCTTTAAATACATCAGAAATTCTTTCATTTCTCTTCCTCGACACCTGGGTCCCGCAACGGGCTCAGCTGTAATGGAATCGGGCTCTCGAGAGACAATGGAGGCTACGTGAGTGGGAAGGAGGATGAGGAAAATTTCACGACACACGAAGGCGATTGTTTTTCCCGAGCGTAACGAATAAAGAAAAGCGGTAGCTGCAGCTGTTGTATTCGAGCGCCAACTGTTGCGTAATACACCTCTGAGAGTTAGCCGAGCGGCGCATTCGTCTCAGGTTCTCCTCACTCTTGACTTTTTCCTGTCAATCAAACCTCTTTGGCATTCTTTACGCTTCCCTCGTCCAAGTGGCGAAGCACTTTTTGAGGAAGTCCGGCTCAAAGAATCAAAGCAAGGTCACAGGGGGACATCCAGGCCATGATACTTTATTGATCTTCGAGGATTTGCCCCTTGCGAGTGTCTTGCCTGTCACTCTCGAGCTCCCTGTTTAATTTGCGCACCTCTGCTCAACAACTTATTCACGAGTGGTATGAAAATGTATCCTCAATGGACATCAAAGAGAATTGCATCCTGCCCAAACATAAGACATTATTTGAAAGTCCAGGATGTCCTCAACTGAGCACGATAGGACTTGGTAGGGTAGCATCAATGAGTGGAAATATAAAGCCTCAAAACAAACGTCCACTGCAGTGGACACAAATAAAGAAGTTGTCTCAGGAACATATCATGCATTTTACATATATTTGAAAAGCTGTTACAATACTTCATTCAATCCCAAAGACATATTTTTTTTATTTTTATGTTTTTTTTTAATATTTTAAGCGTCATGACGTTTAATCTCAGACATCTATCCATGTATTTATTTGTATATTTTTCCCCAAGTGTTTGGGTAAACAAAAGTTTATAAATGGCTGTTACTAAATCCATTAAATACAAGTACTAAATTCATTAAAAAGTAATGGGTAACTTTGGGTAATCAAGCAATTACTTAATTAGCTAAAGTAATTGATTACTTTATTTTAAAGATACAATGTCAATAAAACGCATTTCCATTTCACTTTATTACCTAAAGTAATCAATTAATTTTTTACCTGAGGTATGTTATTTCTTCATTACCTCAGTGACCAATTACTTTAGTACCGAAGGATTTAGTATTCAGTGTTTCAATTACTTAAGTATTTAAGGTATTGATTACTTTAGTAATTACTTTAAAGATCCAATGAAAACTACCCCAAGTAATTGATTACTTTAGTACCGAGGGAATCGATTACTCAAGTCCTTAAAAAAGTAATTGGTTATGATATAGGGCTCAAAAAAGATGGATAAACAGACTTTTCGAACCTTTTTCCACTGAGCTATTAACACTCTGAAGAACAAAAACAAGAACTCGCTGAAAAAAACGGAATTCTTTTTATTGTTTCGTTATTACTTCTAAGGTACATAATTGATTACTGCTTGAGTACTATAGTACTTGATTACCCTAGTACTTCAGTACCTAAAATAGTGGATTGCCTTAGTACTTACCAAATGTATTCGACTACTGTAGTACTTGCACTCTTTCTCTCAGTGGAGTCCAAAATAACCCATTTATTCTTCATTTGGTGAAAATCCCAACAAACGTTGAGCTGCAAGCAGAGTGTGGTCCCAATCGTAGACGCTTTTATCGGTGTGTCACATGCATTTGATTAGTTCAACCAAGCTCAAATGACAGCAACATAAGCGCGGTAATTATACTGCACAATTTAATGTGAACCATGTGCCTATAATTAAGAAACGCGTGTTGTTGCTTGAGGGTTTATTTTTTTTTGCGTACGAGTTGGAAACTTTCTTGAGAATTCGTGGAGAGGTGAAAAACCGGCTGAAGAATTGCAAAAAGCTTGTCATAGTCCAAAAAATGAAAAATCCAATTTGATCATAGTGTTAAATGACCTGTTTTCCAAGTCGTCATATAGCCTCGAAAACATATGGAAAGATTGTCATTTTTTGATTGATTGATTGATTTTTTTATATCCGTTGGGAATTGGGATCAAGCCCCCGCGCATAGCGAAAATCTACATACAAGTGACACTAATTCTTTAGTGTTCCCTTGCTACTTTGCGTTTCATCTTTTGGCCTGATTAGCTCCCTCGGATCACAGCTTGAGCCAATCACGTGACTTGTTGGAGTGCCCATGAGCTGATTGACAGATTGCCTGGCTAGTGAGTTGAGGAATGTACTTTTTTTTTGTGTGTATTTTGAGGACAGGACTTTGATTGTTGGGGTTAGTGTGAGTCTGAGTGAAGATCACACGCAAGCGCTGCTGAAGAACAGAACGAGGAATACAAACGCTTTGAAAAGGCGTTACCTTTTGTAATAAATTGGAATTTCAAGGGTAAATTCTGCTTGTTATCATGTTTGTCTTGTTATCACTCCGGGGGCAACTCTGGCCCCCATTTTCCCCGACTACAGCCAAGGCATGGAATCGGGAAGGGATAACAGTACAGTTAGTAAACAAGGTTTAATAAATCAAGACTTACGTAAAAATGTGCAATGCAGTAATCTTTGCCTTAAATATTTAAAGTATAAACACTTTTCTCATTTAAAATTTCTGGTATTCACATATTCATGCAGGAAAATTCCTAGTGGTGGGAGCTCTACTTCGTGGATTTCCCTTTTCAATCAGTACGGTAGTCTTAATAAATGCTGTCCATGATCATATTTGTGATGGCGAAATCTTTGGTTCAGCTCTCTTACTGGATCTCTTGCAGGTGTGGCCAATACGAGTCAGGTCAGAGAAGAAGCAGTCATTTAGCTATGAATTATTTACAGAACTGTTTTGACCGTTATTTATGCACCTGCCTGACTCCGCTGGGACAAATGATGATGTTCGGCGGTTCTTTTATATGATCCACGGGGCAACCGCGTCGCAATTTTTTGCGTTACCAAGGAGACCCGGTTTGAAAGTGATCCAGCTTCACCGGGCTCAAATCCATTTGCATCCAAAGCAAAACACTTCAAGTCGTACTTCACCGGTGGCCTCGCTTCATCTATTGTTGATAGATTGTTGAATTAGTCAGGAGGATTGCGTCTTTCCAAAGCTCAACGTGGCCAAGCGTGCGTCCAGCGCGCCCGTGCGCGTAACGCTATCGCAACACGGCAAGTCGGCTTAACCTCTCAGCTCGTGGTTTTGGATGTGCCTGAGAATACTCGAAATAGGATGCGGTCTTAGCGTCCCTTTGTGCTTTATCCCTCCAAAATCCATGCGTGTGGTCATGGTAATTGCATCATTATGTCACGCAGGGACACAAATTGCAAGAATAATACAACAGCGGCATTTTAAATTTCAGCAAATTTCCTGCTCCTTCAAATGAGTTCAAATTTGTTCCCCCTCATTTATCAGGAGCCACTATTCTTTCAATGTTGCCATGGTTACGTCCGGGTCTGAGAGAAATATTGTCGTCAACGGGACCGAAATCCTTCCAGGAAGTGGTGGCCTGCTGACATAGAGCAACAACTGCCGGCCTTACTTTTGCACAAAATAAATGATTATTAAAATGATTCTGTCCGAGCAGGGTTGCTTCAACCCATATTTTCCTCAATTCCGTTACTAACAAATGCTCTTTGTGTAAATTGTGATTTATGGGAGAAAATGATCCCACAAAGTCACTTTCCCCATGTGTGAGTTCACTCAGCAAATGTGGCAAAACCCATTGTCCAAAAGTTTATGACTTACAGATGATAACTGCTCCTGGAGGCTCCACATGAGGCTGACACATGTGCTCTCTGCACATTTTCATTCAGACATCGCCGGCATCGTTGCTAGGCAACAAGGCTGCCATGAGGCTGCTCATCTTTTCATCTTAAGATTTGACTTACTTTGGCGATTCATTATGGGGTTTGCGTAATATAAGAGCAACTGAAATCACAACGTAACGACTTTGTTTTAAGCAGCACTGTGGCGCATTGGTTAGCTGCTAACCAATACACCACAATGCTGCTTAAAACCAAGTCAAGTATGCTAACCGTTAGCAGAACACCAACTGCTCAATTCAGCCTTTTATGTCTGGAGTTTTCCTCTTCCCCCTTTGAAAAATCCCAACGAGAAATTGTCGACCGGAATTATGGAGAGTTGCTGGGAGTACCTAAAGAAATTGATTACTTTGGGTATTAAAGTACCCGATTAATGTTTTACATCATGTACTAAAAGTATCAAATTGATTACTTTAGGTATTAAAGGACTAAAAAAATCAATTGTCAGGTATTCCAGTGCTAAAGTTATTAATTTATGTTAGACACCTGAAGTAATTTATTGACTTAAAGGGAGTGTGTGTAAATTTTCGCATGCACTCGTGGGAGCTTTAGGGGCATTACGGTAAATGCAGCAATACACATTCCTCCTCGGGCTGTCCGTAGCTATAACATACATTGCCACCCCCCATGTAATATAATTTAACGATAACTGAACATACAATTATATTTAAAACATACTGTCGATCGTTAAGAACACATTTTTAAAATTTATATTCACTTAATTTATTTATTTTTCATGAAAATTAGTCTAAATCTTATTGTCATATTGTCACTTTAATACATAAAGTAATTGTTTACTCCTAATGGATAACGTAAGCACATTAACAGCCATTTTAGACACTCCTTGAGGTAGACAATTGAAAAAAAATGAAAAAGATATAAACAACTACCTATGGTTGAATGTCTGGACTCTTAAAATAAAAATATGTCTTTGAAATCGATCGAGTTAACCGGGATAGTCCCCAGTTTTTTAATTGAATAAAAAATGCATCAAACTGGCTAAAGGCGACCGTTCTATACTGTTTAAGTAAACTTTAAATTCCACTGGCATTTTCTTCACTCTTAATCGTGTTTTATTCTAGTATTCTGTCCAAGAAACATCTAGCTAGCTCTAGTTAGCCGATAGAGGCTAATCCTAAACAGATTAAAACGTTGCATAGGATTGTATTGATGTTTGGCCTTTGAGTGGGAGTTAATCCCAGTTTCCAACAAACCTTAAGGTTTATTTATGGATTTTACTGTTTTGTTGCAAACTCGAACGCTACCGGAATAAATTAGCTACAGGTGGTTTATCCCGCTGCGTGATACATTTGGGATCAAGTTCAATGTGTCACTCCGCATGGTTACAGTATCTCAGTGCGCATCACAAGGCGGAGAGCCTCTGGATTTGCCACTCTGTAAGGCTAAGTGGTTTAAAGCTAATCTCGAGGAGGCCGATTGATTGGCCCCTCCCGGAGAGCAGCATGTGCGGCTGTCATTATTTATTACCGGCGGAGATTAAGGTTAAAAACCTGAACATGCAGCGGGGCAAGGAGCAAGACAATCCGTTCTTGGAGCTCCGGTCGTCTCGTCCATACGTCGCGTTGCAGCAGGTGGAGCGCATCATCGTCGATGTTATTTTGTTGCCTTTTGTATGGCTTCGGTATTTGAAGGTCAGGCAGGTTCTGAGGGCGAAAAAAAACTTTTTGTGGCGTGTGTGGCTTGTGATTAAAACTTTCAACACGCCTCCTTCTTCTGACCTTGAGGGTCTTGTCGCTGCTTTCCACTCAATTAATCTCATAATTAGCCCGCAGATTGCCATTGCGCTCACACTTCTGTTTTTCATCTGTATTCCGAACTTCAGCTTCGATCGCCGTTCCCTTCAAATCGCGCTAATTATCGAAGGAGTTTGAATCGAAGAAGGTTTCGTTTAGGAATGGAAATTTACAGATGGTTCCTTGGTTGGCTAATGGGAAAATTAGTGATCAATCAATGACGTCTTTGTTTTTCTTTGAATTGTTTTTGCTTGGAATTGTCTGTTCTTTGCAGTCTTGATTTAAAACATAGGTGTCAAACTCAAGGCCCGGGGGCCAGATCCGGCCCGCCACATCAATTTATGTGGCCCGCGAAATCCTGGGCAAACTTCAAATTTCTGGTTAAATTATTAAATTTGCAAGTTGTCCTCAACATTTAAAAATTTGGGGGTAAAAATAACAAGCAATTTTTGTTCCCAATATCTCTTTTGAGCAGTTTTTACCGGGCTCTTATTTCCAAAACTAGTTAGAAGTGTGACAAACACACCTAAAATTGATTTGATTTAACAATTATACCGGCCCTCTGACAATATTTATAACTACAATGCGGCCCCCGATAAATATGAGTTCGACACCCCTGATTTAAAAGAAAAAAAAAATGGGAACCCCGCAAATGCGTCTGTTTATTATTTCATTCAGTTTCCCAGTCTGCCTTTATTTACTGTTCCATAATGTGAAGTGAAGCATCCACCCAATGAGTGATGTTAATCTCTTGCAGGGGTGGGGTTTGCTGCAGTGACAAAGCGGCAGGGGGTCCGGGATTCGCCGCATTCTGCAAAGGATTCGGGCAGATGAAAGAGTGAAGCCAATCGTTTCGCTCATTCCAAACCTCCTTCTGCCCTCCTGCTTACTCTAATGAGTTAGGCACAGTTAACCTTGGCATTGAAAACATTTAGAGGCGTCTCACATCAGAGCACATTTGAGATAATACCTCAGCCTCTTTTTTTTTATTTACATGCCAAAGAGCCTCCCTTTTTTTTTTCAGAGCAGCCAGTCTAATCAGTAAATATGCACGCCCACAACTGTTAGATCTGCCTAATCTATGACGCTCTGGACAACAGTGGGAGGTCCCTGCACAAAGCTCTAGACCAGCAGTTCTCATAACTCCGAGGGTATTGGTACCCCCGGGGGTCTGAGAGGCCCTTCAGGAAGTATGTGAGATTTTAACAGAGGTTCTGCAGGCATCAACAAATCTAATTTCATGCTTTTTAACGCCCGGACAGTAGTAGTTTTCCCGATAAGGGGCAAACGTTGGCAAGTGTCTGAGAAGGTGGACTCTTTTGAACTCATCATTCAAGGTCGCAATTGTTCAAAAGACTTTCCGAAACAGTCCCAGTTCTGAAAGAGTCTCAATTGTTTCAGAATGTTTAAAATCTTTAGAACGATTGATAACTCGGTTGAACGTTGGAATGTGTCGAAGACGACGCTTTTGTACACAATAGGAGTCATTCAATCTCGCAATTGTTCTTTTTGAAACAGTCTTAATTGTTCTGAAATTGTCTCAATTGTTTTAGAATGTCTTCAGAACAATTGCGATCTCGAACAAACCCTGACGAATCTCAGTGGCATAGGGGCTTTAGTGGTAACAGTGGTTGTATCCTTTGTTCTCTAGATCAATATTCAAGCTTTTAAAGAAGACACTAAGAAGCTGAAATTTCACCCAGATGGTGACAGCATGTCAAATTTCAAAATTGCATGACCACTTAGTTATCACACTACTGGAATCGGGCCATCCCTTGGTTAAAATACTGCGAGAGTGATGTGGGAAAAATGTACCCAAAAATGGTGAAAATACCGCACAAGGGTTGGCTATCACAGGATGCTCACTTGATTATTATTCTTAAGCAAACTCAGTTTGTTTGCAGTGGTGAAAAGTGCTTTGGAGCTGGTCGTGGTAGTTGAGGATGGTGGTTAAAAAAAAAAAAACCCTATTGAATCCTTGCGGCTTTATTTTCACGGCTGTCCTCTCAGGACCTTAAGGCGGAACTCCTGTGATGGGATGATACTTGACAGCTGTGGCAACTGCGTCGCCGCTATTTCCCAAATATTTTTCCCGTCGGGTAGAGGAAAACCCAAAGGTTTTCCAAGCGATGTCCTCATTTTGTATGCTCTCCCCTCGTCCCACTTTTGCTTTCCTATTAGGATAAAAGCCGTAAAGCTGTTAATGTAGAGAGCGCACGCTACAAACTTGCGCGGCCGTGCATCCATACGTGCCGGGAGAGCGAGAGCCTGATTATCAGCGGGTTTGCACCCTCCATTCTCTGCCTGTCAGCTCGCAGCTTGTACTCCAGCCACCCCGGGAACCTCGCCCGTGCATGACCTGAATCGCAATGAGCTCTCGCTGCCGCTGACCTCTCTGTCCTCCCCCTCCCATAAAGTGTGAGTATACCTTGGCCCACACATCCATTTGTATAGTTTTAGCCAGGACACCATGCCTCATATATGATCCAGTAAATAACCGCTGAAGCCATGGGGAACGGAGCCAGGAAGTTAGTGTAGTATTCACATATGTTTTCTATAAATGCACACTGCAGCGTTGGAATGGATCTTCCCGCTACTGGAAGCGCTTCTGTAATCTAAGACCAACCCTGAGAGTGCAAAAACCACGGTTCACTTCTAAAGTTCATTCGTATCCGGATTGTGTTGCTGGTGGTGACGCTGCTTCTCGCAGAAGACACTCGGTGTTCTTGGCCTTAGTTTTAGGTTCTCGAATAGGTGTATAAGTATCCCCGGGGGTACGTGAAGACACTTATGAGGCAGTGTTGTAGATAAGACTGCACCAACCAAAATATTATTGAGAGGAGAGAGCATCAAGAGAAGACTAAGACGTTTGGAAGAGAGCCGGAATAAATTAAGATTTTTGGAGGTTGAGACCGAAAATAGTCCAAGGATTTTGGAGTTTGAGACTAGACCGAGACTCTGGTGGTCAAGATGAGACCGACACTTTTGGAGGGTGAGACCGAGACTAGACCAAGACTTTTGGAAGTCAATACCTAGACAACACCAAGACTTTTGGAGATCAAGACCAAGAAAAAAACAAGACTTTTGGAGGTTGAGACCAAGACCTTTTGTGGTCAAGACTGAGACAAGCCCAAAACCTTTAGAAGTTAAGACCTAGTCCCATAGTTGGGACTGAGACAAGACCAAGAACTTTTTGGATCAAGCCCGAGACTAGACCAAGACTTTTGGAGGTTGAGACTGAAACAAGACCAAGCACTTTGGGTGTTTGAGACCGAGACAAGCAAGACTTTTGGGGGTCAAGACCCAGACAAGACCAAGACTCTTGGAGGTCGAAACAGAGACTGTTCCACAACATTTGGAGATCGAGACAAAAAAAAACACGACTTTAGGAGGTCAGCTCTGACACAAGATCAAGACTGTGTATGTCAAAGAAATCCCATAAAAACAAGAATGACTTTTGCAATAAAAGCAGATCCTGGTGTTATTTCTTCTGATTCCTCTTTTAAAAAATATGGTTTGCCTTTATATTGTTAAGTTTCATACGGACTTTTTTCATATTCTGTTTCCTGGAGTTTCCGCAAAAAGAAATATGAAATATGAGAGATACCACGACAAATGTTGTTCTAAAATAAACCAAAGCTTCAGGTCTGTTTTTTGTTGTCGTTTTTTGAATTCAAAAAAGATCCATCGTTTTATAGGAACCAAGCCAGAAAGTCCAGCGATTGTTTGGAAACACGAGTGGAAGCCTCGTTTTTAAATCCCAGCCGATGCTCTGTGCAACAATGGCTAAGCAGCTGGCTCAAATGCCATCATTTACTCCTCTAGTGCCCCGTGACAAGCTTCTCTTTGTTCCCCCTGAAGCCTACAGGCATCAGCAGTGTGTTTACCACCCCTGCCCCACACACACACACACACACACACATCTCTGGAGTATTGTGGGTGCTGTGGTTAAGCCCCGCCAAGACTGGCACATCATGGGTCAACTGGACCATACCAACATCTCTCAAATGGGGAAAAACAGCAGGAAATACAGTACGAGATACCCGACCTTTCACGGGTGATATTTGCTAGAAGGAGCTTACTCAACGTGGGGGTGCTTGGGTGGGTTTTTTTGTCGTTGTTTTTTGCCCTGCGGTGTAAGCCCAAGAGGACGGGTGTGTGCAGACATTGCTGTCATCTTTGTTTAGACACCCCCTGTCAAACGGGGGGAGGGGGCATGCCGAGGTCAGTGAAGTGGTGCGAGCATGATTTCAAGTGGTGGTACATATGTAAACAGAAACGGCACCCTTATGTCAAAACTTAATGAGCCTTGACACCTCCCCCCCGCCGTCCCTCAGCCAATAAGGATGCAGAGGCTACATAACAGTACAAAACAGTGGACCCCCGATATTTTTGAGACGGTCTACAAAAAACTAACAGCATAACTGCAAAAACTTAGATTAATCTAATCCAACCTAAAGTTGATAGTTTAGTTTGAGGCTGGGATTTTATATATACAGTACAATTTTTATGCATTAATTAAGTATTGCTTGTGGGTTTGCTTTTGCACTGTATTTTTGTGATTATTGAGCTGTGACCTACACCACTGTACATTGTGTGACCGTGTGAATAAAATATTGAGATAAAAAAGAAAATACGGAAATGATTGACAAATACCAGAAAAAAAAGCCAAAGAAACTTTGATTTGTTTTATCTTAAAAAGGCTGTTAATAATGTTGAACATTGAAACATTTAGTGATGATCATCCTACATAGAAAGTCACGATTCTATTATTATTATAATAAAATGTCTTTTTATTTAATACTTTTAAAATGATTAGAATTTTACAACATTTTTATCAAATAAATGAATTTTACTCAACAAAAAATATTACTTGAACCATATTTTCTGCAGTGTAATGCTGACACGTAAAGAAGAGTTTCACAACTGACTCAGTAAGCAGTGTTTATTAGAGATTTTTTGCAGAGGATAAAGAATATATGCCTATGAATATCATTAGGATATGAACATGCAGTGCACAAATTTGCCGTCAAATTTGAGTAGGTAATCAGTTAATTAAATTAGGTCATTTAAAAAAGGAGTTTGTCACCCATAAGACTTAAATAAAATGTATTATTGCCTGCATAGAAGCTTTTATTAGCATAGTCATACATACGTTAGCATAGTTCTACATATGTTAGCATAGTTGTACATTCGTTAGTATAGTTTGTCATACCGCCAGCCATTTTAGAGCGATTGCGCATCAGTAATGTTGTTTCCAAGATTGAAATTCATAGCCTTCCTTCCTTGTAATTGACAGGTTTAGCCGTCAATGGCAGTGAATGAGTTAAAAATGAGATTGCGTTAGCGCGCCCGCGGTCGCACGCTGAGTGAAGTGCTTTTCCGAGCATCCTTCTGACTGTGTCAAATGCTGCAGTGTGGAGTGGTTGCACTGTGTCTCCAAAGTGGAACAGCTGCATTTAATCAGCCCCCCCCCCCCTCCCCCCCAAATCTAATCGGGCCGCAGCCTCACGCATCCCGGCTCGGATGCTGCCTTATTTTCTGGCGACAGTAGATTTACAAGACAGGATATGAGAGTGCTCCAGTCTGATAAAAGCGCTGTTCAACTTTTATTGTTTTCACCTCTTGTTCTTTTGTGTTGTGATATTGAAATTTAAGCGCCACAAAATGAAAGTGGAACATCAGTGAACGAACACGGAGCGTACGCCTTCCACACCTTTTAAATCAGTGGTTCTCGGTGAATTTTTTTTTCTAGTATAAATATACTGTATTGTTTATATACAGTATTATTATGTTTTTTTATGGGATGTTGTTGTCATTTACAATCAACAAAACGGGCTAGCTAGAGTATAAAGGTTGCTCCTTGTTCCAACTAATTTGCTCTTAATTTGAAAAGAAACCTGTCCTGTCACCAATGTCCCACATATGTAGTTGCAATCAAACATAGCATTACATTTTTTAAAGTTGTCTTTAAGTAAGCAGGAAATTAAAATTTCATGTACTAGCTGAAGTTCTTTTAGGTCTCACTAATGTTACTCTTACCCCAATTTGAGAACTGCTGCTCATCACATAATCTATAAATTATAGGTTCTTTTTTGACTGACGACTAAAGATAATCAAATGAATCAATAATTATAATTGATAGCAACCTAAAATTGTTCATATTAGAATTTAAGTTTCACGAGAATTTGATTCGTCATTTACAAAAATTCGCTTTTATTTCAGAAAACAATATTTTCGCCTATTTTCTGATGTGTTACTGACCAAACAAGCCTCTGGAGAATTTTTTAAAATATGTTAGTGAATTTTTTGCACTATAACAAGAAAGGGTTCTATTTTTTTTTTTAAATAAAATCACAGTACACATGTTTTTAAATATTCCTCGATGAGTTTGTTATTGAAATAATCTGGTTAGGGTTATTACTATTACTATATTACTATTACTATAAATCACATTTTAACGCTGATTTTGTAAAACGATTTTAAAATAAAACCTTTGTGTGTGTGGTGTACCGGTAGTTCGTTTTAGGAATACAGACAATTTGTATGGTAAACGTAATGGTCAAGTAGTCTGTCATAAAAAAAATTGAATCAAATCCCCAAGCCTATTTTGGCAGAATTGAAAAAATGACTGAAAGAGGAAAAAAAAAAAAGGAACAATCTTGCAAGAGCTCTACAGAGCCAAGGGCATCCTATGCAGACAAGCAGCTGCTACCATATAAAGATAAGAACCGGAGGAGTAAAGCCCAAACAGCCTCTTGGCAGAAATCTGCGGCGCTTCCAGACTGCTGCAAGCAAAGTGTAGAGAAAACCCCTCAAGAAATAATTCCATGTCTAGGCAAAGGCTTGGGAAAGTAGAACACAATGACATTTAACGCTGTGACTCACAGATGCCAAAGAAGCGGTGGGCTACATGTGCTCCAATCAGTGGGCCAGGAACCCGCCATTACTCACTGTCAGGACGCCACCGAGTGTCTGGGAGCTTGTTACTTGCAGGTGTGCCACACACCGGCACCCGCCAGCATTTGTGGGCCGACTATCACAACCGACCCATCTTGTTTGACACGATTTGCGGTAGAAATCAATTTCGGTGACTTCATGTCATGTCGGCAGGGCAGCAACAGTTGTTAATGCTCGGCATGACGCTTGTCACCTTCAAAATAAAGGTTTGTTTACCAATAATAATAAATTGGTAATAAAATTGCTAATAAATTCTAAAATTGCTAATAAATGGACTTGAATGCCTAAGTATCTTTATTTTGAAGATGTTCCTTGTGGCGTGTCACGTTGTAATGACTGTTTCAACATAAGGGCATTAAAAAAAAAAAAAACGATTTATTTACACTGGTATTGTACTGTTTGGCAGCCTTATAGCGGCATCTAGCATAAATTAGCAGCTAGCTAGTAGCGCTGATATCGACCATATAGGTTGATATTTACCATATAGGCTGGAGGGAGCAGTTGGATTACTTTTCAAGAGGCAGTTTAATAGACGTAAATGACTCAACTGACATAGTTGCCGTTCCTACTGATCACTTTTTAACAAACCAGGTTTAACTCAAATGTGCTGTTTCAGCCCACGCTATCACTCCTTTATCTTCGTCTCTTCGACCAAAATGTATGGGGAGAGTTTACAGACAAGAAAGTATCGTGTATTTTAATTCAAATTTAGGTTTAAAAAAAGTCGATGTGAGATGACAAACAATTTTGTCTGTCTCTGATAAATGTGCAATCAAATCTACTCGTCAACAGTTTTCCATATAGCATGCACCTTCTATTTGCACTAGGTGTTATCAACAAGGTGTAGACAGGTTTGTGAGGGAGAATTGTTCCGGAAAGATTCTAGATTTTGGTGTGGAAGTGTAGCTTTTTACACGAGGCTGATGAAGCGCTAGTATTACCACAAGATACCTCGAAGTCATCGGACATGGGTAAGCTTCTTTTTCTACTGTAGCAACTCTGTCTTAAGGTGTAAAATTAGATACTTCCTGGAAACATTCCCTCACACAAAAGTAGATCATTAGCCGGGTCGGGGGGGGGGATCTTCACCCTGCGCTTGTGCAAACCGGTCATGAGTTAGCAGCCACGAGAAGTGTGTTTACTTCATTGCCGTACAAGTGTTACTGTCTGTGTCTGCTTTGTTTGTGCGGCGTCACAGTGGAAACAACCACTCAGAAAGATTGTCATAAAACCGCAGGTCACCTGTGTGGCAATAGGCAGGGCAGTTAGCTTTGTAGTGGAGCTTTTGTGAACGGGGCGGAGCTGATGGAGGAGTTTCGACTTGTCTTCTGCTTGGTGTCATTAACCTCCAGGGGTTTGACTTGTCCCCAAAGTGGAATTCACCTTTGTTTCTGGGTGTTCTTTGTTCTAATGCTCATTTACAACAGGGCGCTTGAAAGTCCGCTCGGTTTTTATGAACAGTGGTGGACAATCTACTCGGAAGATGTCGATGGCGTAGATACAAGCTATTTATTCTCTTTATGTTTTTATGCTATTTATTTTAAATTTGGCTTTGTGATCTTTATGGGTTTGTCCTTTCTGACTCTTGTCATTCAGGGCCATTCAAAGAATTGGACAAAATACCACACAAGGGTTAAAGCTTCGAGAGTGGCTAATGTCTGTTTAAAAAGTTTTATTTTTTATTTTTATTTTTTTATTTGAGCTAGTTGTGTTAAAAGAACATTTAATTCTTGGTATAGTCATTTTTCTTACATTCTTTCACGCGCTAATGCAAACACAACACATATTTTCATACACTAAACACTAGCAGTGCTAAAAAAAATCTTATAGGTGCAGATGTGATCACAATTAGCTGTTTGAAGCAAATGTTTACATTTTTAGGCTCCCAGGAATAAATATCAATTTTTAGTATTCCCCAGCTAAGCAAATTTATTACCTTTGTAATAAATTGAATTAAAAATATTTGATTTAACTTGGAAAGAAATAATTAAGACGTTTGCGCTTTTTTGCTATGTTTTGGACCAAAACAAGAGATTCAATATTTTATATTTATATATATTATATTTATGTTTTTCTGTTTCTGCACAGTCAAAATGTAATAATGCCATGGTTTTAAATAAAGAAATGGAAATTACTATGTTTTTATCTGATTCAAATCAACAATTAAAATAATCGTGAGTTGCTGCCCAAAATATCACTCAACACTGTATATTTTTTAGCTTTATGTGTTTTCTATTTTTTCCTACGTCCGTTCATTTATTTTCTCTGCCATTTATCTACACTATAATCACATTTTGCTAGACTACTACCAGTTTGTCTAAATTCCACACACACACTCTCATATAAACACACAATTTTATTCTATTGCTGCCAAAATCATCTTGTTAACCAGAGCGAGCTAGCGTTAGCTGTTGCTTTTTTGCTGAGTACTTCATGTCCATAATTTATGGGGTTTTTTTTGTTTTTTTTTCCATTTTCTGCTCTATCCACAGGTCAAAGCTTCAGGCAAGGTGCTATTCGATCTGGTGTGTACCCACATGAATCTCGTCGAGGGCGATTACTTCGGCCTGGAGTTTCTGAGCCATCAAAAGATGACGGTGAGCACAAAGGACACAAAGTGAACAGATAATAGGAACATCGTATCAAGCCAGGAATTCTCCCTCTACAAAACCACTTACATGGTGATGTTATCTTCTCCATAGGTTTGGTTGGATCCCATCAAGCCTCTTATCAAGCAGCTTAGACGTGAGTATTTTTTTTTTGTGTGTTCCAACATGGACATTTTCATTAAGGTGCAAATCTGACAGGGTTCTGGCAATTTCTATTTTGATCCCTCATATGTTCCTAACAGGACCGAAGCACACGACTTTGAGGTTTGCTGTGAAATATTTTCCTCCGGACCATGCCCAGCTGCTGGAGGAGCTAACTCGGTGGGTTTCTTTCTACATTATAAATACTATCCTTGCCTCATTAATTTAAGTGAGTTTTATTTTGAATCATGCCTATTAAAAGAATTGATGGATGGATGGATAGATAAATAGATAGAAAGATCTAACAGCCTGTTAATCCTCGATCTAGATAGATAGATAGATAGATAGATAGATAGACAGATCTAACAGCCTGTTAATACTCGATCTAGATACATACATACACACATACATGCATACATACATACATACATATTGTGGAACGATTGCTAGCAAACTAAATAAATACTGTTGCAAAGTAGTTAGCTAGCATGATGAATGGAACCATCTATGCTCTTTTCCAGGTATCTGTTTGCCCTCCAGATAAGACAAGATCTTTCCAGCGGCCGTTTGACGTGCAATGACACCAGTGCTGCATTGATGGTCTCCCACATTATGCAGGGTGAGTGCTGAAAGATCCCCCCCCCCCCCCCCCCCCCCGACCAAAAAATTCGGTTTTCTCACTCGAGTGTGTTATCAATTATTGTCTCACAAAAGGCTTATTTCCATAATAATCTGGATCATTCACTCTGATCTCTAGTCTGAGTCTAGTGGAGATTTTTTACATGTTGATCCCTCAGGAAAAACAAAACGTTTTTTTCAACATTGTTTCTAGTTCTTTTCCTTCTCATGTTTGATATTTCTTACTTTTCAGCCGAGATTGGCGACTTTGAGGAGAGCCAGTGCCGGTCACACCTCCTAAATAATAAATACATCCCTGATCAGATGCCCTTGATCGACAAGATTATGGAGTTCCACTCAATGAATATGTAAGCATGGTTCTGTCCCTTTTAAATAAATACATCAAGGTTTTGGCAGCCTAAAACGATTTCTTTTTGACATTTCAAAAGGCGTCATTTCAATCGAATAGTAAATGCTTGATATCACGAGAAAAACGCGCAACTTGGTCTCTTCTCGCTCGCTCAAATGAGGCGTTTTATGGCCTACCTCACATGGATTCTGATTTGTCTGCTGCTCGGTGAAAATCTGTGTTCACGCACCGAGTCATTCGCATCTGTTGTCAGCCAGCTACAGATTTTTAGGGTCGGTTCTAGATTGTTGCGCGAAGTCAAAGGGTCCTTTGAATTCAAGCCAAAATGATGGACTCGCCGCGGGCTGCTCCTCAAAAGCCTTTTGGAATGTACCCCCTTTCTTCCGCACGCTGTTTCTCCCCTGAGACCTTCCCCGTTGATAACTAAAGCTGCGGCGCTCGTAGCGGTTGTGCTACGTGAAGATAAGCCGCTCATTAATCACCGAACGCAAGCGGGAAGAACGCTTCTTTGCTGATAAGACTTGAGAAAAGTTGCTTATTTCTTTCTTGACAACTTTTTGCTCAATTGTTTATGAACACAGTTGACCTGCATGCCTTCAGACTATTGTACTTATCTGTGATGGATGGCATGTTCAAATTTAATTAAATAGTCTGATGTTATTTATAAGCACCGCACCCAACTTTCCAAATACAGAACAAGTCTACGTGGGACCTGAAATCTTGAATTTGACTTCAGACTTTAGGACTTAGAGACCTTATGCTTTTAACCAAAAGACTTGAACTTGGACCCACTTGTCTAAGTCAAGTGCAAGTCTTTAGGTTCCAAATCTTCAAATCAAGTCGACTTGGGATCTAAAGTCTTGAACTTGAGGTACAAGACTTCAGTTTAGGACTTACCTTTAGAGGCCTAAGGCCTAAAGCCTTTGACTTAAAGACTTGGAGCCACTTTTCTTTCAAGTCTATCAAGTCCAAGTCTTTAGGTTCCAAGTAGACTTGACTTGGTATGTAAAGACTTTGTACTTGGACCAGGTAAAAGATTTGAGGCTTGACCTGGACATGGCCATTTAGACACTATGTCTGGTTCAGACAGTTCTTTGACCCTCAAGTCCATGTCAGGTCCAAGTCTTTAGATTCCAAGTAGACTTGACATAAAACAAAGTTCAAGTCAAGTCCCTGTATTTATGTTCCAAGACAACCTGACTTTGAACCTAAAGACTTGGTCTTCACTTGGACTTGTTCTTCTAAGTGCACATTTTTAGGTTCCACGTAGACTTGAATTGAACCCTTAAGACTTGCACTTGGACTTGTGGGTCCAAGTCCTTAGGTTCTAAGTAGACTGGACGTGGAACCTAAAGACTTGCTCGTGTGAGTCCGAGTCCAAGTCTTTACAGAAAACGAGAGAGAAAACGAGAGCAAGAACTGACCAAGCCACACCATAGACACTCGTAATTTTTAAAAGACATATCTCACAAGTCCAAATACCCATGCCTAGTCTGAACTATTCAGTCTTTCAGTTTATCTTAAGAAAAATTGATTTGTTTGGATGGTAGAACTATCTATGAATTTACTCCTGTTGGATTTTTGTGTTGTTAGAGGTCAGACACCAGCTGAGTCTGATTTCCAGTTGCTCGAAGTGGCACGTCGACTGGAAATGTATGGGATTCGTCTCCACCCAGCCAAAGACCGTGAGGGATCGCGTTTAAGCCTCGCTGTGGCACACACGGGTGTCCTGGTCTTTCAAGTGAGCTTGTCTAGATTCATAGCGCATTAGCTAGTTCAATCCTAAATACATATTTTTATGTGTTTTTTAAGTTCATACATTGAATCCCAGTTACTTATTTTTATTCATTTATGTTACTTTTTGTTTTTCAAGTGTTTGGCTAATGGAAGTTCTAAAAATGGCTGGTAGTACACTAATTAAGTTCCAAATTAATAAATTACATCATGTAATGAAGTCCTAAAACAATTGATTACTTTAGATAATAATTTACTAAAGTTTGAAAGCGATTACTTCAAGTCCTATCGTAACCAATTACTTCAGGGTTAGTAATTGATTACTTTAGATACAAAATAATAATAATGAATTAATTTAGCACATAAGTACATGAACAAATACTTTAGGGCTTGATTACTTAATGTAATTGATTACTTTTGCACTTAATTACCCAATGTATCTAAAATAAACAATACTTTTGCTGAGGTATGAGAGTAATTGACGAATTTACAGCTTAAATCATTTCGTACCAGCATCATTTTTTACCTTCCTTTCACCAAACACACAGAAAATGGTAATCAAATAAATAAATAAATACGTACCTGAGATTGAATATCCATGCGCATAAAAAATAAATGTAAGTATATGTCTTTGGAATTGAATAAGGTAAGATCCCATGCTTTTTTGACTGTATTCATCTCCATAGGGACACACAAAAATAAACTCTTTCAACTGGTCCAAAATACGCAAACTGAGTTTCAAGAGGAAACGTTTTCTAATCAAGCTCAGAGCTGATGGGAATGTAAGTTTATTCGCCGAATTTTTTTTTTTTTATAACTAAGACCAAGTTGTGCTGAGGAATTTGTGTGGCGTTCTGCAGAGTTCATATCAAGATACTCTAGAGTTTCTGATGGTAAGCAGAGACTGTTGTAAAGTCTTCTGGAAGATTTGCGTGGAGTACCACGCCTTCTTCCGGCTCTTTGAGGAACCCAAACCCAAGCCCAAACCTATGCTGTTCACACGAGGCTCCTCTTTCAGATTCAGGTAACACAAGCTCACGTCGTCGGCTCGCTCTTTTTCTCTTGGATGGCGTGAACGCGGTGAATTCTATACTCACCTCCGATGCCCCCCCCCCCCCCCCCCCATGTCTCTATTTTTCTCAACAGCGGCCGGACGCAGAAGCAGGTGATTGACTTTGTGAGAGAGTCGGAGTTTAAAAAACTCCCGTTTGAAAGGTGACTAGCTCTTGAAGTATTTGATCCGAGCAAGACAGTCGATTTTTAACACTGACCTTTACGTCCTGTCTTGCTAGGAAACATAGTCGAGTACAGCACAACAGTCGCCTGTCGCCCTTGCCTTCACCGCGTTACCAAAAAGTGCCAAAAGACGTAAGTTTGTCAGTGGACTCGTCATCTTGCATGATTACGACAATTTTCAGGGTGCTCTAACCCTTGTGCAGTATTTTCTCCAATCTTATGATCTTTACATCAAAGGCATTTCAGCACTGAAAGAAGACACTAAGGGCAGGAAAGAGAAAACTTTTTGAGCCACACCCCACCCCCCCACTCGACATGCCGACTAGAAATATTATTATTATCTATAAATTGTATAAGTATACGTAAACTTGTATCCTTTTTAACATTAACAGAAGGAAAAAGCAAAATAAATCAACTTTCAACAACTGGTCATTATATTTTTCCTAGTGATTATAGGGGTTACAGCTTAGTCTAAAACTGAGAAAAAAAAAAAACAAGTACATGATTTAAACTATTCGGTGCCAGTCCTGTCAAAATAGATCTGATATTTGTAACCAGTAGTGGTAGTGAATGAATTAATTTCGATTCTCTTTGGGAACGATGACTTTTAAAATGACAAAAGTGCACACCACTAAAGAGGCATTCTCTTTTTTTTGCTCATATGTTGAATCTCTGTCAGTAGAGCTAAGTGCTCCCACGCATAATATTGGTAGCACGCTTAGGCATACAATTCTAATTTTGGATTTTCATATGTACTAAAAACCCATATAAAATGGTCACTTAAAAATCTATGAGGTGTGAATGATGAACCAGATGTAGTAGGGCTTTTCTGTTCCAGCTTTTAGCATCAATAATTAAACTAACTCTCCACCCCAGAGTGGTGCTCTCGGGGACCGAGTCGACGCTCCTTCTCAGCACCAGTGGAAGGAATCGGCGCTTGTGAGTTCACAAGAAACACCCGGCGCTCCCGGGAGCCCGGTTCACCGAAACAGCGGCCCAGAGGAGAGATCGCCGTCCGGGAAGGAGGAAACGAGAGCCCCGACTCGGCCTGCTCATCTCGAGCAACTGGCAACAGGTTCAGCTTCTCGGGCCGCTAAAGGCGGTTCTCTTTATACCTGCCCTGAGAAAGATAGGGACTATAATAGGGACCTGGTTGTTTGGACTCAGAGCTACGGGAGGCAGGGTGCGTTTCAGCATGGGTCAGGCTCCAGAAGCAGCAATGGGCCTGTCCAGGTCCATCAGGAGGCGTTTCAGGGTAGCACCCAGTACAGGGAGCACTCTATCGCTTCGAAACTGCCACATGGTATGACTTCTGACATGGATCTTCCCACCATGCGGAAGTCACATAAAGATAAACACAGTAGTAGTCCAGTCATGTTTCAACATGTAACTGGCTCAACGCTTTCCCCCACCAGTCCTGCTATGGGGACCTTCCGTCCATCTGGCTCCTTCAATCATGCTGAGCAGAATGGCTACGCAAGCATTGAAGCCGCCCCAAGTCGCTCCGTTCGGTCTCGGAAGCATCACAAAGCCAAACATCGAACTCACGCGAACCCAAATGTGGGGACTTCCATTCCCCCGCGAGAATCGCAACCTGTCCTGTCTCAGGCTGAGCGAATGGCTGTTCTTGAGCGCCGCATGCTGGCCAACGGGCTCTCAGCCCCAGGTAGAACCAAGGCCGGATCGGGGCGTAAACAACAGGCCGGAACCAAACTTTTTGGGGCGGTTCAGATGACCGAAGGATGTAACACTAGCGCTTCAGAGTCCAGTGAGTCTGAGGTCGAGGTCAATCGGGGGGAGGGCAACAGCCAGCTTGCGTACGGGGATCCGGCCGAGGCCTCTTCACCCATGCCGAGAAACACGTTTTCCTTCGGTAGCCTCCAACTGGATGAGGTCGTCGACGAGGATGCATGTCACACCTTTAGCGACGACGAAAGCTTTCAGATAATCAATGGCTAGTCTAAAAAAAAATTTTAGTATTGAGCCAAGGTATTTTATTAATAATCTAATGGCACATTGCCAAACAAATATATTTTTATTTGAATGGCCGTCAAAAGACTAAGCTAACGTCCCACTTACTTGGCAGCCCAAAGTTTTAGCTCATGGCTATTGCTTTATGGCTTTCTTCAAAAATTGGTATCAAACATCTCCAGTGTTTGGGAATCACTATGATAGAATAAATGCACTTGAATTTCACAACTACCATTACCTGGGGTTGTACTATTTTTTTCTAAATTTCCAGGTATGAAATGCCTCAAAGGTCCTGGATATTTTTTTTTCTCTTCATAATTTCCACTGATTCCATCAGCTTGTATGAATAAAACATATTTTTTACACCGGACGCAGAAAATCACAAGTGCCATGTTGAGATTTTACCTAATCGAGTACTTCCGAGACTTTTAGCACAAACGTGTACTTTTTTTCGTGCTCATAAGTTATCTGAATGCCTTATGACTTTAAATATGGAAGAAAAACCCTTAAATCATATATCTTTAGAGAACGTTCATGTGAGCCTTGCGCTCGTTAGGCACTAACCATGCAATGTAATTTTGTATAGTGGTGGTATACACCAAAGTAGCATATGACTGTGCAATGGTAATTAGAACGTTGCAAGCTGAATAATCTTAGTGATTTTCAGAAAGTGATGTTTCTCGATGTCCCACTTTTTGCTCATTATTTGGAGCAAATATGTTGATTTTGTGCAATCCTAAAACATTTACTGTGCATTCGTATATGTCCCTTAAAATTGTGGTCTGACGAGACCTTAGATACAAGACATGTACTTTTTTTATATGCTTACAAAGGAGCATCATTTATTCACTGGACACTCTATTTGGTCTAATACAATGGTATTCTTTGGAGAACCTTCATAGTGACCAACGTTTTCTTTTGCGCTCCTGTTCGGGATCTCATTTGATTATGCAAATGTATCTAAAGTACCAGTGATGGCCTGAGCAGACTGGAGTAGTAGTTTAATCTCCTGAGACACATCCTATTCATTTATATCCACTGTAGTGGACATTGTTTTTTGAGCTATATCTTTTGATTCATTGAAGTGATCCCACTAAGTCCTGGTGTCCTCAGGAGAGGACATCCTGGACTTTCCAATGATGTCTCGTGTTTACGTGGGATGCATTTCACTTTGTTGTATTGCTGAGACAAGTGGACACGACAGTGGACACAAATGAGTCGGCTGAGTGTCAGGAGGATAAATGTCCCCGAAATGTTTGACTTTTTCTGCACTTTTGTTTCCATCTTTTATAATCTTTCCTTTTGGCGGGCGCTTGTGTCTGCATGTTGACGTTTGTTGTGTCTCCTGTTTCTTTTTGTTTTCCTTTTTCTTTCACCTTGTCTGTTTGCATGAAACTGTTATGTCTCTTCTTTTTTTTTTTTTTTCCACACTCAAGCTGTAACTGCATGGACAGTAAAGTCTTTCCCTGCATGATAACCAAACAAGCAGTTTCCCATTTTTGCATTTAATTAGCCATCTGCAATTTTGGGAAATTTTATAAATGCAAAACTTATTTCAGTTTTCGAGAAAAGAAAAATTGTGTGTGCTATGTTTGTGGGGACCTGCGTCACATTTTACTGTCCTTTCCTTACTTTTTTTTGCTTGTACTGTAATTTGAGCATCTGGCAATCTTAACACGTTTTCTTCACGTGAATGTGTTATTTGTGTGTCACAGGCATGAATTCACTTCTTTTTTTCTGCATTCCATCCTAATTTTCACTCTTCTGTTTATGTGCTGCTTGTCTCAAAATTTGCATGAATCTTTTATGTTTATATGACCGTCAATAAAAATGGCTTTTATGAAGTCAGTTCGCAAAATTGTCTTTTTCATAGAAATCTTTCTCTAGCCCTTGTTGCACTTCTGAATAACTAGACGGTAATGTTCTGTAGATTTCTGGTGCTTTGTGCTTTCCACTTTTTCCCGCTGCAGTTTTGTCGTAAAGCCTTTCCTATTAGCCATATCGGGTTCCAACTCACACAAAAATTGTATCAAAATTCTGCCTAAAATATATCATTTACGTGAGTGGGTTCTCAACCGTTTTTTTCAACTTTTTCAAAGTTCCCCTATGAAATATTTTTTGCCAACTCCATCAGTAATACAAATGTGTTTCCGTAAAAAAAATGACAAACTAAAGGCAAACAACATTTTGCAAAGGAGTCGCCATATAAAACCATTTAACATTAAGTTGCTTCATGTTCCAACTCATTTGATCTTATTTTTAAACACTTTTGATGCCCCCCCCTCCAAAAAAAAAAAAAGAATTTTGGGCATATATTATTTGTTTACAAGTCTCGGATACTTGAAAAAAGAATGTAAAAAAAAATCCGACATCCATGGATTAGGTTACGGGCCGTGGGATGTTTTGCCTCATTGATATTTAATAATAATAATAATCATAATATCCACTTACAAAAGTGTTGGTTTTGTCTTTGTCCTGACCTCCAAACATCTTGGTCTTGTCTTGGTCTCGACCTCCAAAGGTCGTGGTCTTGTCCAGGGGTGTACCTATTTTGAGAACCACTAATTTATTTGATAATAGAAAAAATTGTATATATCCTCCCGAGAGTCAGCCTATCCGTTTATGTCCACTATTGTGTCCATTTTGTCTCTGCAAGACAGCAAAATTGATTGCAACCCACCAAAACATATCCTTGGAATGACCATAATGTCCTCTACTGAGCACGCTCGGTCTGAGTATGGTGGCTAATATGCATCAATAAATACTGTCAAAAAAAAACAATGTCCACTACAGTGGACGCCAATGAACAGGCTGGGTCTCAGGAGGATCCTAGCAAATGGCAGAATTTGGATAACTCTCACACTCACCTAACTAACCCAAATTAGATGTGCAGGTGTGCCTAATGTTGTGTCCCATGAGTGTAGCCTTTCCGCAGTTGGTTTTTGTTGCATAAAGCCCGCCGCTGCTGTCTGGACTACTGAGTGAGTCACTGCTGAGGTTTCACTTCTAGAAGGGCAGATGCCTCAGCTATCTTCGCAAAGCTCCCTCAAATAGATTTTGTCGATAACCGTCACTCGCTTTTTTTTCCTATGAGCCATATTGGGTTCCAACTCATACAATTTAATCAAGCAAGTGAACAGAAGGCAACGGCGACAAATCGTTTTCCGTTGCTGAGTTGTCTCTCCTCTCTGTGGCTCTAATAGGAGTTCTGACAAACAGTCCCTACCTGTCCGCGTCCTCCGGCCACCCGCACGGTCTACTAAACGGCCAGACGACCCTGGAGGTGGGCAGTCACAGTCCGGACATCCGGCAGCCTTCGCCTCTCACCAGCCCCCTCCTCAACGACGCCTGCAGCATTCGAACCGATGACGAAGACGAGGTGCGCCGGAAGGTTTGTGCTTCATACAAATTCGGCAGGTATACTAGCGATTCGTGAAAACGGCACACGCCAGACTATTGAGTATTTGCCTAACGTGGATTTGGGTTATTTGGAATAATTTCCATTTACAGCACACGGACAACAAGATTAGGTGTAGCCGGAAAATATTTAAAATATGTTTCTGGAATTGTTTTTGTGAAAATTTAAGATTTTTGTAAATTTCTAAAGTTGGTTGCTCCAAACTTCAATTTCAGTATTTTTTTTCTATTTATTTTTGTACATTTTTAGGTCACATTAAGGAATTACAGTTGTGGGGCGTTGTTCAATTTAATTACAGGATATAGGATGTAAAGTCCATTTTCCAGTGCTTCCAATGAACTCGTGTTACATGTTTGAAAAAGAAAATAGTAGGATTGGTCATGTATGCGCTGTATTTAATGGTATTAAGCATGCATGAAGGCTGCCGATACTAGTCACAGATACCTAAAATATGCGTTAGTTATTTCTCCAATTTCAGCAGTAAAAATGAATATTTTGTCTATAATTGATTTGATTTTCATACACAGTACTATTAAACTGTTTTCTGGGTTTGGTCATGTGACATTTGTAATCTGCTGGATTTGGTCATGTGACATTCACAAGCTGAACTGTTATTGGTTGTTTCCTGAGCCCTGGACAACTTTTATATTATTTTCAACTTATAGAGGGTGGCAAAAAAAAATTTCATCAGGAATGATGTATAAATGTAAAAAACAATTTAGCCAATGAAATTAATTTTTGACGATTTGATAAATTACACACCAAAAACAATCTGACATGATGTCGTCCAACAATATTTGGAGTTATACTGCTTCATTTTTACATTGGTAAACCATCAGAATTTTTGGTCATTTTCTTAATGATATTGTATGTGTCCTCCTGCAACCCAGCCTATTCATTTTGTGTCCACTGTAGTGGACACATGTTTTTGATCAATATCTTTTGACTCATTTTTACTACTCCACTTTAGTGTACTAGAGGACATCCCAGGCTTTCCAAGAAACAGACTGGAACAGGAGAAATGTCCAAACACTCATGTCCACGTGTCTCATTTGCGGCGGGGACTTCATTCATTCATTCATTCATTCACGTGTTCTTTGCTGAACATCTTATTTTGTTGGATCCCATGTCAGAGGTTCCCAACGGACCGGGCCTACTTCATCGCCAAGGAGCTGCTGACCACCGAGAGGACGTACGTCAAAGACCTGGAGGTGGTGACCGTGGTAAGATGACTCCAGATATTCTCACGCTTGCCGTCCTCTGAGGAAGAACGCATCGATTATCTGCCTTAGTTCCTCCGTCGCGGAGCATCCGCCAGGCAGATTTTGAAAGATTACATTTCGGTCGCCACACTACACACTGGGAACTATCAAAATGGCTCAAGGCCACTGATGCGTCACTTTTACCGTTTAAAGACATTTACATCGACTCCGCTTGCCTATTTCTGACTTGATGTAGATTTCGCACTTTCAAGCATGACAAGTATTTATTTAATCGGAACGCTCAGGAAATACAAAAGTACACGCAATGGTTAGTTCAAATTCTCGGTGCACCTGAGAGGCTATCTAAGGACATCCCATTCAATTTCTGCATTAAAAGTTACTTTTAGTTTATTGCCGCTGTAATTTGCAGTGATATAGATTTTAGCTGAATCATACATCCATGTTTTCTATAATACATATAGCTATGGCTTCAACTGGTCCCCGCTGACTGTCGAAATTAGCTCATTACTTTTAATTTTGCCTTTTGCACAAAGTACCATAACACGTAAGGATGCAATGATGCCTGAAACGCGTGACCTGAATTGTAAGATAAGAGACATTTTTTTTCTTCCTTTTTAATGACGTGAGCAAAAATGCAATGAACAAGCAGTGTGTAGTTGCCGTGAACTCAGCTAACTTCACAACTAGCAGCGCTTTCGTAGATAGTGATTTTTTTCCTCCCAAATATTGCCCGTCTTCACACTGTCAAATTAACTCATTTGCGCTGTTAGTCCATTTTACAGGTATGCCTTTTTATTTTCTAAAGTGGAGAAAAAAACTCAATTTGTACGGATAAGTATGATGCCACAGAACATTTTCAGTGGTGAAAATAACAAAAATATAAAGTATATATGAACAAATCACACCACCACGCCATTTTTCAAGTCAAAAAAAAATCATCCACGGGTCAAACACAATACAAAGTAAATGTTAAGTTTTGTATTTAAAATAACCAGATAAAATCGACTAGCTTAATGCTAATGGTAAAAACAGGCTAACGATTAGCTTCGGCCATTTAAGCGACACTTTTTTTGAACACAAAGTTTTGAGTGACACATTTCAACAGATAAACTATTAACTATTTCAGTGCCAAGCATCATCTGAAAAGTATTTCAGATGAACAATAGAATAATTTTGTATTCGTCCTCCCTAGTTTATGCTGGAGTAGCTAACATTGTGGCCTGTTTATTTTTTTCAAGTCTGCCACAACATGTATATTTCTTTCTCCCTTGACGCTTTTATCACATTGCTATCTACAGCAAAAGCCTCTCCTATCTCATAAATATTTGGGTTGGCTTGTTTCCCATCTTTCTTCAGCCATGCACTCCATCTCTCTAAATCCATCCAGTCAAACGTAGCCGGTGAAGTCATCTGAACTGTCGGTGCACCTCACCCCGAAAGACTCGGGTCTTTTACTCAGCTTTTAATCGAGTTCTTCTCTAGCCCGTTTCAAATTCAATTCTTTAATTTATTTAACTGATTAGAATCCCGTCAAGGGTAAATTTGAATTACAGTCACTGAGCTTTTGTCCAGCTAAATGTCACTTTTAAGAACAAATCAATCAACCTACTGTGCTTGTTAATGTATTATATGCGTGTGCATATAGGAAATATGTATATAGTGTAGATATGTATGCCTGTGTGAAAAAACAAGCATCCATTGTGTTTTTGTGCCTGTGACGCTGCAAAGTTGCAGTTTGCAAAGTTAGCAGCTAACACGGGAAGTTAGCAAAACATTTAACCGAGTTCATTTATTTTAATTTAAAGGAAAGAAAGTGTCAAAAGAGTAAGACGCAAGTTGAATCCACAATTATTCAAGCTGTTTCTCCATTTGTACTAAATGTATAATTGATTAGTGCATTCTAGATTAGGCTTCATAAATGATAAGGATCCTTAAGAAGGGTGCGGAAGTTTATGGTTCCTCAAAATTGTGAAGGATGGGAATAATTTTCCGCATGACATTGGCCAGTATTTTTCATTAATGTCTCCCAACACGTCCTACGGGTTTTTGACACTTTAATATGCACCCGGAAGGTCTACTTTCAAGACTTTAATTCAAAATTTGACCGTGATATTAATAATTTATTAAGTGTGTGCTACTGAACATCTTTCACTCAGTTTTTTTTCCTTGTTCAGAATTCCAATATTGCTCCATTTTTGCATCCTTTTTTCGTTTTAGTCTTTCCAGAATGCCATCGGACAGGAAGAGGACACTCCGGAGTCTCTGAAGAAGGCCGTATTCTCCACGCTTGAGCCGCTGCACGCCTTTCACACGGGTTTTCTCAGGGAGGTGGAGCAGAGGCTGGCTTTGTGGTGAGACTGGCTTCGCACCTTGACATGAAAAAAAAAAAAAACACACACACACACGCGGGCAATAATGTTTTGGTGTTCGTTTAATCCTTGCCTTCATGACAGCAGGAGCCACTATCTCCATGGTAACAGTCATGCTGCACGAGGCGGACTTTTCCTCGCCGGCGGGTTTCAGCTGTCTGCTTTCTTTTAATGATGTTGTGCTTTCCCCAGAACAAATGATACTGACTCAGGGCCATGTGTTAAGTCAGTGTCAGAACTGCACTTATATTTTTCTATCTCACATGGGCTGGTTCTGTTGTAGATGTAAACTCTAAATGACATTTTAACCCTGTGCACAAACTTTGCAGACTATACACATTGTTTTTAAAGACGTAATAATCAAAGCTATTTATGAATACTTTTTGCCTTCAACACTCAAATTGTTCAGTGGCATCAGTTCTATCCTTGCATATGTAGGTTCAATTTATTAACATCCACAAAAAATGTATAAATAGTATGGTCTGTCCTTGACGTGTAGATGACACTTAAGACATAGCCTTTAACCGGTTCTTCTATTGATTATTTTATGATATCATAAAAATACGAAAGGAATTTCCACAATTTGTAATATAATATCATAAGGGTTAAGTTAATGACGCACAGACAAACACAGAACTTATTCAAAACTGTTAGACAAGTTAATTAAAAGTTGCTTCACGGATTTCGGTTACTGTAGTATTTTTTTTCCTAAATGTGACCCGCGGTAAACGAGGGAAAGTTGTACTACAGTATTACAGTGTCATGGTATCCCCCAGTGTCTAAAAATAGCAACGTGTCACGGAAGGACCTTTAAAAAAATATAAATTGTATTTTTGATCACATATAGAAATATGTATATGTTTTCTACTTAATATTCCGATAACTATTTCAAACTTATAGTTGGCTATTTAACTTGTAATGACTTGAGGAATGACGTTCTGGTAGTCACGTGACAACCCTTAAGCCAGAAACAAGATGGTCAGTGAGGACTCAAGCGTTGGTCCTCTCGCAAAAAAAAAAAAAAAACGGCTGCAATTTGCCATGTTTTGATACGGCTCTTGGTTGAAAGTACAAATCAAGATACGACAGGCAAAACAGACTGGTACTGGTTATTTTAAATTGGACCTAAAATACAGTACAGTGATTTACAATGTGTCCCATACTGTTTTAACTTTGTGCTCAGAAGCGACACCTTGTGGGTATTGTGGGTATTGAACCCACTCGTTAATCTCTTTCCTTTTTATTAATTTACTCTCAAAGAGGGAACGGTGTTGGTGTCACTGAATAATTAAAAGTACCGGCGCTTATCTCTTCCAGGGAAGGCCGTTCCAATGCTCACATTAAAGGTGACTACCAGCGCATAGGAGATGTTATGCTGAAGAACTTCCAAGGCTTAAAGGTGATTATTATTCATTTATTTTAAATTTTCTCCGGATCATCTCAGAGTCATTTCCTCACGACTCTATCCACAGCCGCTGACAGCCAACCTGCATAAACAAAGTGACATCCTGACGGAGCTGGAGAAGGCATGCAAGTCGTCCCGCAGGTTAGAGAGCCTCTGCCGGGACTTTGAGTTGCAGAAGGTGTGCTACGTTCCTCTCAACGTCTTCATCCTGCGCCCGCTGCACCGCCTGGCGCACTACAAGAACATCCTGGAGCGTCTGTGCAAGCATTACCCGGCCATGCACGTGGACTTCAGGGACTGCAGAGGTAACACACTCAATGCTTTGTACGAGTTGGGACCCGTGGCACTCGCAATACAGGAAAGACGGGTTTGCTCAATTCAATGCGATGGGCTTTTATTGAATTATTTTGACTTTGTTGACAAATATTCTGCAGTAAAGCAGGATATACGATTGATTGTGATCTAAGATGGCATGAGGAACAAGATGGTGTTTGAAGATAGAGGCAGTAGAAGAGGTTGAACAGGACTGAACTTTTATTTTGGGGGTGGGAGTAAAACAGTTGTGAAGACGGCGAGTTGATGATTAAGAAAATCGATAATTGATAAGTCAACTAGTTAACTTTAATAAACTACAGCAACATCAAAATAGTTTCCTTTTTTATCATTGGGTTTCTGTTCCAAAAGATACCCACAATTTGTGTGGAGGTTGATTTTCTTTTTTTTTATTTATCGTTATTATATTATGTATTCTATATTTTAGATAGATACTGTAGATCGTATCATATTATTTTTCATTTTATGTTTTCCCGTTATTTTTTTGGTTATATATTTTTTTCCTTTAATACGTTTTTTTCTGATGATTTTTTATTGTTTTTTGTTTTAGTTTTCATTTGAATTTTTCATCACTATATTTTTTTTTCATTTAGAGATTTTTTTGTCATTTTTTTTTATTTTTATTCCTAGTACTTTTATTTATATACTTGTATTGTTATTGTATATGTTTATTTTTTTTATTTATTACATATGTTTTTAAAGCAGTACATTGCTTAAAGAAGTGCCTAGCCTTACTTCAAGTGGACAGAAGATGGCGCCAAAGGGACGCTTTTAATTTTGATAGGGCTTTGGAGTAAGCGTTAACTACAATGGAAACAATTTTTAGAGTGAATGATGTCCAATCCGTATCTACCAGCAACTGGTAAATGTTCACATAAATAGCTATTGTCTGTATCACAAGTCATAAAAAAACAGAACAATAAAATGATTATTATTAAACTTCAAATTGTGGTGTCTGAAAAGGTTGCGACTTTCAAGGACAGCTAAATATTTTTTAGGAGTATGCTCCAACTACTGTAGACAAAACACGTTATTGTGGATATTTTGTTCATGTCAGTTATTTTGAAATCTCACTTTTATGATTGTCACTTTCGGCGCCGATGCGCAGCCGCTCTGGCAGACGTGTCCGAAGTGGTGGAGCAGCTCCAAGGCAGCATGGTGAAAATGGAGAACTACCAGAAGCTCCTGGAGCTAAAGAAGGATCTGATCGGCGTGGACAATCTTGTTGTTCCTGGTCGTGTAAGACTGAATTCATATTTGTGTTTTTTTGCTTTTCATTCAAATTGGTTTTGATGGTTTTTTTTGTTTGTTTTTTTTATTCTTAGGAGTTCATCAGGTTTGGTTGCCTTAGCAAGCTGTCTGGAAAAGGCCTACAGCAACGAATGTTTTTCTTGGTAACATGCCTCTTTCTCTTATAATATATCATATCATATCATTTCATATCTAGATACATCAAATTAATTATGTACTAAAATGTGTGAGTGACACTTTTGTTGTCCTTAAATTACAATGGGACCTCATATCATTTTACTACAAGTGGCCACCGTTAAAAAATGTAAATGTTGTACATGTTCTAAAACATCTTCATTTTCGAACCACGAAAATTGCTTCTTTGTCCGATTTGTGTGCTTTTGCGTTCATAGTTCAACGACGTGATTTTGTACAGCAGTCGAGGGATGACGACGACCAATCAGTTCAAAGTTCACGGACAGCTGCCGCTCCAAGGGATGACAGTGAGTCCGCCTTAATGTACTTAAATATTGATTTGATACTTGGTAACATTATTGGCAACATCTGGGATTTAATGTAACCCATAAACAAAAAACGTGAAAATACGTCCCTGGCATTGAATGAGTTAATCAAACCCGCCGTACTTCAAATAAACATCACCAGTCCGTCATATGTGGAAATAGTCTTCGAATGTCAGAATAGCAGCTCCGTCAGACGAATAAAAACACACACTTGAGCTTCCAGGATCACCACATGTTTTAATCCTCCCGCACCCAATCTCTCCTTTTCCCATCTGTTTTGGTCCTCGCTGTCCTACTTAGCGGCACCCAGCCTCTAATGTCCTCATGTCTCCTTCCAGATCAGAGAGAGTGAAGATGAGTGGGGCGTTCCTCACGCCTTCACTTTGGTCAGCCAGCGGCAGTCGGTGGTGGTGGCAGCCAGGTGAGATCGCACTCCGAGGCGGCGCGCACGCACGCCGTCCTCGGCTTGATTTCTCAGCTTTACGTGCGTTCCCCCTTGCAGTTCTTTGTCGGAGATGGAGAAGTGGATGGAGGACATCGAGACGGCGGTCCAAATGGCGAAAAACAACAACGGGCCATCGGCTGACCTGATAAGCTGCACGCTGACTGATAGCAGTAAGTTAAATTGTGTCATTTGTGTGGGCGGAGCCACCTGTTTGCTCCTAATTATAGCTTGCATTTTGTGGACAAAAATATTGGGATTGTTCTTCGCACCGAATGCCTTGTCAATTATGGCAATTAGGCATATATCGGAAAATTACAGCTGTTTTTTCCCATTGAACGCACTCAATTTTATTTTGAAACAAAATATTGAATATTTGGTACGTTAAGGTTCCTTTTATTCGTTTCATTCATATTCTTCCTGTTTTTATTTGTTTTTAGCAGTCACAAGCTGTTGAATCAACTCTGCAAGCACTAGTGATACCGTATCGCTATTCTGATATGGTCAAAAACTCATTGCAGTTCCACAAAGGTCCACTGTGAGGCGCACTAGATTTTGAAATAAATTCTTTAAAATAGGATATATTTTCGAAATAACTGATTGTTATCACTTGTTGCCCCTTGGTGTTTGATAAAAATGATATCACGGTTGCTCAGGAAAACACCGATGGAGACGTCACATGATCAAGCGCACAACACAGGTGAGCCATGATTGGTCATTACCAGATCCCTGAGCAACTGTGAGGTCATTTTCAGTAACCAGCAAGCGGCAAAATGGCTGCTCCCAGAAATGGATAAAAATGGGAGTATTTTGCTGCTTAATTCATATTCCACAAACAAACTAGTGTTTATCAGACATATATTACTGTCAAAACATATATGTACATTATATATATATTATTTTTTTATTTTTTATTTTTTTTTTTCTAATTGACTTCCTTTAAGCGATTCCAGCCTTCTTGCAAGCATGAGAAATCGGTTAACGTTGCCTCCCCTCGCTTCCTTCTCTCCACATCGCCCCCTCGCGCCGCTCAATTGCCTCGCTGTAACATCCTCCCGACTTTCCCAGAATGCCCAGAGGAGTTGTCGGCGGAGGGCGAGTCCGAAGATGACACGACGGCGCCGAACAGCTCCCCGGAGAGGGCCGCCCCTCACCGCGGTAACACCATGGTGCACGTGTGCTGGCACAGGAATACCAGCGTGGCCATGGTGGATTTTAGCATAGCTGTGGAGGTATCGGACAAACGTCGAGCTCCGAGCTAACCCCGCCCCTCGCACCTCTCTCGCCGCTGCCTCGCTTATCTTTTTTCCTCTGTTTGATATATGTGGATTCATGCTGGGATTTTCCAGTGGGAACAGTATCCTCACAAACCAGTCAGTCGATTAAGTCTGTACACTTTTTTCTTCTTTTTTTTTGCTGTGTAAGCACCTAAAAAAGAAACTATATTTTTTGACAGTTTACTTGCATATAAAGTATATTTACTATATATTTTAATAACACTGATTCCAACAGTGTAATTTTATGAAATTATTCAAATGTATTTTTCTAAAATTAATTAAAAAATTACAAGGGAACTAAAGAAAAAAAAATCTTTCCTATATTTGCTAAAAAATACCTTCAGCTAAAACACTTTATTCTGATTTTTATTGTTTTTGCGTAGTATGAGTTAAACAGCAAAATTGACTGTTTTTTTTCCATCTCAGGGATGGTCATTGAATTTGCTCTTAGCTCAGGTGATGACCAATCGCAGCTCAGCTTGCAAACATCACATGGTCAAAACTCAGAAAATGAGTGAGTTGTGATTGGCCACATCTTTCTTCGCATACATTACAGATTTTATACGGTCGTAAATGAATATCCATGGTTTTGACAAAATCGAATGTTGAGACTGGAACGTTAACCGTTAAGAAAGATTGCTAAATAAATAGCCACGTAAACCTGCAATTTAAAAAATTATGGTCATGAATGAAAACCTGAGACAGAGTTAAGTCATAGTAACCAAAGTAACTATTTTTGAACTCCCAGCGGTGTAAAAATGGATCTTTAACGTCTTTTGTCGTCATTGGCAGTGAAGGAATTAATCTAGCACCTTATGTGATTTTTTTTTTTTTTTTTTTTTTTTTTTTTACAAAACCAACCCTAATAAACGATGGCTGTCCGCCCAGTTTTCTTAGTGTGTGAAAACCAGAAAACTGTGAGGATATTGTTCCCTCTGCGCTCCGTGTAATCCCGTCTACGTTCACAAATGTGGCTTTCCTTAAATTTTTCCTTTTTCTGCAGCCTCACGGTTGAGCCCCCCCCCCCTCCCCCACCCCCATAACAAACATCCTTTTCGCAGCCTTGCCTGGATGTCGCCAGCCTCTGTGCTATTGAACCCTCGCACCTGCATGCCAATGCTTCACCTACTCAGTCTCTGTTTGTGTCCCGTCCTCCCTGTCTGTCGTTTCTCTACCTCTCCCCCATGCTTCTGTGCGTCCCCCCTCCCCACACTAGAGGGCCCTAGTCCAGTCAGTGAGAATAAGGCGGGTCCGCGCAGCGGCCAGGGACCGGTGCCTCTGTGTGTTATCTGCTGGTACCGGGTACAGAGCCTCTCCTTTAGTGAAGTCTGCAGGAGTCTAGAGGTAAAAGAGCCAGGCAGACAGAACAGGCCAGAATATTAGGCACAGCTTTGGTTTAGTATTTTATCAGGATTTTAGTCTTTTATATGCTAATTTAAGATTCGAGAGTTTTGCTGTAGGAATACCACACAAGAAAATTCTTATTCCGTTCACTTCCCCGAGCAGACTACATTCCATAATCGAGCAAATAATAAGGTAGGCAATAAAACGAAATGAAATAAGTACTGTATGAATGAGTTATATTTGACCCAACTCTTGTTAGAGTGCAAGGTCATTAAGTATTAAGATAGTCATTTACTTTAGGCGCTAAGGTAGTAAAAGTAGTACTAAAGTAATGAAGTAATCCATTCTGTTGGATACTTACATACTAAAGTATTACTTTAGGTACTTAAAGGGGCACTGTGTAAGGTTTAGAACGTTTTTCATTAAAAAGGAATTAATAAATGACTATAAATTTTTAAAAACTTGCAAATAAATGTGTTCTTAACGACCAACAGTATGTTTTAAATATAATTGGAGGTCGAGTTATCATTAAATTATATTACACGGGGATAGCACCCTTCTGGAGGCTGCCATTTTTGTTATAGCTACAGACAATAAACAAATAAGTAAATGCAGCACCTCCGTAGTTGATAAAGTACTTTACTTTATAAAGTAACTTTAGTTACTTTATAAAGTAACTAAAATACTTAAGTACTGAAAGTAACTAATTACTTGATATACCTCAGTAGAGGACATTCCGGCCTTTTTTTATCACGTCTCATGTTTGAGTGTGATGCAATTGACTTTGCTGAGACAAAATGGACACAAATGCGGAAAGAACAATTAGTCTTGGTCACAGGAGGATATGTAAGACTCAAATAATTTTATAGTCTGCTCAAAAGTGAACAATATATTGACTTGAGGCAGATTTTCCTCATTTATGTTTGTTGTGTTTCTAGAACCAGCTATCGGGAAACCTACTACGGAAATTCAAGAACAGCAACGGCTGGCAAAAGCTGTGGGTGGTCTTCACCAACTTCAGCCTGTTTTTCTACAAGTCCCACCAGGTGATGACATCACTTCCTGCGTGAAACTCGTTACAGTCCAAAGTCAAATGCTTTATCCACCATGCTCCTCCTTTCAGGATGATTATCCACTGGCAAGCCTTCCCCTTCTGGGTTACTCTGTCACCATTCCCTCCGAATCCGAGAACATCCACAAGGACTACGTCTTCAAACTGCATTTCAAGTCTCACGTCTACTACTTCCGCTCGGAGAGCGAATACACATTTGAAAGGTAACCTGTTAGATTTTCATAGGGCTTCAAATTTCCGATCGCCTGTTTTGTTGGCCTCAGGTGGATGGAGGTGATCCGCAGCGCAACAGCGCCCTCTAGTCGCGCTCGGGTGCAGAACAACAAGGAACCTCACGTTCACTGAATTGGACTCAGTTCATGAAGTCTTCATATTTGAGGACGTCCGTGCACATGTTGGTGCTTTTTTACTCTTCTAATGGTGACATGTCCGCTGGTTTCGACTGCATCAGAGACTGCGTTTCTTCTTCTGGCGTTTTTACTGCTCAACTCGCAAAAGTTTTTACAGGATGTCATTTTATACCGTTTTGTAAGAATCTCACCAACTTCCTATTCCTCAGTGGGTTTTTTTTTTCCTTCACTTTGTTTTTACAGTAGAAAATTGTCTGTATACTCTCTTCGATGGCCTTTTTTTCCTCATTCACTTTGCAGGAAACTTCACTTGTGGTGCCAAACATTTAAGACACACTCCTTGACTTTTGATGGATTTTTTTATTTTGACTTCTGAAGAATGTCACCTTTGCGGTACGCCATAAAATTCAAGTCAATGTAAAACAGGCCACCCTTTAAAACTCAATGCTGGTTTGTTTCTTAATTAAAAGAAAATGTATGATTACACTGTAAAATGTTTTGTTGTGATTTCCAAAACTGACAACCGGAGTCTTGCTTAGTAATTGAGCCAAAGAAGCAGCTGCCAGTGCTCTTTTGACTCGAAGACAATTTTTACGTTTCCTTGTTGACTTCTTTCATTTTTAATTAAATGTTCAAGGTTATGCAACAGGATGTTTGGGGGGCTCAAGGCTTCAAGAAGTTGTTTAATGCGGTTATATTCGTGACCTGTAGGTGTCAGTATTTATCCAAATGTTATTCCAGAAAACTGCTTAGTCGTATCTTTCTTGAATTTTTAAGAATCCACTAAATAAACTTTCAGATTTTGGCTAAATAAATTGCTAAGCACTGTTAGGCCTTAATGATGACCCACCAAGCTTTACATTATTATCCTTACGACACCCAGCCTATTCATTCGCGTCCAATGTTGTAAGCATTTTGTCGGAGCAAGACGTCAAAATTACATAGACATCATTTTGACTCGGAACGGGTTCCATGCCACTGCTGGATGGATGTCCTCGATTGAGGATACTTGGACTTGGTAGGGTTACTCGAATGAGTACAGCAATTTAGACTAAAAACAAAATGTCCATAATAGTGGACACAACTTATTAAAGATGGATAAAAATGGTTGAGTTTTGCTGTTTCATTCATATATTACACAAACGCATTTTAAATAAAAATACTGTGTTTTGATGGGTGATTCCCCAAAGAATTTTTTCCCCCAAGTATTTGCCCTAAAGTTATCAATTACTTTAGGTTATTTGGTTCTAACGTAATTATGTAATAAAAAAATATTTAAGTAAAATTTATTACTTTTAAGCCGTAATGTAATTGATAACTTTGGTACTTCATTAGCAAAAGTATTTAAGTAACTACCAAAACTACTTGATTATTTTACATCTTAATTTAAAGTAAGTGATTAATTCAAGAATTGATTATTCTAGTACTAGCCATTTTAGACCATCCTTTATGACCAGATACTTGAAAAAAATGTAATAAATATAGTATGTATGTAGTAAAAAACGTAGTCAGTCAGTCAGTCAGTCGGAGAAAATGTGAATTTTAGGGGTGAATTTCTTCAGTCTCTCCATTGAATTACATATTTTTGTTCCTTGTGCAGATTGTCAATTTTCAGGAGAAATGCGGTTTGTAAATGTAAGCGTAAATAAACGTCCCACTACATGCAAGGTACCGCTCCATTTCCATTTAATTCTGTAAAATGAATCTGATCGAATGTTATTCCGGGGTCCAGGAGGGGCCAGCAGTGGGCAGGAGTCAAAGCCGGCAAAGGGTCTACAAAAAGTGGGCGGAGCTTGATGAGGCGACGACAAAATTTGACGCCTCCTGTCTAGTACTTGACGGCCAATGACACCCTCGATGCTAGCCCACTTGCGATAACAACAATGATTCAAAAGAACAAGCTGGAGCTCGGCGCTAAAGCGACAAAAAACGTGTTGGACTGACAAATGGGAAAGATTCGGCCGTGATTGCGTCACAGCATGATCCGGTTTGGAACTCGTGGTGCCCGCTGAAGGGGATGGCAGAGGCGGATTAGCAACCGCCACACTTTCCTCGGTGTCATTTGGGGATTTTAAACTTTTTTTTTTTCCGTGGAAGTCCCGCGATGTCTACTTTCCCTCAGCCGGAGACAAGGAAGTTTACGCGGGGACTTGGGAAGCCCGGAACCGCTGCTGAGCTCCGGCAAAGTGTCTCCGAGGTGGTCAGAACCTCCGTGCTGGTGGTAAGGAAACAATCGAAACTTTTGCCTCCTCAGATCAGCTGCTTGGACATGTGGAGTCACATTATTGTGTGGAGTGGGTGAGAGAATGAATTAATGTTTATGAATGGGGGTTTGTTGTAATATTCAGGTTATGAATGAATGGGAACACAATAGGGTCTTTTACGATGGATTCTAGGGAGACTTGTGTCTTCAGTTGGATTGGGTTTATACCCTTCAAACTTAAAGTTACACTAAGGAACTTTCCAAACTTCATAAAATAGCTTCATAACTCTTCTTATGAAACGTCAACTTACAACTAGTTGAATGGTAGTTTTATATGCACAAAGCATTTTTGGGGAGGGTGGCAGGAACCCTGCCACTCAAAAAACTACAAATGTGCTGATTGCTGTATGACATACGTCACTTCCTCACGGACAGAAATTGATATCTGTGCTCAAGGCTGTGGTAATCACCATGTTGGTCATGTGACAATCACAAAGTGAGCTGTGATTGGTCGTTACCTGCGCCTTAAAGGGACAGTGTGTAAGATTCAGACTGTTTTTTTACTACGAACACCAGGAGGTGCTGCATTTACTATTGTCTGTAGCTATAACAAACATGGCCGCCTCCAGAGAAGTGCCACCCCCATGAAATATCATTTAATGATAACTAGACCTTAGATTTAAAACATACTGTTGGTCGTTAAGAACACATCTATTTGCCAGTTTTTGAACTTTATAATCATTTAATGTATTCATTTTTAATGAAAAATTGTCTAATTCTTACACTCTGTCCCTTTAAGCGGAGTTATTTAGTCGACTGTTAATGTGCATGAGAAATAATCTAGTCAACAAATTTTATACCAATTAATATCTTCTTACTGATGAAAATTCTTAGTAGTGAGTAAATGGGTGGATTTAGTATAGAATATGCATTTATTGTCATTGTGTAGCTGGTATACAGTACAATGATGTTGGGATGAAATTTAATGCTGCAAATAGAAAATACACTGGCACTTGATTTACAAAAAACACAACTTAAGTGCTTTACAACTTTAGCGTTTTTTTGGGGGGGTCTGGTCTCATTTAGAAGGAAGGAAATGATCAAGATAAATAGTGAGGCAAACCTGCAACAGATTTAGTCATCGATGAAAAACCATGTAGTAGAAGTTGAATTTTATTTTACAGTCAATACAATTGCTCTAGTCTGAGTTAAAAGAAAGAAAAATTGCAAGAAAAATAGTGCCGTCAATAGAAAAAGTTCTGGTCATAAATAAAAATCCACGTCGGAATGTGATGTAGCAAGGGAACACTACGTCACATCTGCGTTGACAGATGACCAATCACGGCTCAGCTGACATGTCACATGACAAAACTCCGAATGCTTCGCTGCATGGTTTTAATGATCCTTTACTATACTCTTTTCACGCAGCTGTTGTCAGCTCAAAACAAAAAGTGAATTTGGAGTTCAGTAATGAGTCATTTGAGTTGTGCACCAAGAGGGAATTCCGGACTTGATGTGAACCGTTTGTTGCCGTGCTTTCAAATGAAAGAAACAGCTTCTTATCATAATATTTTCATGTGGTCATTGAGGCAATCCGTTTCCATGGGGATGACGTGACATGATGACTCCCCACAATGGAAGCAAACAGGGCGACGGGATGCTTTCAAATATTCACTGATTAATATTCAGCGTCCACGTTTGGAACATTTGCGGGACGGGTACTCGCCATTGCTACACGCGGTATCACTTTTCCAAGAGGGGAAAAAGGAGTCGACCCTTTTGTTGTGTCCGAGCGTGATCGTTGAGCCGGCGTTCCTGGAAGAAGTTGCTAGGTAACCGAAACAGACACCATCTTGCCTCTCGTCATAGGAATCCTCAGTCAATATCCCAGACGTCCAACCGCACCTTGGCATTATTTATTTATCGTTTGGTATGTTAACAACTCTAATTGAAGTAGATAAACGATCACTCATTTTAATTCTGGTGTTATCAGTGTATTTGGATTAAGCCTTACCCATAAGACCAAAACTATTGCATAACAAGTGATTTTGATTCATTTATTGTGCTTATTTGTAAAAAAAAAAAAAAATAATGCATGCGAAAGATGACCTCAAATAAAAAAACATATTAATGAAAGCATGGAATGTGTCATTGGTGATTTCGATCCAGTTGCGAATTGACCATTGGAAATGAACACAGAATCGGAATTTTCCCATTTGCTGCAAACGCGTCGTAGTACAGTGTGTATTGTTGTCAGGCAGGAAGTGTTTGTGTATATTTTAGCCGCCTAATGAGCATTATTAAAAAACGTTACGTAGTTGAAGGCCATCTAGGCAGTGCATCAACGCCTTTTGGACTCCTACGCTATGCTAGTATGACGGGAGTTTGCAAATTTCGACCACTACCTAGGCCAGGCCTAACTGTTTTTGTGCCAAAAAGGAAACTTAGAGGGCCATTGTATTTTGCATTTTCACCCATCTTTCAAGGCCAACAGAATATTGTGTGCTATGTCGATGTAAATATGGGTGGTATCATATGAAAGATTGATTTCCATTCCTTACTTTGAATTGCATGTAGTGAATACCTGTGTTATAAGGTGGAAACACTGCCATCCAATGGTCACAATGATCATTACAGTGCTCAGTTCTAAGCATTTGTAAGCATTAGTCAAGGGTGTCAGCTACCCTCCAATTAAAAAAAAAACTTTTGACGAGGATGTTATTATTTATTACTATTTTAAAAGATGTGAATTCTCAACTGCTATCCATGTAAAATGTTTTATTTACATCTGTAGCCGTGAGTGGCAGCGAATAAGTTCAATTGCAATCACAGTAGAGGAGGGGGGGAGAAAAATAGATTCTTTCTCAAAATCGTTCAGCGACAGTTTTTACCGATGGGCGTCGACTAGGGAAGCGCTATTAGTTGGGAAATCAACTTGCTTGTTTTGGCTCTTTGCAGTACTATGATTTTAGCAGTCATCCAGCTGCTTCATTGTTGAGAAACATATGTAGAAAAATGTCCAAGTGAATGTATGTCTGTGTTTGCCGGCCTTTCAAGAATGTGAGCTCTTTATTAATTCCTCCGTGAAACATGTAAATACCACACCAATAGAGGGACTGTGTGAAGAACAGCGGAGAACTGTGGCTTCTTATTCCCACCACTTGTGTTTTTATAGAAAAGTTTATTCTGTGCACTTTTTGATTAACTCACAGATAGATGGTAGCCTTGAGTACCGGTTTTTGTTTTGCTAACATACCTGTGGCTAATATTGAGCCAATATGGGGTTCATTAGTTGACATTATCCCCCAAGGGTCTCGTGCTTCAGTGATCAATGAACAGAATGTTTGTGCCCTTTATAATGCGAATAAAACGGATCGAATGCGGTTGGAAATTTTAAGTGGGTGTAGGCGGTATATTGAGTAGCTGGGAGACAGTTATGTAATTGTCATCAATAGTCTGCCTCGCACCTCGCTTAGCCTCTGCAATTCGATGGATATCACCAGTATAAGTACTCAAGTACCGGGAACTACTTTACGTGATCTCATGTCATCATTTTCCGATCTCCGCAATTGGCGACCCCGACGTGATCTAAAGATGTAACTTTCTGAGATGGGAATATTTTCTTAAATCACCGATAGCACTGGCATGTTTCATCTCCGATTATTTACGCAGATCGAAGTCATGTTTTCACAAGCTGGCAAACCAGATTTTTTATTCTTGTTTTTTCCGCAATCTCTTTTAGTGTCTGCAACTCAGATTGCACAATTGACACGAATGCAACTTCTCAGTTAAGTCTCAGGGGTTTTTACGTTGCAGGTCCGAGCACGCGTGATGATTACCGCGTTGTCAGTGTATTCAGGCCCGTATTAGTCATTCATTTCTGTTCGAATATCTCGCCAGTTCTCTGCATTTCGCTGACTAAAAGCTGCTTCTACTACAGCGATGCTAAAAAGCACTCTCGAAGAAGGAACCCAGGGGGCAGAGATGTGAGCACGAGTTCCCTATCCGGATCAATAATACATGAGGCTGCTCGCGTAACCAATGCACATTAGTAGCCACTGTCTACACCTAGCTAAAAGCTTCAATCTACGTCCACAATACCAACTGAGTAATTCACAGTTATATAGACATCAAAGATCCATTTTTACTGGGCTCCAATGACAGCACCTCCAGTCTAAATCTTTCCAAATTAATAAACTGCGTGTTTATAGGCCAATGGCGGAATTACTAAGCAATGATGTGTGACTTTATGAAGAGGTTACTTCCAGGAAAGTGAGAAATATAACACATGCTCTTCAAATACGTGACGAAATGATTGGGTTTTTGGGAGGATATTGCCAGTTGTCATTATAATGTAAACCACATTGGACTCATGGAGCAAGTGAGGATCCTCAAATGTTTCCTCCAACCAGCTTCTGTTGACCCTGGTTAGCACAAATGCGGAGATTATGCTAAACCTCTTTGTTTTTGGAGAGACCAATGTTTACTACTTCAAGTGTAAAAATTGTGGTGATGCAGTATCAGTGCAGTCTTTTATTCGCATTAGAGTTAAGCGCACGAGCCTTTTGATCTGCCGCTTGTGTGGATCTGATTGTTTTATTCATCGTGTTTTAAAGCAGTTGAGAGGAAAATGGAGTATATTATTCAGCTGTGAATATTAGAAGCGCTCTTAAGTCATTTTCAGTAGTTTGAGTTCTAAAGAAGTACAGCATGGCTGCCCTGGGAAATTGATCGGTCATTTATTTCTGGAGTCAAAGAAGGAGTGTAGAATGTTAAAAAAGTGTTTCAACCCTCCCAAATGCCAATATCGAAATATATATATATATATATATATATATATATTTTTTTTTTTTTTTTGAGAGACAAGTTTAATTTGTATTTTAAAATTAGTGGTGCAAAATATATACATATATATATATATATTATATTATATTATATTTATATTTATATATATATATATTATATTATATTATATTATATTATATTATATTATATTTATATTTATATTTATATATATATATATATATATTTTTTTTTTTTATTGCACCACTCATTTTAAAATACAAATTAAACTTGTCTCTCAACACACCATTGAAGACCTGTGTAAAGAGTTTGTGTTTTTGCGTAAAAAGAACCATTAGATAACCTAGCAAATCCTCAACATGATTTGTGCATTTGATTCATCATGAAACATCTGTGAAGCCTGTAATCTGCAATATTGATTTTTTTTTTCTTTTTTTTGGCAGCTGCACAGTGCATGAGATCAATAGACTGATGTCATGCTTGTCAGTTACGTAATTTTCGAGTTTGGATTTGGATTACACATATAATATAGGAGAAAACATTGGTTTAACGTCACAGTTTCACTGCTATGGTCAACCTACATTTTTCCATCCAGTCTCCGCAGGAAGCGCCCATGACTTCCTGTATTTCATCTCGTGGTGGGAAAGCAGTGGCCTAGTGGTTTTTTGCTAGATTGCCCAGGATTCCTCTGGTTTTATTTGCACTGTCTGCTAGAGCGCTTCTTTTTTGTTGCAAAGTTACAGTAATAGGCCGATGGGTGTTTTCCTGTGAGTGCACTGCACCTGTTTGAATCTTTTCTGAGAATATATATTGCGTAATCCAAAATGACTTTACCATCTGTAAATGTTCTTTTTTTCTGCAAGCAAAGATGATGAGGAGGTTTCTTTTTTTAGTGCAGACGCAATACTGGGAGGAGATTTGTTTTGGCGGTTGATGGAATGCGCTCTCTGCAGCGCTAGCTTTTTTTGGTTTAGTTTTAGCACCTCCAATTGGAAAATGAGCAGAAGGGCAGAGCAGCACTGTGGAATGGTGCCCTTCTGAACATAGAGTGCAATTATACATATATACTTAATACGACAATTATATTGTCTCGGAACTACCCAACAAGTAAATTATATGACAACTGCAGCTTGGTCATACATCGCAATTTGATCATTTGGTCCAGGGCTAGCTTGCTAGCTGAGAGGCGAAACTACTCAAGCACAGCCTGGCGAAATCGTCGGGCTTCACTCGTGCACTCGGCTGGAGATTAATCTCATTGGATTAAAACCCTGAGAAGGCCTTTAATATCTACAAAAGCTTATGTAGCTCATCCACACTGACTGACTGCAAAAAGAAGGCTAATGGCTACCACATTTCCTTTTAAATCCAAGCGTGTTTTCTTTTCTACCGCAGAGGTGTATTTACTCTCCCAGCCCACTTGAACTGTCCATAAAATCTTGTTCTAACCTCCATTGTAGCTCACAGAGAGCTTGTAATTGTGGGGAAACTGCTGCTAGCTTGCTAACATGATGGAGCAGATTAGAGGAGAGGCAATATGCCAGCGCACTTCCCCTTGTTATTATGTTCCCTGCACCTGACAGACAACCATTTTCACTACCATACAAGGTATGGCTTTGAAATAAAAGAAATGATTTACTGTCTTACATTTGCGCTTTGTCACATTACAACCAGAATTTCGTTGGAGAAAATATCTTACTGTTTTCCTAGGGTGACCAGTTCGGGTTTTGAGACCCGTGTCTCGAGTTCAGCCAGCCTCATTGTTTTGTCTTGATTCTATGGAGGTCGCGTCCCGACTTCCCCATTTTTTTTTTTTTTGTCTTGTCATCCAATCAATCGTTTAGGCCATGTGCCTATTCTTCGCCATGATTCCGGTTGACTCCAGGAGAGTAAAATGAGGCTAACATCCCAATTCTCAGTGTGTAATCTGCTTTGAATGCTGTGTCCTCCTTTGGATCCCTACAGTCAATGACGCTTCATTCTCTCGCTAGACAAATTCCACCTGATGATGTTGCAGAAGTTTGCTGAACCTTGTAAGGAACACACATAGAAAGCTCTGGAATGAATGAGTTTGAATTGGTTCTATGTAAGGATAAACGATATAGCCCGAAAATAAAATCTCAATTTTCTTTAGTCATTTTGAATTATTACATTTTTAATCAGAAATAAACCCAGCAAAGATTTTTTAATGTCTTATTAAGAAAAAAATCCCATAGAAAATATTGACAAAAATCATGAATACTGATTTTAAAATTATTTGAAGTTTGTTCAAAATTGTCGTGGCTTCTGCATAACTTGCTGAAAAGGATAATTCACTTATTTTGCCATTTTTAGCATTAAAGTTACTATTTTTTCCAAAATTTTATGGACAATTTGTCCATAAACTCATCAGATCGATGCTTGTCCCTTTCGATATGTGTCTTTTTCCCACAGCTGCATGCTGTTCGTTTAATGAAAGCTAATCCCTGCAAAATGCTTTTGCTTTGTGCACCGAGCAGTGACGTGACCTGCCAGAGGGGTTGCTCTCTAATGACTTCTCACCAGGCAGATGCATAGCTCGCATTCTTTCATCTGACACTGTGGTTGGTGAGAAGGAAGGAGAAGGAGGGGCACCGCAGGGTGGACAGTTTGTTACCTTAGCTGTCTCTGTGGACACGTAGCTCAAGCACTGAAAAGTTCCCAACACGGTGAAAAGGAGCAGCATCACAAAATCATATCTTTCAAATAGTTCTGTCAAGAGATCCAAAAAGTGAGATTAATTCATTAGGATGTAAAAAAAAAAATATATATATATCTGTGTTATGTTTTTTGTCCCCCCCCCCTACGAAAACAACTGAAAACTGCATGGACTCACAAAAATATTAACAATAAGGCAGGGCCAAAAAAAATCCCTCAGTTTTCTTCAATCATTCTGGATTATTATGATTTGGGGAAAAAAATAAACCCAATAGTCATTTATTTAAAGGTCTGACATATTGAAAAAAAAACAAAAAAGACAAAAATAATGAATACTGATTTCAAATCAACGTAAACCTAACATATATATTACATTCATATTCAAGGTGTAGTCAATTTATTTTGCCATTTGTAGCAGTAAAAACGTATTGTTTTGTCTCTAACTATGTCGACAACGAAATTATTTTTCGGGTTAAATGAATACCTTTAAAACATTTTTTACTTGCTACCGGCTGAAAATTTGATCAGGTGTGCTCAAAGCTCAGGTAAAAACCAATCATGACTCTTCCACTGGCTTCTAACAGCCAACCGACGTCTGCCCTCTTGCTTGTCCTGTTACAGTAATCGTTCGATTATATATGAATATAAATTCATTCAATTTATTGATGACATCTTCATGTAATGGTGGCCCCAGTAATCGGTGTTTGTTATTCCTTTCCAAGCAAGTGTGTCCGACAGGCACGGCTCCTTATGAGGATTTGCCTGTGTTTTGTTTCTTGTGTTTGTCATCTTTTGGAGGCGGGATCAGCATGTGCTGTGCTAGACTAGATGACATGATGTTGTTTATGCAGTGACAGCCGCGCGCCTCCTCTTGATCGCACATGTTGGTGATGTCAAGTGGACAAAGTGATCCTGCACAGTGCTCGCTGTTAACTTTGATCACATGCTATGTTTCGAGGTAGGCTTTAAAAACGTCACCAGTACTCGGTAGGAAACATAAATGTGAATCTTTGTGCTTGAGCATTTTTTCTACTCTAAATCCACGGCGTCACTTTAGGGCACTTTACACAAGGCTGTTTTTGTGTTGGGAAAAGGTTGTTCTTATTAATGATGTTAGAACATATCAATAGTGAGATCGTTGAGTTGGGAGTTATGTTTTTGGAACTGCATATGTAGTCGCATTGCTAAGCATAATTTATTCAAAAACTCCAGAAGATAGATTGTGTAGCATCTGTTTTATTCCCGGCTGTGTAAAATAAAGGTATGAGCAACATTTTGCGTAGGAGTAAGTATTACATAATTGCGCGATAAGTGGCTTCATGTTCCAATCAATCTGCTCTTAATTTGAAAGGAAAACTATACTGATTCTGTCAGGAAGCAATAAATGAGATATGCTGGTACCTGCAGAGATCCTGTTAAAATCTCACGCACCCCATGAAGTGCCTTCAGGTACCCCCAGGGGTACACGTGCCCCCATTTGAAAACCACTGCCATATCATATGATTCATGATGTGGTATGTTTTAGATTATATATTATATTATATTCTTTACATACTTGAATATTGCCTTTTTTTTTGTTTTTTAAGAAAACGGACACGCAGTTTTTGAAAATGCATAGTGTTTCTTGATAAAGTTTCATCACCCTGGCACTCAGATTACTTTGCTTTCAGTTTTTTAGATCTTTGTGCTGAAAGAAACTGCTATTTGTATGCGAACATTTTCAAAAATGTAAACATTTATTTATTTAGCCTTACTTCGTGGTTGTGGTAAAAATACAACTTAGGAATAACAAGGTCCCATGGGAATGACCCTGTTTAGATGATGTGATTCAGAATCAGTGATGCGGAAAAATACATCATTTCCACTCATGGTCACTTGAGACCTACAAAAATGTCAAATCCATCTTAGTTGCCATAGCAGCCATATCGCTCACAGGGAAATTAGCGTGAGCCGTGACGTAAGCTCACAGCATGCCAACAGCTGAGACGGGATCAGCAGCAAATTGCTGGCCATGCCATTTGTGTATGTATGTGTGACACTGCATGTCACCGAACTGGACAAATATGCATTTTTCATGTTTTAATTAATTCAAATCATGAAAATGACATATACTGTGTCTTTTCGTGACCATCCAACTCTCACTTTTTTATTTTTTTTGTTCCTAAAAGCCTTCTGTGCTTGTTCAATTTCCTTCTGTCCTTTTTCAATTCCCTTTTTAATTATGATGTTAACTCAACTATAACACTTACAATTAGTTTTACCTCTTGAGAGTCATTCACTGCCAGCCCAGTAAAAATGTCAAAATGTAATGTCAATAGTCGTCAATGGCAGTGAATGAAACGACTGTTCTTCCATGAAATGGCACATAGTGATATTTACTGCAAATAATGCAATTTTATTCTTTGATATATGGCAGTGACATATAGTGAGTAGAATAGCCAGCCCTGTAAAAATCGATCTTTTACGTCTTTCGACGTTAATGGTGGTGAATGAGTTTATTTATGTCCAGCGTTGTGAATATATGTTTCTGGTCTATATTTTTTGACAAATTGGATATGTCTAGTAAGTCCCAGTGTGCTCAATAGAGGACATCTTGACCTTTCATATGATGTCTTTCAAGCTAATTATCATAGCTGGTTGCTGTCTTTGTGAGACAAAATGGACACAACAGTGAAAACAAATCAATAGGTTGGCTTAGGGCTGAGCAACATAGCCCAAAATTAAAAGATTGAGCATAAATAAACTTAGATTCCGTTACTGTTTTTTTTTTTTTTTTATACGTAACATGAGAAAAAAAAGGCAAAAAGGTCTCGTGCAAATGCTTGCAAATATTTGGTTTTAACACAAAGATACTAATTTACACAGAGGACTACTTAAATAGGAGAACGTTTATCGGTTATTTTCATAATCAGTTGCCCTCACAACTTTATGTAAAGTTTTGTTTTTGCAATCATTCTTCAGAATTTGTGCGCTTTCAGCAAACACTCCCTCGTAATATTGGAGCATTGTACTAAACTCCTTCCTTGTTGAAGTCTATAATTACTCATTTCACTTACTAACACTTATCTTAATAACGCTGTGGCCTGCACAGCTGTTAGTGACGCCCTGGGGAGTTTAGTGGCGCAACTATCCGGTATGCAGGTGTGCGGATGTGCCCTGGTCTCCTCTGGCATCCTCTGTTTCCCCCGATTGTCAGCGGTGCTCGCTGTTGCGGGCTCAAGAGGATTTCCACTGATTACAAAGAGCCTAGATTAGCTAATCCCCAAAGTTTCCCAAACACCAACCTCCCCCCATCCTTTAGTGACACAAAGTTCAAGTCTGGAACACCCTGGAAAACATGTTTGGTTGCCTCTAATTTTTGTTTGCGCTCATGATTATTGATTACTAAGAAGACATGCCTGAAAGAAAAAAAAAACACAATCATAAAATAACCCTAATATATATATTTATATATATTTTAAATTTTAAATGCAATCCCAGGTGTTCATTTATATATATATATATATTTTTTTTTAATGTTTGGGCGACTGTGATGTCATTTTCTGTCCACAGCAAGTGACAAAATGGCCGCTCCGTGAGATGGGAAACAAAGTGTTAATCATAACACCAGTGTGTAGACTTGTGGGGCTGCATAGAACATAGAAAACCTTTGTGTCGACTTCATCCCTAAGAGCATACCGGACGTCAAGTTGTGATTTGCACGCACTCGGAAGTTTCACCTTCAGAAAGCCTTGCATCAGGCCAGTGTGAACTTGCCTCACGTCCCGTTTTTCACACTTCATGTCAAAGCTTAACCTTGGCACCAGGCGCTGTCTTAAATTCAACTGCTATTCATAGTCCACAATCCTATGGGTCTGTATGTATTTTTATCTGCATACCTGAATAACAATGAGCATAAGGCTGAAACAAGTCCTTGAGTAATTCGAGTACCTTGGTTGGAAAAAAGAATGCTCACGGCATTTTGTCTTGTCCCGGATACCCTCTTATATGTGTACATTTAAAAAGCCGGCTACAGTACATATCAAATTAAGCACCTTGACATCTTACCGCCAGGGGGCAATGTTTCCCACATGTTTGCAAGACAAAAGCCTCTGCTTTTCTCACCCGAAAATATTATTTACCATGTGAAATAGCATTGACTTTCTCACCTGATTCCTAATACCATGTATGCCATTTGTTTTAATTATTATTTCCTTTATTTATTTTGGTTTATGATTATTATTTGTAAGTATCAAACCTTAAAGCCTTGTTTATATACTGCTTGCTTAAAATAGGGGAATAAATAGACATATTTGACCAAACATGATGAATAATCGTGACTAAAACTATTGACCAAAATATTTGTGATTATTATCTTGGCCGTAATCATGCAGCCCTACTCCCGAAACAAACACAATGTTGTTCCAACTGAACGTTGTTCAATTGTCTGCCACTGTAGGGCGCAAACAAATGACTTCATCATGCTTGCACATGTATATGTAGTTGTGTCTCGGACTTTGTTATAGCTGTGACTAGCTAAATTTAGCTGCTAGTTAACATTCGAGTGCTCCATAATATAATTCATGATTATACATTTATAGTCACCGACACTGGATTTATCTCTGCAATCTTCTGATACGGTCACATTTCAATATCAACCTGTAGGTGGCAGTAAAAACATTCCTTCACTTTTTATTTTTTAATCATTTTTATCATTCACAGTTAACCACATGTAAGTCTGCAGTTTTTTCAATGGTTTTTGAAATTTGACCCCTTTTGAAGCAGTTTAGTGTTACCAGCATGTGTCAGGAAGTATGTTAGATTACTCAGTCTGCGTAAGGGGGCGACTACAGGCCCTCGGGGACCTTGGCACGGTTTCAGTCTACCTCTGCTGGTGAAGGTTCTGCTTGATTTCTTTCATTAGTGGTCAAAGTGAAGCCGCTTCAGTGACCTGGTGCTATGTGACAATATATGGGTTCATTTCCTCAAGTTTATTCTTAGTCTTGGCTCCACCCTAAAGCTGCGGAGGTAGTGCCCCTCTGTTTGGTCATTTGGGATAAATAAACCATCCCAAAATACCAAGTTAGAGGAAGAGGGAGATGCCGGCCTTAGGATAACCTGACATTCTTATTTCTTTACAATCATTTAATGCCGCCCCTGTTTCATGTCAAGTATTTGGGAGTTTTAAAATGTGAGGCATGTGACTTTTAAAAATTCTTGGACTATGTTTGTAGCCCACCCACATGTACAACTGCAGAGAAATGTCTCCCAAATAAAACCCGTGTTCAGCATATTCAATTTTATGGCTGTTTAGTCATCCAAACTTCATTTGTCAAAATGTCCTTGCTCAATTAGGTGAGAAAGGTCAGTCAACGTGTCAATGTGTTAGCCTTACATTTCAGTGGCTCATGTTCCAAATCCTGGGTTCAGCCTTCCTGTTTGTGCTCTTCCGCAATTAAAAATAAATAAATAAATAAACATTATGTCAGGTTCATCGTCGATTATTTTAGCAATTAATTCATGAATCGTAATAAATAAAAAAGTCATTTTCCATTCGTTTATACCAAAACAAGACAAATCGGCTGTTTTTGAAATACATAGGACAAAAAGATAATAGATTTACTGTGTTTTAAGGCAGAATCAATTGAAATTAGAGTACATTTGGCAATTGTTTTTGTATTGATTCATTTGATAACCAATATGTTATTGATCGATAAAATGCTGCAGTTTTATTCTACAGTGAGGATGATTGTTTTTGAAAATTAATCTAGTTGCAATTTATTTCTCCTCAGTATTACGATTTAGTATGCAATTCTTTTTTAAGGTATTTTTCCATGAAACTCTCCATGAAAACAGGAGTTTCAAAATAGTTGGAAAACCATGCTAGTTTGAACTTACATTAGCGAGAAACACCCGCTTCCTTTTTTTTTTTGCAGTCCTTCTATGGCCGTGCCTTGTTTTTTTTTGTTTTTTTAACTAAATTATAGTGCTGCATACATGTGTGATGTCCACCAGATTTTCTGCGGACACACACACACCATCCCTGCAGGAGTCTAGCAGGAGCTTGGACATTGAAATGCAGGCAGCTTCCCTCTAGAGTAGCTCCTCAGAAGAAAAGCCAACTCCACTTGAGGCTGAGCCGCATATGGGGCCTCAAGTGTCTTTTCTTTTTTTTTAAGTGTTCACGCCTTGCAGTAAAAAGGAGGAACTCAAGATGACCCCAGTATTTCCACAGGTGTTGCCTCCGAGGTTTTCATTTGTCTCCACCCAAGCGTTGCTGCTAACAGGTCAAAATGTGTGTGTTTTGCAGGCCAGTGACAAGGTCCAACAGATGTTGGGTGTCAAACTCAAGACCCGGGGGCCGGATCTGGCCCATCACATCATTTTACGTGGCCCGCGAAATACTGATTTGATTTCAGGTTCCTGGCTAAAACACCAAAATAACAAGTTGTCTTCAACGTTTAAAAACCTTTTAGGGGGACGACAGCCATTTATTTGGACCCAAAGTCTCTTTTGAATAGTTATTACTGACTTTTGATTTCAAACTATCCAAGCGTGACAAACTCAAAAATGTATTTGGGTTTACAGTTATTTTGACCCTCTGACAAAAACAATAACTATGATGTGGCCCACGAAAAAAAACGGGTGTTTGACACCCCTGCTTTACATCCTACAACACAGGTATCAAACTCAAGGGATGATCTATATTTACAACTTTATGGTGTGGATTTATGTGTAGTAAATATTGACACCATACTTACTCGTATGCTGTTGTCAGTGCACATAGTTAAAAAGTTCAAATAATCAGCAAATATTGTCCATCTGGCAAATTATTTATGGTTTATGTTTGGAGGGGCATAATTGGCTATTTTAATCCATAGGGCCGTATTGCGTAATGTTAAGTACATGCTCACCATGTTACAAGCATTGTATTCAGCAGCCATAGAGCAAGTTGATACTCACGATGTCTCTATAGGACAGGAAATGCCTCTGGCCATTCTTGGGAGTGGGGGTTATGGAGTCTATCTGGAGGGATGGTGAAGAGAGTGAAGGCCGCCACTACTACCACAATATTGATAGAAATGTTATTTCTCAAATTCCAGCTCCCTAAATTATTTAAAAACAGATACATCGATCAGTACTAATTCCATTACAAAGCACTCCTACAGGCCTGCTTGCTTGTTCAGTCATGAAAGTAGGTTTATGGTCACATGAGATGTAATGTCATGTTTATGTGCAGTGATGTAGTACAGATGGTATACGATATGAGGGTGTGTTACCTCCAATTTACAGTCCATGACCATGCTGTCATTGGAGCAGTAATCTATGCCACCGCTGCTCTTATCTCCTCTGCAGCTGCTGCAGATTTAAGCTGAGCAACACAGCGTGGACTGCCGCAGCTTCCACTCCCCGCAGCTTACAATCAAGTACTAAGACCCTTCGTTATTTCATACTTAGAATTTAGGTCAAGGTTTAGGAAGTCTGACACGGGCCTGCTGTGGAGGTTAAAGCAGTTGTTTATTAGTTTGCAAGCAACAGTGACTCAGCACTTTACAGCGCACGTCTGTATACCCGAGTATCGTGGCCATCGCTCGGCCGTTTTGTTTGCGAGCAAAAATTGGAAATCTAGGCGCAACACTTTACAAGAGCAATTCTTCAAAAATAGTGTTTATTGTCAAACCCGTTTGACGTACATTGAAGTACATTGTTTAGCTAAAACAATCATATTTATACAGTTACTTTGCCCAACGTTTACTAGCTTAATGCTAACACAACACTCTAGTAAAGCTAACTTTACAAGAAGCAGATATTGAACAATTCCTCAAAAATAGTGTTTGTCAATCCCGGTTGAAGTTTACTCTCGATCTAAACATAAAATAAAAAAGGAGTACTGATACACATTGTGTAGCATACAGTAGCTTTGCTTAACGTTTGCTAGCTTAATGCTAACACGTAATACCCGAGGCAAGCTAACAAAAGCATGGGTGCCATAACACTGTAAAAATAAATCAATAAATAAGTAAATGAATAAATAATATTACATTTACTCAGAAACAAAGACAAGTTTTCTATTCAAAGCTACTCATAATAAATGGAAACTCAATAATTACTCAAGATGACACAGTAATTATGCTAATGTAATATTGCTTGTAATCTGTTGTCTATCTTTAATTGAGTAAATATGACAAAACAAAACCCAAATAGTAGGCGAACTGAAGTTTTTGTGTGTGATTCAGAGCTCTAGTCCTGTGCAAAAAGGTCAATTGAGTATGAAAAACCAGTCATGACAGGACATATTTTTTCCCCGAGTGTAGCAGTCTTGTCAGTTTGCTATTGTGTTTTTCGTAGCGTGTCTTTACTTGCACCGGAGGAATCTGTATCCTCAAGGTAGAAAATGCATCATAGCTATTTGTGACACTTCCAGCGTCGTCTTGCTCACAACTTGGGGTGGATAACTAACGATACTAGCATCGGTATCGGGTCGATACCTGGCCTTGTATTGCGATGGCAGCAAGGTGAGCTCTGATTGGTTAACTTAGAGTGTAGACTTTTTTTTTAGTTTAGTTGGGGACCTTGTCTGCCTCTACTTGTTATCGTTTGTTTGTCTTTTTTCTTCTTTTTTTGTAATTATTCTTGTTCAGTGTTTTTGTTCTCGTTCAAATTTAGACATCTACCGAAAGACCTAACAAAAAATATATATAATTATTTGAAAATCACTGATATCCTGTAGTTGAGGCATGAAATACAAATCGCAGTATAACATGGGTTCAATATATCGCCCTTGAAATGGTTATCAATTTTGAACACCGAGGTAGTGATGGTTAGGAATAAATTTAGCGAACCTCTCTTTCTTAAATCGGCTTACGTGGAGCTTGGGAGCCTTTGCCCTGTGGCTTGTTTCATTGTACAGTCAAATGTAGTTCAGTGTGCCAGGCTACTGAAATATTAACACAGCAGCAGCATGCAGGAAGGCATGTGAGCAATCGTAGTGTAACGCTGATGGTAAGGAGAAACCGTAGACTCCAGCTATTGTGTTCAGTTATATTCTTGATGGATTATGTCTGCCGTGCAGGGCTCATTGTGTGACTTTAATGATAAGCATAAGCACAGTTGAAACCGCAGGCCCCCGAAGCTAATTGCTGCGAATGCTGCGCGCCGCTGTGACATATTTTTAATCGACTGAGAATTCTCGTTCTGTGTATTGCTGCGGCAGGATGGGTAGAGATGTGGATAAATGAACTAAGATGCCCTTGCGGATGACTAAACATGGCAGAAGCTAGCAGTTCATCCCTGGGTGTTTTTAAATGGCATTAATGTAGGGTTGTTTCTTTCTAATCTTTTGAAACCATCAAATAATTTAGTTTTTTTTTATAATCTACTACGGTTGAACGTGAGTGAGAGTGGGTAAGATAGACAAATGCTAACCACCATTTAGTTCACACATACAGTACATGCTTTGTTATTAAAGTCACATAAGAGATGATGCTTCAACAAAATGACATGAGTAAATGTGGTAGCTTGTTAGCCACTATGGGGTCAACAACTTCCTGTTCTTCTTCTTCGTCTTCTAGACTAGTAGACTGGGCATGTTTTGTGCTTGACTGCCCCCTATTGGTTAAATTTAATCACCTAAAACTAAGTCACTAGAGATTGTCGCCATGTGTTATATTCACTGAAAATATATAACCTAGCGCTTTTGGGGTATTTCTTTCCTTATTTGGGGAATCCCCATGTGCTAGTATTGTCTATATTGTCCCTAACTCTTCTATTAAATCAGTAAGTACTTTTAAAAACACAAATAGCACCATCCATTTGGTCACTAGATGGTGCACCAAGACAAGTAATGGAGTCGTATGTCAAGACAGTCTTTGCATACGTTTTTTTAATTTTTAAATTGAACATTTTTTGGTCACTCTTTTTTTTTTTTTATTTGAAATTATCCCAAATATACGATATCCCCTGTCTTTTGGGCGATTCTTTCTCCCTTGTTGGCATTGCAACACTAGATACGTCTGCAAGAAAAGTCTGTGTAGGAAATGTTAGAAAAGACTTGATCGAATGTTACTAATCAAATTAAAGACAGTAGTCACCAACAGTAATTATGAGAAAATATGACAGATTTCAAATCCAGTGCTCTTTTTTTGATCAGGAAACCCCTTCAATGAACAGATGTTAGAATTTTTGTACTTGAAATATTTTTTGTCAATGAATTTAAATAGTAGCCTACAGCCATAATCTTTTCCAGATTTCCGTTTTTATAGCAAATTGTTTTCTCATACTCTGATCTTCTGTCTCACTGCTTCTGTTCCCAAGATATTTTGATCAAAGTCAGCACTTGCAGATGAATTGTTATCCGGCATTCCAAATGATCACATTTTGGTTGTTCCGCTTCTGATATATCTGCACTCTTGGCGGACTGTCCAGCTTGAGATCAAGCAGCCGCTGATATTTGCCCCAAGTCTTTAAATCCTCCCGTTTCACTGTTTGGACAACAGATTGATGCCGAGGTTATTTTGTGTTCAGATCCCATGAATTTTTGTTCCTCTATAAGGACTGCGCGTACTTTACTTTTTAAAGCAACTGACGGATGTATCAAGCATCGCTTTGATGAGAGCCTCTGTGTTGGCCTTGGCAGCGCATGTGAACTAGAAAAGCATTCAGCCATATTGCTGTTTGCCTGTTCATGGGAGCAAAAGTCTCCCTCTGGATATAAGGTCGCATTTGTTGTACCCCATTTATGTCTCACTCATTCATGTGGCTGCAAACACACACACACACATATATATATATATATATATATATATGTATATATATATATATATATATATATATATATATATATATATATATATATATATATATATATACACATATACATTTTAGAATTAATAATAATAATTACTATTATTTTTTTGTTTGTGTTTGTTCTATTGCCTACTTTATTATTTGTTCGATTGTGGAATGTAATCTGCTCGGGGAAATGAACAGAATAAGAATTTCATTGTGTATTATTGCTATGCAAAGGACAATAAATTTTGAATCTTGAATGACTGTGGAAAAAAAAAGACATTCATGTATTCTTTAAATAGACACGTTAATTTATTTCTTATTGTTATTCTGAACTGTTATTTATGACTAAATATTATATTTTAAATTAAAAAGAATGACAATTTTAAAGAATATCTTGTTTTCTCTGAGTTCTTGAAAATAATTAAATAAACCCATACATAACTACATCCATACATAAATAAATATTTGTTATACATCAGTATTGACCAAATTGAGATACTTGTAACGTGATACACTTTTCAACTAGTCCTTATTTATTTATTTATTTGTTGATTCAGCGTCGAGCTGACTTTGTGCTTACAAAGCGCGATTCATATGTTTACATGCTGTGATGTTTATCAAGTGATAAAGCCACAGATATATTTGCATCATTATATGTACCGTATTTATTACTTACTGACTCATGTTCACATTCATGTTTGGTAAAAATTTATGACATATTGTAGTAAAGTCTTTAAAAGTACATAGGAATGAAAAAAAATTGCATGTTAAAATGCAGTATTATTTTTCAAAACATACTCAGCCCTAAATTTAAATACATTCACTTAAGATGCATGCATGATAAGAAATTGTGATTCGTGGAAAGTGAAAGAACAAGCAACCCTTTATTGATCAACAATTCAAGCCGTTTACAGTAAGGTCAGCAGTGAGGCTGCTGCAGCGCTTGCTCAGTATCCTTCATCCCTCCCATCCCTCGCCCTCGCTCACTCGCTCGCTGCATCTCGCCTGCTGACTGGCTTATTCCAGCCTGCACAGAGTGTAGCCACTAACAAATACAGCACGGCTCTCTCCTCTTGTGTGTATTAATTCTCCACCCATCCTGCTCTTCGGGCTGGCCGCTCCGGCTTTCAAGCGCCTGCCTGGACGCCGGCGCTCCCTCCTTGGCTCACTAGCGTTGGATTGCAGGGTCAGATCATGGACCGGGGAGGGACGGGGCAAAGGAGGCAAATCTGGGTCACTCTCGGGCTCTCCTGACTGATGCCGCTTCGGACCCGGAAGGATGGGCTGCACCACCAGCACGGTGGTCTTCGATGGGTTGCGAACTGTCTTGGAGAGGAACTGTAGCGGCTACATCTGTAAAGGTGCCGCTGAGCCCATTGGGCCATCTGAGGTTGAGCGAGCGCTGAGTCGGAGGGAGTCTCGGATCTTTCCCACACCGAGAGTGCTTAAGGTGTGTATGTGTGCGTCTATATATATATATATATATATATATATATATATATATATATATATATACTATATATATATATATATACTATATATATATATATATATATATATATATATATATATATATATATATATATATATATACTATATATATATATATATATATATATATATACTATATATATATATATATATATATATATATATATACTATATATATACTATATATATATATATATATATATATATATATATATATATATATATATATATATATATATGGGAAAATTCCATTATATTTTAACGGTACTAGTCATTTGTTTAGTTTATGCTTGGTCATTTTGTGGCTGTAAGTAAATAATAATGCCGCTATATATCAGGATTCACACTTTGTTTTTCACATCTCCGCCTGAAATACAGCGTATTTATCTGTGTCCACCATACTGGACATTTGTTTTTGGTCTATTTCTTGTTACTGATCTGCGTAAGCCAACTAAGTCCAAGTGTACTCTGTAGAGCGCATCCCAGCCTATCTGATGATGTCTCATGTGTTTGGTAATTAACTTTGCTCTCTTGTTTGATAGGTTGACAAATGATAGGTTGTTTCTCAGGTGGTTATTTAAAATGTTCTTGTTGTGATAGTAGTGTTCATTGTGTGGTGTAGAATTGCACTGTGTCTTATGATGTTTATAATATTTTGACTAACCGAGGAAACCTCAAAATGAGGTGCAATTTAACATGGCAAAACAACAATTACAGTAGGTAACCCTCCTCCACTCCATAAGAGCGTTTAGTTATCGACTGCGAGTGCACGCTCGTCACACAGAGAAGTAAGGATGACAAACAGGGGGGTTGAAAAAAAAACACTTGCGTGATTTGACAATCAGTGTATTGGCTGCAGTTTTTGGTTGACCTAGCCACTTTAGGGCGCCATGTTGTTGGACACGAAAAAACGGGAGAAGAGTGGTTTAGCTTCTTCAGAGCGCTTCGTGGTGCAGTGGAAAAGTCCCAACCAGAGGTTTTAAGAGGATATATTTTTATGTCTCAAACATGTTGCTATGCGTAGGCAGAAAAAAGATGCTAGCCAACGGTGATAATGTTCAATGTGCGTTCACATCAAGGATTCATTCAAGGATAGAAATGTTCAGCAAACGTTCTTAAAACATTCTCAAGTTTTAACAGCACCATTAAAACACTTGGGTTTTCTTCTCGCAAGGAAATTTTGAACATATTCAAGGAGATTTTGTCCATGTCAACCAATCACCGCTCAGATTGCGATCACATGACCAAACGCAGAAAACAGCTGAGCCCCAAGCAACCTAGAGGTCATTTTCAAGGCGAATAGAAAAATGGTCGCCTCCTGAGACGGATGAAACAGTGGATTTTGCTTTTTAATTCATTCTAAATACTCGTAGGAGTGCAGAGAATATATTACTGAACGTTTATCGAACATTTGCTACCTTGAATGAACGCATATGTTTGCACTTGACGAGCATAGAGACTTTAGAAGCCTCATGGTCATTATTGTATTTTTTTTACTCATTCAAATATTGTCAGGGTTGGTGCAAACATTCCACTGTGATGTGCCGATTTTAGAAAACATCTGTTTATCATTTAATAGCGAGTTTGAAGTCACATTCTTTATGCAAGGTCATAATATTGTGCCCAATGAGTCTATATTTCTTTGCAAGAGCCATTTCTAGCTTTTTTTTCCCTTTGTATAGACCCTCTCTTTCAGACAAAATTAGAAATGTAGGTCAGTACGATATTTAATTGCAAGCAAGCATTTATTATTCATTTATCGTAGACGAAATACAACCGATTGAGCGACAAGGCGGCGTTAATATGAGTGTATAAAATGTAGGGCAGTCGGAGTGCTGGATCTTGCCTTCGACTAAGGGGTTAAAGCCTCCCCGGGCCGGCGTGGCGATGAGGATGAGGATGATGGGCCGTCAGGCGTCGGGGCACAGAGGTCCCTCTGTCTGCCGGAAATCAATCGCCATTCTTCGTGTGACAAGCGACAGGCTTGGCCACGCTACGGCTACTCCGTACCAGCTTGTCTTGCCCCTTCTGCTCGTTGTTTGCGTGCGAGAGCGCGTACGCCGTACAGTACGCCTGGCCTTTCCCGCGATGGCTCATCAGCAGAAATCCGAGTGACGGCGGCCCGAGAATTAGGTCAAGGGCGCGCTGGCCTCTCTTGGCTCGGAAGGGAAGGGTCTTATCGTGTAGATGGGGTTCAATTAATCCTTCCGTCAGCAGTCTTTCAAATCGATAGTTGAACGCCAGCGCGCACTTATGTGCTTTCCTCATCACATTATGTGCCGTTGTGTCACATTCGCCAGTCGCCGCCGCCGCCAAATAGCTTTCGCACCTCGGCAATCCATTAGGCCAGATTATCAAATGATATCAACTGTTGAGGTTAAATCTCTCTGATGGCGGTGGGTCATTATGGTGGGGATGTAAAATAGAGTTGATGAGTGAAAGATCACTAGAGCTGCAGCTATCGAATATTTTTAGGGTCGATTATCCTACCGAATTTTTCGCCGTTTAAAATAATCAGGTGCAATTTTGTTGTTGAGACATTTGGAAACATCTGCTTTTACTTTTAAGATATGTTTCCTGACATGTCAGGATCTAAACCAACATCTTTTGTTTTTCAGTTTTCTGAGAATTTGGGTCAGTGAATTAAGTTTAAAAAACAAAGGTTGACAGGATTTTTCTTTAAAGTCAGAATTTGGGCTATTCTCATAAGTCTGACTTTTTTCCCTTAGAATACTTACTTTATTCTCAGACTTAATCAGAATTCTGATTTTATTCACCGTTCTTACTTAAATCATACTCAGATAATTCTGAGAATTCAGATTTTTTTTTTTAGAATTCCGACATTCAGATTTTCTTCTCAGAATTCTCACTTTAAAGTCAGACTTCTAACTTTATTCCCAAAATTCTGATGATTCTCATGTCAAATTCGGAGAATAAAGTCAGAGTTCTGACTTAAAGTGAGAATTAGTCTGAATTCAAGTCAGAATTCTGACCAGAGACTTCTGACTGACTTCTGAGAATGAAGTCAGAATTCTGAGATTGTCACAATTATGAGAATTCTAACTTTATTTTCAGAACTCTCACTCTCAAGTCAGAATTCTGAGTATAAAATCTCAATTTCGACTTCAAAGTAAAAATTCTGAAATAAGGGTGAGAATCCTTCCAACACTTTTACTTCACATAGTCCTAATCCTCTTCCGTTAACTTGAAATAAATAAATCTCTCATACACGTCAATGCAGGCACAGCTCATCAACAATCGCTCCTGACTCAAATACCGTAACTCATTCCTCAGCCTCATCCTTAAAAGGCTCCTATTGTTTATCTACTGTATTTCCATTCTTTGCTTTCACAAAGCCACAACTTCCCCCCTGTGTTTGAAGGGCAAACAACAGCGAAGTGCCGAAGTATCTGCTGGTTTTATCGGAGGAATGTTGTTGCAAAAAAAAAAAAACGTGTGTTGACGCCAGTTTGCTTTAAGATAAAGGTGTCTTTCATCCCATGTCTTGGGAGTAGTGATTCCCACACAACTCGGGAAACTTTTAGCTTTCAATGAAGCACAACTAATGAGATGTTGGCTTGTGTGGGGGAGCTGTGGAAATACCAAAGCAGGTCTGCGTGTCATCAACTATGAATTAGTTGCTTGTTAAATTCCCTTTATTGGTTATATCAATTTTTACAGTTATTTGTATTACTGTTTATATTGTTATACTGTGGTGCACCAAAATGCACTTTACAAATGCCAATAGTGTGACTTTATTTAAGGGAAAATTTACATAGTCCGTTTGTAAATCTTAAATGATCCTAAAAACTTTTTCTGGGAAATGTACTTTTTAAATTTTTTGTATGACAATAATTACATCTCTGAAGTGCTTGAAAGTTTCTCCAGCCATGACATGATCAAGTAGCTAGGCTTGGCGAAGCTCCACAGCCACTTTCAAGTGTTTGATGCAGCTATCAAAAACTGTATGTTGTTATTCGGATATCCCCCTCAAAATTTTATTAAATAATTGAGTATTCATCGAAATATATATTAAAAAAATAGAGTTTAGATTGGTTAACAAACAAATTCAAATAGAGAAGACAAAATAACACATCCTCCTTTTTTTATTTTTAGATTTTTAGAAGGAAAAAAGTATAAAACTAAGTTGTGCAAAGCATCAAGCTATTTTACGCTTTAGAAACAATTGTTATTTTTATATAAAATCTTCTCATTTGGTTTATGAAAGAGATGTCTTTACCGAAACAAACATATTTTCGTAAGGATGCTTTGTTAAAAAGTGATCAGTAGGAACGGCATCGATGTCAGACAACTCATTTTCGTATATTAAAATGCCTGCCTATATGGGGCATATTGAGTAATGTTAGCCGTTAAATGGATACTACCTAGTGCATGTTTATTTGCTATGTTTTATTATTATTAGTAGTGTTTTTGATCCTTTTATTAAAAACAAAATGATCTACAGCTTTCCCTTCACTTTCTCACCACAGATGGTTCACCTCCAGGTTCACCTCTGTACCGCACTCATATCACAATTGTCAATCTACAGTAAAAGATCAGCGCCCACAGTTTTTCTTCTCCTGGTGATTGCCTTCCTCTTTTGAGACGTTTCTGCCTAATTGCTGAAACCTGGACCATTATCTCCAGCACTCACGCCTGTATCCTCTAAAAAGGCATCCCGGCAGTTTGATTTTCTCCCTGATTGTATCGGAGCACCATTCAGATTTGATCATTAAGTAAGACATCGTATTGAAGCTTTGCTCCAGATCGATTTTACTGTCTGTGCTTCTCATACATCCTATTGAAAGGTTGATAGCGAGTGCATACATTTGCAAAACAAATCCAGACTTTCAAGCTTGACAGCACTCGCATCCGACTTCTTTCCAGCGTCATTATTAGCACTGTTTTACATGGCTTGTTTTGATGGATTTCACATCAGAGCTCTCTGGGGGCTTATGGGTGGTGGTCTCTGGTTGCTAAGAGGAGGTAAGGGCTGGCTTTTGTTTTTGTTGCATTCCAGGTTACACCCTGTTTTTGCTAAGACTTACACCAAGATTCTATCGAGTCTTTGCTCTGGAAGTGAGAACTAGGAATAGCGACCAGTCTAATTTTATGGATGTACCTCATGTCTTGCTTCATGTCTTGCTTCTTGATGTCCTTAGTTTTTGCAAGAAAATGAATCATAGCGACAAACAACTACAGTTAGCAAGTATGCATTACTCAAGGAGGCTTACGTTATAAATTATTCCCATGTGGGTAGAGTAGCAAATTAAAGTAGCAAAGGGTCAGCAAATTAGGATAAAAGGGTTAAAAAGTCGAAAAATATTATATTAAATATATTATATATATAAATAATATTATTAAATAAATAATATAATAATACTTTTACGTTTGCATTTTACTAGGCAGCGATTACATAGCCATTCTTTTATCTGATGTTTACTCACTTTGATAACTCAGCTTCTGTGTTGGGGCAGAGAGTTTTTGGTCATGTGACTGCTCGGCGCACTTTAATTGGTCAAATGACGTCACTGTTGTTTTATTCACTAAAGTCTTTGATGAAGCAAAACATTGATAGCATTAATTAAGGTAATAAAGATATAAATTGAGGATGCAATGTACCAAATATCTTTTGGAATGTACCAAAAGAGTGCTGCATTGAAACTCCTCTTACCTACGGTGCATAGCTTTTATCCCTTGGCTGGATTTGTTCACAACAACGACAGATCCGTCGTTTTGATATGACACAGGCTATGTGTAGCCCCCGACCTCCCACTGTGATTCTAGAACGCTATTCTGTTTTCAAGGACAGCCGGTGGGGAAAAGGTAATTTTTGTGACAATATTTACTGCATTATTAAAGCATTCAACTACTAATCATTGTTAGTGGCCTTGGAAAAGAAAAACATGTGTTTGTCATGTCGATAACTCATGATGGGAAAATGAAGCTTTATGAAACACTTGTGATTTTTTTTTTTTTTAACATCTCTAGATGGTACTAGATGGTTAAAACATAAATGCAAGTGCGGAGGAAATGTATAGAATTTCCTTTGCCTCTTTGAACCTCCAGTGGCATCTAGTGGAGCCAAGAAATATCCCAATTATTTCATGAAGCTTCAAGTGGCCATCTCTTCTCATACCTGTGTTGAGACTAGTGGGATTGCCTAGAATGTATTACTTGGACTGGAACAACATGTTGGATGGATTACAGCAAAGCTATAACCCATTTTATGAGAACTGCAAGTGTTGCAAAAATGATGGCACACCATGCAAAATCCGAACTACTGTATGTGCTTCATGCTATTTCCACCGCAGCTGTCAGTTGAGGAGTTCACCAGACAGACGTTAAAAACGAGGGCAAGCGCTGCCTTCTGGTACATCCGTGACTCCCGCATGCCTTAGGGGACTCTCCACGAACTGACTGTGACACATGGGGGGCATTATCTCGTAGAGGCTAAATTTAGCCTCCAAAAGTTGTGTTTCCAGGCAGCTAATTCAATCTTTTGCTTACATGTGTGCGGGGGAAAGGCAGAGAAGGATGTTTTGTATCACATGATGTCAACATCTTTCGCAGCCCAGTTACAAACGAAAACAGTGGGGTAAATTTGAGAAGTGCAGCCAGAAGTGGATATAAAACAGCGGGAGCTGTTTAACCGCTTTGCCGCTGCTTTCAAGTGGATCTTGTTGTGGGCCTTTTAAATTGAGAGAGCGCTTGAGTCATCAACTGCTTACAAATCATTTGCCAGCAGGGTGGTCATTCCCTTGCAAACGGCTTTGTTTACCAAGTGTAATTTTATAATTAGGGTGTTTTGTTGTCTGAATCGTGGGCATGATCTATTTCAAAGCTGGTAGCCACCAGCAGAGGGCACACAGTTGAGTTCCAAAAAGTTCTTTGCGAGGACCATTCTGAAAAGTTAAGAAATGTCCACTTTTTTTTGTCATTTTGTAACTGGCTCCACCGCATGCCAGTCCCCATGTAGAGCATGAGCCTCAATATTTTTTCACACGCTCACTTCCTGCACAAACTGCACAATGCTGATCTCAATCAGGAGCGGTTGCCATTCCCACCATAGTTTCTGACAAGAGCGCTCTTTTTTTTTTTTGATAGTTTATGCAGTCATTTTTAGGCCTAGAACTGCAGTTATCAAATAATTTAGCATTTGGATATCCAATTAAAAATTAAAATAATCAGGTATTCTGCTAAAATTATTTTTTTAATACAAAGGACAACAAAACACATGCTAGCTTGGTACTAGATTTTCTTTTGTTTTTTACCCAAATTGTGCGTAGGTGAAGATTAGTTTACCTTCTCAAAACATCAATGAGATTAATAGACAACTATCTCCCCTATTAAGTGTTTAAAACAAAGTGACATCAGTCGCAATGTTTGCTGACTAAAACAGCACATTTTAGGCAGCTTGTTTTGTTTAAAAGTGATCAGTAGGAACAGCAACTATGTTAGTTAGCCATTTACGTCTAATAAATACTCATGGAAAAGAAATCTAAAGGTCAATACGAGGCAGATGAGCGCTGCTAGCCGCTAGTGCTGCTAGCTCACAGTACAGCTTGTACTACGTTGTAGCCGCTGCTAATTGTTAGCATAATTAAGTGGGGGTTTTTTTAAGCATCCTTAATTGGCATGATTAGCATTTGAATTTGATTTCAGAACAATGTAGTGTTGTTTACGTCAAAGATGTCAGCTGCGACACTGGAATCGACTTCAAATTAAAAGCGTGCCTGGCATTAATCTCCAATGTTATTCAGGGAGGGAAGTTTTATTTTGAAGTTGGCATAGCATGTGTTGCTGCGGGTAGCTTTACTTCTCCCTGATAGTTTACACTAAATAAATGGGTACCCGAGACAGGAAAAAAAAAAAAAAAAAAATATATATATATATATATATATTTTTGAAACTAATGCTTTATTATTCCTTTCACACTTACTTTGTCACCTATCTTGAGATGCCTCAGAGATCTTGCTTGTTCCTCCCCCGCCTCCAAATTGCTTCCTCAATAAACATCATGACTAAAGTCCTAGATGTAAAAACATTAGGTTAGACAGTACTTTCTCTGTGGGGGGGCCTGTTCGAGCACATTTCAGTGGAAGGGGAGCAGCTGTTGGAGAGCTGACCACGTTTTAAACTGATACCAGCTTGAAAAGATAACATCCTCCTCTGTAACGATAGGTCCCGTTCCAAGGTGGCTTTCACATTGGAATGGCCCTCAAGCAGTTGTATCAACAAGGAGCGAGACGGGAGCTGGGCCTCATCTCACCTTTTTAAGCATATACATTCACTGTCTTAACCACAGTCACGTAGCGGAGCATTCGATTTATGTGTGAAATATTTTAAAGTAAGTCTAAAGTGGAACACGATCCATTTCCAAAGGAAATCATGGAACAAGGATAAAAAAAAACGATCCTGTCAAACTGTGGCATCATAAAACCTTTAATATCTGCTGAAGTTATTCTAGAAGTCACTATTTAATATAGTCATAAATAAGAACACAGAGAGTAGGAAAGGTTCACTTATGAATGTTGTTCCTTGCCAGTAATTGCAGTGTGGTAAGAAGTAAAACAGATCGTAGGATGTAAAAACGACAGTAAATAACAAGTGTAATTGAGCCTACATGACATAGCTTTTTGATGTGTTTTTATTTTCTTTTTATGTTCTTTGGGTGGCCTAGTGGTCATCATGTCTGACTCCGTTCTGAGGTTCTTGGATCGAATTTCAGTTCCGTTCCTCTGTTGGTTTCCTCCAAAGATTCTGCCTTGAAACCCACTTTCCCCAGCTAAAAAAAAAAAAAAGATACTTTTATTATTTTTATGACTATTTTAAAAGACTAGAATTCTCGTCCATGGTACTGAAAGAGTTCATCGGTAAAGAAAAAAAATTGTAGTTCCACATCAGTCCCTCTTGTGTGGGCATTGTTTGATTTTTTTTTTCCTCTGTTGTTGTTCCATCCACTAAACAATACAAAATGAATGTTTAATAAACGGTAATTGCAGACAAACTGGTTTTGCTATCCATTTTAATCGAAAATGGAATTGTATTTCATCACTCGATTAATCGACGAAATTAAATAATCCATTCTAAAAATATTCAATAGTGCCATCTCTTGTTGACTTAAAGTGTTTTACTATTAGGGGCCTGATTTTACTTACAATCTGATAACCTTGAGTCTGGCACCTTTATTTGCCCCGCTTGTGCAAGATCGCAACTACATGACGGGATATGACTCACTCCTAGGTGCTGTCATAGTGTACAGTGATGCTACGCAAATATTATGGCCTGACGTCATCTTGGTCTCATGGGCCCTCATTCCAGCTGTCTCCTCAAATTCCTTTAATCGAGCCCGACCGGAATGTCTTACGTTCTTACGCGTTTCTTTAGCTTTGTCTTTGTCAGCCCCCATGTTGCCTTGCAGGTGGACGTTAGAGGATCAGATCGCGATTTTGTATGAGTGTGTGGGGGTTTTGAACTCCCCCGGGCAGCGCGGCAGAGGCCGGCGGAGTGTAGGAGGGGCCATCTCCTCCAACTGGGTGTGAGGCCAGCACTCTTAGACAGATCAGTCGCAGAAAAAGGAGGGCGTGAACTCAACTCTGTGAGTTTATTTCAAATATTTTTTTTTCTCCCAAACAAAGGATTCTCCCCTATTGGATATGTTGGCTGGCCACTTCTTTTGGGGATATTTCTTGGAGTTATCTTAGCACAGCTGTTGACAATGCAAGGACGGGCGAATAAAACTCCAAAGAAGGAGTTGGTCATTGAGAGTCCTCAGCAGTACAAGAACTTGGCTGCAGCGGAGGCTGAGGTGGATTCAGTGACACAGGTGGCGGTAAGGCATTTTCATACAACAATGCGGTTAACCACTGTGATTGGGTCTCAAAGCAGGTGTCATGTGGGTGTCAGCGCTGCTCGGTCATTATATGCATCAGAACCGCATGCTTCCAGTGTTGCGCTAGTTGGTTCCATTACCGTGGCTCGTAAACTGGGTTTATTTGGCTTAAAAGTCACATTTAATTGGTCCGCTGGTTGGGTCACCAGGGAAATACTGTATCTCACAATTTTGACTTTAGATTCATAATTCGCACTTGAAATTCAGAAATCTGACTTGACAAGTCTGACTTTACGGTCGAAATTCTTATTTTAGAGTCAGAAAATAGACCTAGAGCATACATGGCAGAATTCAGATTTTATCATCGGATTTCTGAGGAATCTGACTTTTATTCCGGAATGATCACTTCAAAGTTATATACCTGACTTCAATCTCAGAATTCTGCCTTTATTCTCAGACTTCTGAGCCACCTTACTTTAAAGTCAGAATTATGACTGTTTTCATTCTCACAATTCTGGAAAGAGGAATAACTAAGTCCTTTAAAGTTAAAATTTTTAAAAATGCTCAGAATTCTGACTCATTCACTGGTTTTAAAATGGTTTTAAAATTGATCTTTGTTGTCTAAAGCCATCAATGGTAGTCTGATTCTAACATCAGAATTCTGATTAGAGAATTTGAGAAATCTGACTCCGCGTACATCTTAGAATTTTGACTTTATTCTTAGAATTCAGATTCTTGGATTTGAGGAACTGAGTTGTTAGTTTGGGCGGTGGAAAAAAATGTTATTTTTCAAGCATAAAAGACGATTATCATATCGTTTCGATGAAGATAATCAATTTGCTTTCTTGGGAGACTACAGCAATCTGAGAAAAATGACTATTGTACTTACACTTCTGAGACTTAAGACATATGAAACACATTTTACTTAGCGTTCAAAATATTTGGGACTTAATTAATTCATTTTTGCACCTCAAGCTCATAAGGTGATTTGCATTTATCTTGCAGGTAAAGCCTAAGGTGATCGAGCCGCTGGACTATGAAAACGTTCTGGTGCAGAGGAAGACGCAGATCATCAGCGATGTCCTCAGGGACATGCTGCAGTTCCCCCTGGGGGACTTTGAGGTGAGTTCCACAACCGCCTCGCAGACATTACGCGTGTCCTCTGTCACTTTTGCAAGAAAAATTCCAGGAAGGAACCAGGAAAGATGGATTGGCACTGCTAGGAGGTCAAGAGGTCACGTCAAGTTGGGATTGTGTGTTTGTCTAAGGGAGTGGTACTTGAGCTTTGATTTACTGAGGATCCTCTCCTTTTTCTGACTAGAAGTGTGTTTTGAATTAGAAATTCCAACGATATGTTTCATCAAGGTATCAAAAATTGAATTTACGTGAGCCAACGTATCCCGTGTTGTCTTTGTACTTGTTTGGCTCCGGCTGTCTTTTCCTCTGGGCCAAATGTTGTGAGTACTGGGTGGGGTCACCCGCAGCGGCTTTTCCTTTGTTTACATCCTGCCGTGCCGCAGCGAGAGAGAGGTCGGGGGTCATTCGTTTAATTGGCTCATTCCGTCCCGTATGTTGTGACAAAGCCGGCGTTATCTGCAGCCACATTGTGCAGGACGTTGGCTTCCTGCAAGGTTCCACGTGGAGGCGGGGACATTTAATGGAAACCTGCTTCTCTGCTTTTACCTCAGGAAATTGGACTTTTTTAGTGTACCAATTATGCACAAAGACCGTATGACCTTGCCAAGGACCTTATCAAATACTTAAATGGTCCGAGTATGAATTTTGTTTTCACAGCTGCCCGCTGTAAGAGAAGGACATCTTTTTGTCACTAACGATGAATTTTACCCTTTTTCTTGAACTAATACTGTATTCGCAGCAGATTGACGACTGAGTGTGCGCACACATTTGCCAGTTTCATTCATTCCACAGGCTTTGGGAGTCAGCTGACCTTTAAAGAATGGCAGGCAATTTGGGTTTTGTTTAGAAATCGCCACACTAAACTCTCAAAGAAATCCAATTAAAGGGAACATTCTTGTTGCATCGCAGGCTCCTGTTACCAAAGTAACACTTGGTATTCTCCCCCTTGAGCTAAATGTCTTAGGTGTAAATAAATAGAAGAATATAGAGATTTTTGCATCACAGTGATTTTTATATATATATATATATAAACTAGAAAGGAGAAAAATATACACTTGTGAATTTTGTTATTGGGTTCAGAATGCTTTTTTGCTGCCATGACGTGAACAGTAAAGTTTTGTTTTCAAATTCAGAGCAAATTAATTGGAACATGAAGCAACTTAATTGGAAAATTATGCTATGCTGACTCCTTTGCATAATGTTTTCTGCCTTTATTATGTTTGGTTTCATGCAGATGAGTGACGCAATTTTCCGCAATATGATCCAGAAATAAAACAGATGTTACATGATCTATCTTCTAGTTTTTGAGGTGCCAAAACAATTGTAGTAGCAACGTTTTATTTATTTATTTTTTTGATCCAAAACTGCTGTGCGCTGCTTTGGGGACACTTGACCGAAAACAATATTTCACGCTTTCTCATGAACACATTCAATTGCAAAACTGAAACTCAAGCCCCCGCCAACACTTTGCCAGAATGTTTTTAACAACAGTTTTTTTTTTCCCAGTGCCAGATTTATGAAACAAGAAAACATTACTTCTGACACTTAAGACATCTGATATTTCTAATTGTCTCAAGAACACAATTTTTTTTTTATATGCTTGATTTTTTTCCCCCCCAAAAATCATTACATGGTTTAGTTGCGTAAAAAACGGGTTGAGAAACACAGCCTTAAAATATTAGAACCTTTAATGCACTGTTCATACTGCATGTTAGCGTTAGCATTAGCACAAAAAAAATGGATTCGCTTTTTTATTTTTAGTTTGACAGTATGTGCTGGTTAGGGGGTACCGCTTTCACAGAGGGCATATTATTGAATGAAATTCAATAATTCAATGATTTTTTTTTTATGATATCATAAAAATCAATGAAGTAAAAAACCTGAAATTTCCAGAAGATGATTAAAACATGTAAGATTTCAAAATGCAACGCTTCTGAAATTTCTATGTGATTGCAGCTGGACGTGCGAGATTTTGTGTACAAAAATAATCATTGTCCAAATTTTGGACCTTATAAAACCATTATAATTACAATTTTTGGGATGCATTTTAATGGGATTTATGACATTGATTTAGAACTGATGCCACTGAACTATTTGAGTGGTTGAAGAAAAAAAATATTCATAAATAACTAATTATTACGCCTTTAAAACCTTTACAAAATTAGGTGAAAATGCAATGTTTATAGTTTGCAAAGTATGTGCACAAGGGTGAAGCAAGCTAATTAACATTTTTTTTTCATTTTACAGTATAGTGACCATAAATCTCCTTCCTGTTTTAAAGCGAGTTGAATTCCCTGCCAGCGTACGGCGTTCTTATTTCAATTTTTTGCCCGCATACCCACGGCGAAAAAAAATTGCCATCGTGAACCGGCGCACTTAAAATTGATGTGATTGTTCCAGACACGTTTTCCATTTCCACGGGCCTGGCCGCTCGAGTCTAAATGACAGAGGCGCAGCCTTGACTTGATCTTTTCATGTATGGCGTTCTGGCCCGCTGTGAAGAGATCGGGGAGGCACACTATGCACAAGTGGAACATTGTCAAGGTCTGACAGGTGATTCTTAGACGAAACACTAGAAGCCCCGCCGACTGAACGTGACATCTGCTTTTGCCTCAATCGACTGCGGGTAAAGTAAAGTTTTAGCAACCTCTCAGTAGGCTGGAAGTATTCACATCTCAATAGGATGGTAAAAAAGTAAAAGCCAAAACAAATAGAAAGAACCCCTTCGTCAGTGAGTTTTTATTGTATAAATTCCAGTTTGCATTTCTCCTTTTTCTATCAAATATCTCCTGTGTTTTTTTCCCCCTCTGGCGCATCAAAAGTCACATGATGGCGCGTTCTTCTCTGAGACAATGTTTATACTCTCTCCATCTGTTTTGTGTTCCCAAGTTGTTGGCATAGCGCACTTTGGTGCCGGTTTCTCCCCGGTCTCTCGATGAGTCTGAAGGTATTTGTCCAAGATTAGCAGGCTTTTCCTTTATTCGGTTTGAAGTGTGTTCAAGTCCATCCATCAGAATTCAGCGGTATTGGGTTTTATGGTAACCAAAACAAAAGCGTCATTCGGGCGTTGCTACCTTTTTGTCAACCCGCCCCCTCACTCATGAGACTTTTGCTGATAGTTTCCCTTAATCCAAAAGCTTTTCCAGGCCTTGAAAACAGCTTGCGCAAAGTGCGGATCTCACAGCATCTGAAGGCCGCGTGATATTTATTGTGGTGACGTCTCGGTTGAAGGGGAAGTCCACCCGAAGATTTTCTTTACAATAATATGTTCTATGTGGCCACACTAGTCTAAACAAGGTATTTTGGAGCGGTATATGTATCAAGCGGAAATGTCCACTCTTTTTATATCCTTCTCAGAGGTCGGACTCTTTGGCCTTTTTGCTGTTGACTGAAAATGGCCTCACAGTTTCTTGACCAATCAGGGCTCAGTATGCAAACACCACATGGCAAAATGGCCGCGCCCTGAGATTGTGGGGGCTGCTTAACACTTTGAGTGTCATAGACAGGAATTGACGTCAATGACAACAATGTTTGTATGTATGCAGAATGAATGAATGGCTTTGGAAAGACCTATAAACAGAAGTGCGCGAAATTTCGTTCGTACTCACGTGAGTACCGGGGCGCACTGTTTGGTACTCACCCTTTCTGTCATTAAAAAGTCTTCCTCAGTGTCATTCTCATAGTCACTCCCACATTAAGCGCACTGCCTGTGCACACAGCAACTGCGTCCTCGAACTCCATCAGTTTTGGTTTGCGCTGCTGCTTCAAGACACGGCAATTTTGGGGCCACTTTTCAGGGGGAAAAAAAAAAGTTCCGCTCAGGGTTGGCTGTTGTCATGGGTTAGGGTGGGTATGCAAATGCACTCGGTGAAGCACGCGGCGTTATGCATCGGTGATTTCTGTCATTTTGCAAAAGAAGTCCCTATAATACAATTTAGCAAGATCTTGCTTTGCTCTAATTCATTTGCTCTTAATTTGAAAAATTTGCACTTTCACAGCATTAAAACGCATTATTGCCAATGCCTACTTTTGTAAAGGAGTCTCAATAACACATCTTAGGATTAAGTGGCTTCAAGTTCCAATTACTTTGCTCTTAATTTAAAACACATTAATATAATTTCCTTTTCACATCATTTAAAATCATTCAAATAGATTCTCACCTACCCACTTAACTGCCTTTACGTACACCCAGCGGTACTTATACCCACATTTGAGAACAGCTGGCCAGTGGTACATACTTTAGACCGTAAACTAGATACTGGTATGGTATTACTGTCTGGTAAGAACTGATCAAAGCACTTGCTTTGCGCAACACATTCGACTTGCTCGCAGATTAACTTCTCTCACTTAAAGCTTGCATTTATATTTCCCCTGTGATCACTGGGATTTAGTGGGGTCGAATCACTTAGTTTAGTTTTACGGTGATTTAAAGACTTGTATACAGAATTAATTCTCCTGCGACGACACAAGGAAAATAATCACCGCAGGAATCTGAAAATATATGTTGCCTTCTTATCGGTTGCTGTAACCATATATCACATGCTTATCACTCACTGTATTTTGAGTTGTCTTCTTGCTAGTTTTGTTTATGTAGAACAGATACATAAAAGGGAGGGATTTTCTATCAGTTTTAAAAATATGAACTATGCTGGAGGATGGAAATGCCTTTGGCCAAAGAACCGTGAGCTTGTTAGCCGTGAGCGAAAGGCTTTAAGGAAGCATTAAAGGTGCTGAGATCCTGATTACTGGGCAACCATCTGGACAACACGGGCGAGGAGCCAGTTTCAGGGTGTGTGCGAAAATATGGAAAAACACATTTAGAGCGTTTACATTCGGTCATACTGGGCTCTTCATTTCCTTTCACTTGTATTATTTTGATCACGTTTTACATTTCTTTGTTGACCGCGTTTCAATCTACGTTGCAGATTTCGACTTTGAGGCGGCAAGGCAGAACTCTCTACCCCACAGTGCCTGACAAAGCAGAGAGGGAAGCTCAGAGTCTCTTTGTCCAAGAGGTACACACACATGGTTTTATTCTTTTAATGTAATATAAGTCAGCATTGTGCAACCACAGCCTGTATTGTTCAGGCAGTGCGGCTAATGAAACTAATAAGGCTCGACTAATTGTAGAACTACGCAATAAAACAGATATATATGTGGAAACTGTTCCACAAGGCTGGAATGCAGTCTTGAAATGTAATCACAGCCAAAAGAGTGACAGTAATGTGAGGCATTACCGACTTTGTTAGTTGAATTTGCGGTAATGCATGTAGCACATCAGAGAACATCAGGAAGACCGTATGTTTCAAGTCAAATAAAGCCGGCGTCGGACTCTGTCGCCTGCTGCATGAGTGATGACGCTCATTACGAATCATTACTCCGCTAACCAAACTATTTATGTGGGGTCTTTGTTGTTTCGTGTACACGGAGAAATAAGTGATAACGAATCATGAATACTCAGACGTTAATCAAATGTCTGGTACTTCTCCCAACGTTTCTGTTTAGAGTCTCGTCAGTGAGTGTCATGTCTCTTTTTAATTGGTTACAATTTAGGTAGAATAGAGTTCACCACTTCCACTAAAAACAGCTAGCTAAAAATCTTTGCTACAGTTTTAGAACAGGAGCAACTCCGTCGTTTAACTAGCGAATCAACAGCTTCCTGTTAAAGTTGCGTATTTTGCTAGCATTAAGTATCTTAGCATAATTATGTTCATTAGCACACAACTAACATTAGCATGCTAGCTACCGCTGGCAAAGACAATAAAATCCACTAAAAACTCCAAATACTCAATGCTAGCAAAATAAGCAACTTTAACAGTTTTTAGTGGATTTTATTGTCTTTGCCAGCGGTAGCTAGCATGCTAACGTTAGTTGTGCGCTAATGAACATAATTATGCTAAGATACTTAAGTCAAAGATACATTTTTATTGGGCTGACAATGAACTCAACTCATTCATTGGCTCACTGCTGTATAAGTTAAACCTTTATTTTAACTGGACTGGCAGTGAATGAGTTAACATAATGATATCATATCTGTATCCCTAATAAATAATTTTTAGCCTCATACATGAGCATAATGTATGATCTGCTGGCCGACATCACAAACTCAGCCACAAGAATCATTTTCAAAGGTTGTTTAGTATAATTTAGTGATAAAACAGCCCATGAAAGCCTGAAAAAATTAAAATTGCCTTTTGATGATCTTAGTTTTTGATATTTTACAACCTTACATAATTCGAAGTTTGAATGCATTTGCATCTGGCTCCCGATTCCTCCCCCTTTTTCTTTTTAGGAGATAACTAAATTCATAAAAGTCTTTTAAGCAAGTTTACCGAGAGTTCACCACACAGCTCCAAAAACTATTAAGTTTACCATCAGCTCAGCTTCCAAGTCGATGGTCATCGTTAAGGGGGCTTTTTGTAATGCGTCAAAAACACAAAATCTCTTAGTCAAGTGTTGTTTGACACGGTCGGGACTCGGGACAGCTGTAAAGATCAGATCAGCGCAAGCCTGTTTCTGTTTCCGACTGCTCCTTGGATTAGGTTTCACTTCATCTGATATTGTCAAATATCTTTTGAATAAACATCAGTGAGCCGCTCCTATCTTTGACTTTTTCCGTGAACAGATGCTTTTTTTTTTTTTTTTCCAAGGAAGGGAGATACGGCACTCCCACTCTGCTTGTGCTGGGGGATGTCAGAAGGAGGTGTATCGGAAACAAAGAGAACGCTCATTGCTTTTTCTTATGCCTGATTCATGCATTGTGTCCCTTATCTTCGTGCTTTAAACTAGAAGTTCTCAAATGGGGGTACGTGAAGTCACTTCAGAGAGTATGTGAGAGTATAAGAGTTTCTGCAGGGTACCAGCAAATCAAATTTGATATTTTTTGGAGCATTACGTTCATCTTTTCAACTTAAGAGCAAATGAATAGGAACAGGAAGCAACTGATTGCTAAATTGTGTTCTGTGACTCCTTTAAAACATTGTGTGCCTTTATTAAGTTTTATACGGACGCATGTTGGCAATTTCAAAGCAATTTTCCTGGAGATGAGCCAAAAATAAAACGTGATTTTATACAGTCTATCTTCTGGAGTTGCTGAGTAAAATCCACATAGATAGCACTACAGATATAGGTCCAAAGTTGAATAAGCATAACACTCTGATTTAAGCATTTCACATCAAAGGGAAAGCTTTGAAAGAAGACACTAGGGAGCTGAAATTTCACCCAGATGGTGACAACATGTCCAAGTTCAACATGGCACCACCACTTATTTATCACACTACCCGGAGTGTGCGTAAAATTCATAGGCTAAAATACAAAAAAAAAAAAAAAAAAATTAAAGTAATTAAATTAAAGTAAATTAATGTGAAATAAATATCGACACCAGTATTACTTGTTTACAACTGATTTAAATAGAGCACATAAAGGTAAAATTATTGTTTGGAGGGCCATCTTTGGCCGATTTAATTGGCTGTTTGGTTCATCGGTCAGGCCCTTGTGATTTGATTTTATCGATATGTTTATCCCCATTTCGTTACGTCTCGCTCAGTACCACGATTTGCAACTTTTGCTTCCAGTTGCCTTTTTTTTTTTCAAACATATAATTACAGCTTGTACGCTATGTGGTTCCAATACGTTATACTGTATTATTAGTGGGTTATAATCAGCTTTCACTATGTCCTCTCAGTGCATTAAGACCTACAAGACCGACTGGCACGTTGTCAACTACAAGTATGAAGCTTATTCGGGAGACTTCCGTCAGCTTCCAAAGTAAGTCCGCGCAGACCTCGGCGTTCTTCATTGATGGCAGCGAAGAAGTCAAGATGTCATTCTGAAGAAAGTTATGAATAGCAGCTTCACAGCCTCTCGTTTTATAATAAGACACCGTTCACCTGCTCAAGTTGTTTTGTTTTTTTTTTAACACTAGTTGCATAATTACAAGGGAACACCCCACATAAACATTTCCCTTTTCCTTCCAGTAAAGACGGCTTTGGTTTTTATAATACTCCGGACAGTTTCTGACTGAGTGGAAACAAGCGTCAATGTCGGGATATTCTGTCATTAGCCTGCCTTGCCTCTTCCCTTAAGAATATGGCTTTTGCATTCATTTGTTGACGACCTTCGCACGTCCGCTGTTGCCAAACGCTTTGACGCTGCGCAGACAAGCCGGGAAGTTAAAACAATGCGCCGTGACGTGAGTTGCCTGTTTAAAAACTTCACATTAAATCCTCATCAAGTCTCTGTGGTGCTTTTTTTTTTTTTTTTACTCTCGTGGGCAGAATATACCCTGGCGTGGTTCCATGAATAGTCTTAGCTGGAAAATGCATTTACCGGAGTGGCCTGCTTACTTATGACTGCTAATAGGCAGCTGCATAGCATCCAAATCATTAAGGGAGTCATTAGCTCATCCCACAAAACTGCAAATGACCACTAGTGCGTATTTAACATCCTAATCATATTTTAGTTACATTTGTCGAAATTGTACCTAGGTTTGTTTTGGATCAAGTTGTCTCGCTGTTTGTTTTATAACAATTACCCTCACAATTTACAGCAAAGTTTCCAGGCCCGAAAAACTGGCGGTCCATGTTTTTGAAGTGGATGAGGACGTCGACAAAGACGAGGTGAGTTTTTGTCAGTTCTCCGTTTTTGTATATTATATTCTCATTCGGCGCCCCAGCATTTCAACGGACATTGTTTCCGTACCTTAGAAAGCAAGATCGATCCAATTCATTCCTGGACACCGGCTAACCTCCTAATATTTTCCAGAATAATGGAATGGAAATAATCCATTCCTATCTTTTTTTTCCCCATCCTGAAGGAATTTCATGACCATCATATGGCGCATCCCCACAACACTAACTGCTTTGTAATTATGGCAAAATATAGTGTTTTGTTTCAAAATATAACCTGCCGCAGTTTGTGGTGGTGTGTTGCAGCAAGACTCAACATATTTTGGAATGCATTGTTCCCGGGAATTTCTAAGGATGACCGCATACTGGTGAAGAGTAGCCTCCATATTTTTTTTCAACGTCATGGGCTCCAATAGTCTTAAAAATATATGAATGGACGTATGTGTAAAAGGAAAGAAAGCAGGAAGGGAAGAAGAGAAGAAAGGAAGCTAGCTAGTTAGCATTTCGGTTAGCTAGCCAGCTACAGTAGCTTCCTTGTGATTGGCTAACCACCTGTCACTGACACTACAAATCAATCATGGCATTAGTTGGAGTTAAACCTTACATTATTTTTCTACATTATATGATTTCTCCAGTGGTCTCAAGATAATAAATCCTTAATTGAATGGACATACTGTGATTGTTATGAGCGGAAGCTAGCTTGCAAAGCATTTGTTGGATTTCTTTTTTCGTAAACCATAATCCACACCAGCCATGACATGACAAACTTTGGAGATTTAAATCTTAACACGGATTGTAGTTGCGTAGCTGCCTCGCAGTCACAAGTTCTGGGTTCAAATCTAAGCTCTGACCTTCCTGTGCGGAGTTAAAATGTTCTGCCTGTTCTTGTGTGTTTTTCTGTTGACCCTAAATTATCTTTATCCGTGGTAATTCGAAAGTCGAAAGTGTACCCCGAGTCTCTCCGCTGGGATAGGCTTCAGCTCATCCGTAACCCTAATGAGGTAGCGCTATGGAAAATTCATGGGTGGAAAACATACCCCCAAAAAAATCCCAAATAAATAGACCACCTTTCCAAATAAATAGACCCGTTTTTTTTCCCAGATGACATTGTGTTTTTAGGAGCTAATTCAGGTCAGGGGAAACGAACCTGCTGATTTGTTTGCCTCTCGGGTGTTGTCTAGACACTGACGAGGACAATCAGACCGTGAACTCTTCCAGATGGTTTGCCGATTCCTCCATTAAGACCATTAGAAATATCATGGTAGCACTTCAGAAATGGTTTTTGCTTCATGAGCTTGAGGAAAATCTTTAGGAAAAAAAAAACATTGGACCAGAATAGCAACATCTTGAAAGGTCGTTCAAGCGTTGACGTACCTGCAAGTGTTGAGAAAAGCCACTTCTAAAGTTACTGAAGTGTAATATCCATCCAAGATTGATCTGAACCAGGGCTCGCTGTTGGTTAATGTATTCCTAATGCTCTTCATCACTGATGTAACATTTGGAATTCCTTTAGGCGAAGGTCATCGTTTCCTACTGCCCCACCTCGAAAATGTGCAAAATAACCTGAGATGAGATGCCTCACCATCAAGATCTCAGTGTTTATTTGGGCTAACACGCAGAGTTTGTTTAATGTTCTCCTGCTTGCTTATTTGGACGGAGTCAGACCCACACCACATTGGACTCTGCGCCGTCTCAAAGCCAGAGATCACAGGCTTTCTGCACACTCAGGCAGTTTTTTGGCAGCCTGGTTTCTAAGCAGCCGTGATATAAAGTTCTCATGCTATGCTATTGTTTAGCCTTCATTATTTTGCCTGTAGGCCCGTTCGTTTGGGCTCCTGATAGAAAAAACAGGTGATCTTGACTGTATTCTATGGAGCAATTTTGAAGGGTTTATCCAATGAAAAGATGTGTTTTTCTTACTGCTAGGATACGGCCTCATTTGGATCTCAAAAGGATGGCATCACCAAACATGGTTGGCTCTATAAAGGCAACATGAACAGCGCCATCAGTGTTACCATGAGGGTAAGGAAGCGAAAACGTTTTCAAAGGCTTTGACTCGTTAAGTGTCATTGCAATAAAATATGAATGTATCTTTTTTTTTTTTTTTAGTTTCGGGCACTTTGAAGCACTTGGTTCTTTTTTTCAGTTTTAGACTAAGCTGTAACCCATACAAATGCTGTAAAAAAATAACAGTTGGTAAAAGTTGATTTATATTATTTCTTTCTTTTGTTAATATTAAAAGGGATACAGGTTTAGGTATGCTTATACAATTTTTACAGATAAAGATAAAGTTTTCTCTTTCCTGGGGGGGGCTTGGCAAAATATAATTGAGAAGCACTGGACTAGTTGCTTGGAAAGTAACTTACTTTACTGATTCTTACTTGAAAAAGTAACTCAGCTACTTTACTGAAAGTAACTATGTTACTTTACTGATTAAATCCTCGCAAAGTAACTGTTACTTTACTGATTAATTGCTTGAAAAAGTAACATTTTTACAACAGTAAAAAGTAACTGTCATTTTATTGAATAATTGCTTGGAAAGTTATGTAGTTACAGATAAATTTCTTTAAAAGTAATTTAGTTAATTTACGAGATATTTGCTAAGAAACGTAACTTCATCGCTGTTTACTTGCTTGGAAGAGTTACTGGGTTAATAGCTTATACAAAGATTACAAGTTACATTAACTATTACATTTCGGAGAATGAAATTAATTTGACAATATTTCCAGACAGTTTTTATAAGACAATGTGAAGACCAAGTAACATTGAACTCAGTTGCAGTCTGATAGCTAAATATTATGGTCTGTTTTTATCTCAGTCATTCAAGAGGAGATATTTCCACCTGACGCAGTTGGGCGACGGCTCTTACAATTTAAACTTCTACAAAGATGAGAAGATCTCCAAAGAGCCTAAAGGAACAATTTTCTTGGATTCCTGCATGGGTGTTGTTCAGGTAAGCATTCTAACACTCTGGTTGAGCTGTCAAGCCACAGTGACACTGAAGCGAGCCAGCGCAGGATGTGAGCAGTACCCCAATGAGCATTCAAAAACAATTTTCCAGAAGTAAACGTTACTCCTGATATATCCTCCAGTTTGCAGGAAATAACTCAAACGGACCCAAGTTTAAATGTAAATGCGCAAACACGAATTTGTTGCCACCGCATGCTTCTTTGTTGTTAATTATTGCGCGGAAATCTGAGTAGAATCTGGACAAACATTTACATGGCTTTACTGCCTACTGACAGCTGGTAAAACTAGGTGAAGGCCCCAGAAATCTCACATCCTTAAAATCTTTGCCATGTACTCACATCTGACAGTACAGGCCCGATGAGTACAAGTCATGTGACTTTTCACGGACATTTGTCTCTAGTCCCTTTAAAGACATATAAATACGTCTTTGGCATTGGATGAGATAATCATGGAAATGTTTTCAGCCAGTTAAAAAAATGACTTCTGATCTTTTTTATACATTAAACTATTTTGAGACCCTTTTTTACCCTATTATAAAAATTTAAAAAAATAATAGTACCTGGTGCTGACTCTCTGGATTGTCTTTGGGACTCATTGGTTACAAAGCAGCTACACTATATATATTTTTTACCCACCTCGACTAACAACCAATCACAGCTCACCTCTTCTGAATTTTATCATGTGACATTCACAACCTGAGTTGTGATTGGTTGTTACCTTAGCATGTCATTTTCAGTCGGCATCAAGTGACAAAATGGCCTCCCTTTGAGATGTACAAAAATATGTTGCTGCTTACTTCCACAAATGTAATATTATTCAGAACAAAGTGTATTAAGACTGAAATCTAATTGGACAAAGAAAATATAATAACATCCACAAATGTAAATGTTTGTGGCTGTCCTTATAGTGCGGAACCACCTAAGCCCAACCCAATTAATCAAAGCTTATGAGGCAGGACCTCTCTCTGATTGAAAAACTGTGACCTTTGACCTCACGGGTCCATTTTTCATGCGTGTTTATTTCCAATAGCGATTTCTCCACTGTTTCATCGCTAATGCGGCCTAGAGTCAACAAGCAACGCTCTGAGCATGAACATATTTAACTATGTAGCCGCTTTGGCATTTGGGAGTGACATGCTGAGGCCCGAGCTACTCTTACGATTTGTGAAGATGCCAATACACTTTTATGCATATTTATCCAGAACCGCATCAAGGAATGAAGAATCTGTTTAGAGTAAAAACTGAGAAGTAGTCCTAGCTTTCTACCTGCTGCAGCAGATCATTAAGTCGGTTTATAAAAGCCCCATTTTTATTTCCCCAGCAAACACCCCTCCCTGTGTTTATTCTCCAAGTCTGCCTATAATCTCCAACCACCCTCCCCTCCGCTATCACTGACCAAATGTTATCATAACATGTTAGAAACACTCGATTACTGTCCAAAACATGACGACCCACTCAAGTCTGATAACAATTACTTGTCTATCGTACGGTTTGTGCTTGACAAACTGCGGTGGAGTCAGCAGTTTTAATTGAATCCGATTCCCTGCGGGGAGAGAGTGACGTCGCTTTCCCCAGCGGTTCATACAGATGTAGATGGAAAAACACTATTCTTAAATTGCCCCGCCCTTCTTATTTCTATGACAGCTTATATCTGGGTGGCCCTTCTTTCCAAAAAAATGACTCACATGCTATAGATGCTTTCGTGCAGACCTTTGTCATCTCTTCAAACTATCTCATATGATTTCTTTTAAAAGCTTTTTCTTTTCATTTTTTTGTTTTGTTTTTGTTGCTTAGCAATTATGATGACGTAGGCAGTAAAGTAAAGCAAGATGCTGTTTGATAAAGTCGTGATTTATTAGAATCAAATGTTTTCTGGTGATTTGGCAATAACAGCTTGGCCATGGTCACATGGCTACATTGCTTACTGTAATAAAAGTTACTGAATATTTAGGAAATATTTGACTTTTTTGTAATTTAGAGAGCTAATGTGTCTTTATAGACACAAATAGATAACTAATCCAGGAAAGAAATTAAGAAATGAGATCAATTCCATCCATCTATTCGAAGGTCGCAGGCTTGCTGTTGCCTATCCCAGCTGGCTTCAGGCAATAGGCGAAGGACACCCTGAACTGGTAGCCAGCCAATTGCAGGGTACACAGAGATGAACAACCATTCACGCACCCAATCACACCTAAGGGCAATTTAGAGAAAACCCACGCGGGCTCGGGGAGAACATGCAAACTCCACACAGAACTCCACCCCAAGTGCTGGCCTCAACGTTTAAGTTTTGCCCATCAGGATGATTGGTGCTGTATTTTTTTTTTGTCAGAATAACAAGGTTCGAAGGTTTGCTTTCGAGCTGAAGATGCAAGATAAGAGCACCTACCTGCTGGCTGCAGACAGCGAAATGGAGATGGAGGATTGGATTAACACGCTCAACAAGATCTTGCACAGCAGCTTTGAGATCGCCATGCAGGACAAGAGGAACGGAGACAGCCATGATGGTGGGTATGCACGTCAGTCCATTTATAGTTGTCCTTTTATTGCCCTCCTTTTGGTGTTTATGTCCTATAAATGTACTGTTACCTTAGTCTCTTTTTTTACTTACTCTCTATTTTATGTCTACTGACAGTTTTACACCAACATAGAGACCATTTTCAAAGGAACATGTTTTTCGTACTGGTGCTATACAGAATGACTATCCATAAATTTAAAGCCGTTAGCCAGATTTATTTCCAGACATTAAAAGTAGAGCTGTAATGATTAATGGACAACTAATCTAGAATCAAATTAATTGATACATTTTTGAGAACCAATTAAATGTTTTGAGATGTAGTTTGATTCAAAATTGTATATAATGTATATAATGCTCATTTGCCGGCTGAAACGTGCATAAATCTCCCTAACGACAATATGCTAATGACATATTTGAATTGAATGGGAAAACTCTGATTCGGTGTCATTGCTCACACACTGATTTGTTCCATACTTCATCCCATTTATCTTTTTACGTAACCCTTTTCCTTAACGCATGAGTAAGCCATTTTGTTGTGGGAAGCCAAAATATCTTCCACACATTTGACATTTACTGATTTCTTGTTTTGTCTTTTTCCTAGATGATGATCTTGGAAAGTCAGACAGTTCTTCTGGCAGTATGGACAGTTTTCAGGTACTGTAACTTCTTCTAAACGCTCAGTTCAAAGGAAAGAATAAAAATGTACAGTAAAATTTTGCTTGAGGCATTAGTGAAGCTTTTAGTCTAATCCTACATTTAACATAAACCTCTTGTCATGTGGATTTACTATTATCATGCCAAAGTAGAACTCACCACCGCGTTCCAAGAAAGTGTTTTAGATGGGCACCATTCGTGCCGGTGTGATGCCAAGTTGCTGAGTGGTTTTAACGGTTTTAATTTTTGAAAGGTAGTCAGCGTGAACTCAGCTGGAAAACAGCTTTACAGTCAAGATTTTTGCTGCGTTCTAATGGGCTGCACCACCTGAAACTGTAAAACCTATACATCCAGTTTCCAGATGTGGCCCAAAAAATGTCCTAATGATGAAACCACCTGACTGGAAATCTCTGTCGTGGCAGAAATGCAGACTTTGTCCTTTTGAATTTTTTTTTTTCTTCCTCAGAGCGCAAGAGATATCGAGTCGAGGATGAGGAACGAGACGAGACTCAAGCTGTTCACCCTTGACCCCGACACACAGGTCTACCGACATCCGAGCTCTTTATATCAAAGTACTCGTGCAACAGCGCAAAGTTTCTACATTTGGCTTCTTCTGCTCGACTATCTTTAGAAACTGGATTTCTCAGGAATAGAACCAGATGTGAAGCAGTTTGAAGAGAAGTTTGGCAAGCGCGTGCTCATTAACTGCAATGACCTCTCATTTAATCTGCAAAGCTGTGTGGCTGAGAACGAGGAGGGACCAACAACAAACGTGAGTTTAGACCATAAAAACCCAGAAATATAATTATATGCATGATTACATACATATGACGGATGGATGGTCTTTGCATACTGTTTTGCTGCTGAGAGACTATGGTAAAAGTATCCAAACTACGGTCCGGGTGCCATTTTATCGTTTATCGTTCCTCGCGTACGCAATGCGCGTATTGCGTCGTGTTTTTGAGCGGTTTATAGCATACATATATACATCATTTTTTGTTTTTTCATTTTTTATAGGTGGAGCCATTCTACGTGACCCTTTCACTCTTCGACATCCAAAACGGAAGGAAGATTTCGTCCGACTTTCACGTGGACCTCAACCACCCATCTGTCCGAGGCATGATGCCCAATTATGAGACTCAGTATATAAACGGGGGAGGCGATATCATCCCAGAAGGGCCACGATTGATCCATGGAGTGCCAGAAACTGTCATGCGCTATCCCCGACAGGTAAAAAAAAAAAAAAAAAAAAAACTTCTCAGAGAACATTTTATTGTTATTCAAGTTGACAAATTGAATTTATAGTGGATTTGTCCTGGCAGGGAGTATTCTCTGTCACATGCCCCCACCCCGATATCTTCCTGGTGGCTCGGATTGAGAAGGTGCTGCAGGGAGGAATCAGTCACTGTGCTGAACCTTACATGAAGAGTTCGGACTCCAGCAAGGTACCGACCAATGTGAATCTCTACTCAGCTCGCCCAAAAACAAATGTCCACTAAAAAGGACAAAGGAATAGGCTGGGTGCCCGGAGGATATATTTAAGAATTCTTTGTTCTTTTGCACTCCACAGGTGGCTCAAAAAGTCCTGAAAAATGCCAAGCAGGCATGTAACCGCTTAGGCCAGTACAGGATGCCTTTCGCCTGGTCAGCCAGGTACTTTCTCTTCCTTACATGTGTGGACTTACGTGAATTAGTAGTATGGATGTTTTTTAAAAGTATAAAACTGACAAAATTGAGACTTTTTGGTTCAACTCCACCAATATGCCTGCACAATATGGCTGCAAACCTCTTCACGAGTCTAAAGTTCGTGGTTGCGGAATATGAATTCAGCAGCAAAGTACAGTTCACCTGTTTTTAATCCATCTCGGGGGACAGCCACTTGCTAGCGACTAAAAATGACATCACAGTTGCTCAGCGCTGGGTTTACAAGTGTCACATGACCAAAATCAGTAAATAGATGAACCACGATTGAGCCCCTAAAAAAAAGTGGTTGCCCCTAATGGCCGCCCTTCTTCACACACCTGCTAGCAAAGCGAAACAAACCTTTTGTTAAAACAATAACAATAATAATGTCACATGACTGGAAGCAGAAAATAGGTGAGCTGTGATTGGTTGTTTCCTGTGTTGTCACATTCAGGCAACAGAAAGTGGATAAAGACGGGTGGATTTTCACCTTAATTTGTATTCCATGAACGCAATACGAATTGGAATGCTACGATAAGACAAGTGGGGTTGTATAGAATATATTATTGTGAAGAAAATGTTTGGGTTGACCTTCCCTTTAACAACGGGAAACAACGAGTTAATGGCTTCATAAACACTGTATTGAAAAATAGGCTATTTTTTTAATTATGTGCCCCGAGTGGAACTTGTACATGAATAAAACAATGTACAATAAAATAAATGGGACAGCACTGACTTTTTTTTTTTTTTTTTTTTTTGCAGGCCACTGTTCAAAGATGCTTCTGGGACTCTTGACAAAAGTGCTCGCTTCTCGCCTTTGTACAGACAAGACAATAACAAGCTGTCCAATGACGACATGCTCAAATTGCTGGCTGACTTCAGAAAGTGAGTATTTTAACAATCGCAGTTTGCAACATCTGTTGGAAAGCTTTCAGTCGACATCAAAAATAAAATATGCGTTCATGTCATTCAAGCGTTTGCACATGTATAACGTTTTTCATTTCAGGCCAGAGAAGATGGCCAAGCTGCCCGTAATCCTCGGAAATCTTGACGTTACCATCGACAACGTATCCCCCGATTTGTCCAGTAAGCGCTCAAATGTCACCCCTTGGTCAAATCAGATGCGGCTCATGTTACCTCCCTCGCCGTTGATACGCTTTCCCTCACGGCGCTCCCGCAGATTGTCTCACGTCCTCCTACATTCCCGTGAAGCAGTTTGAACTGAGCGAGAAGAGTCCCGTCTACTTTGAGGTGGAGGAGTTTGTGCCATACATCGCCAAATGTTCCCAACCCTTCACCGTCTACAACAATCACCTCTACGTCTACCCCAAGTTTTTGAAATACGACGGCCAGAAGTCTTTTGCCAAGGTATCCTAAGATCGCTTATCGAATCCCCCGAATATTTTCCCGGTACACCCTGTGACTTGTTGTGTCTAACCAAAGGCTCGAAACTTGGCTGTCTGCATTGAGTTCATGGACTCAGATGATGAAGATGCTTTACCAATTAAGGTAAATGGATCTTGTATTCGTGAAGGACATTCCCAAACATTACAAGTTTGAAATTGCGATTATTCAACAGTGCATCTACGGGCGACCTGGAGGACCTCTCTTTCGGAAAAATGCCTTTGCCGCGGTATTGCATCATCAGCAGAACCCAGAGTTCTATGACGAGGTAATTAATAAATCCTTGTCTTCGTCAAATGTTTGGAAACACCCTCTAATATTGTGTTGTTTCATTAAATCCCAACGACGTTTTTATACGTCTTTACAGAGTCCAGACATTCAATCCCAGATACGTATTTACCAATTTTTTTTCTAAATATTAGGGTAAAAAAGTTCTGAAAATACCTGACGCGGAAAAAAAACGCAGAGCAGCGTCACCCCTCCTCAGAATTTGCATGAATGTATGTGTGTAATTGAATTTTTGAAATGTGAAAAGTAGTTATTGTTTACATGTTTAGGACAAATATACTATAGTGTTATTGTGCACATTGCAATGCAGTACACATTTACATTGACATTGACTTAATTCTTAAATTATTAAACCTTATACAGTAACTGTACTGTTATCCTTTCCCTTTCCATCCCTTTGGCTGTAGTCTCACGGAGAGCTGCGGTTATATTAGTGACACCCGAAGGTCTTAATTCGAATAAAACCTGTAGCTGACCAATCATGATAACAATCAGTTTACAAATTAAATTCCAATTTATTTCAAAAGAAGTCTAGGTAAGAGATTTACGACGATCTGGTGCAGCGCTGCTCTGTCCTGCTTTTCCTTCGTGTTTACCTAACAGCATGTGTGATTTTCATAAAGGAGATGGTACAAGACACGTGATTAGCTCCCAGTGGGGCCATCAACCAATGAGGGCAGGATACAACAACTCCAGCTGTAGCTGTTATGAAAGCACCACTTAAATACAAATGCGTTACTGTTTTGTTTGAGAGCATTTAAATTTGAAGGTGTTTTCAAACTTGTGACTAGCGCTCTAAATACAGTATCAAAGTACAGTCCATACCAGAATGTTTAATTTTGTCTGTCTCCCCCAGTTCAAGATCGAACTTCCAACTCAGCTTCATGAGAAGCATCACCTGCTGTTCACTTTTTACCATGTCAGTTGTGAGAGCAACAGCAAAGCCAGCACGAAAAAGAGGGAGCAGGTTGAGACACAAGGTAACCAAATCCCGGAATGTATTTAACGTTTTGAGGGAAATTGCTGCATTCTTAAGATTCCACATCCTTTGTCAGTGGGTTACGCTTGGGTTCCCCTGCTGAAAGACGGCCGTGTGATCATGAACGAGTGCCACATCCCCGTGGCGGCTAACCTGCCCGCTGGATATCTCAGCTGCCTGGAAGGGGCCGGCAAGGTAACTGCTAAAAAAAAAAAAAAAAAAAAAAGACAATAGGTGAGAAATAATAGAGCGTGAAGACAGAGGGGGACAGAGACTCTCCACACCTCGCTTTGTATAACTATAGTCAAGTGATACTATAAAACAATATCATATAAAATATACAATATTAGAATTGAAGATGAATGGCTAGTTTTTATGCAAAATAGCATGAGATCGTTGGTAAATATTTAACTGTATTTTACTGTAGCATTCAGGTCCCGAAGTCAAATGGGTAGATGGAGGCAAGCCTTTATTCAAGGTGTCGACTCACCTCGTGTCCACCATTTACACTCAGGTTGGTACTTCGCTCTTACAATGATCTGAATTGATTACCGATTGCAACACTTGCACATTTATCACACTAAATCTTTCTGTGAATTGACAAAACCATCTTTGTGTTTCAGGATCAACATTTGCACAATTTCTTTCATCACTGTCAGAGCATTGCATCATCACCCCAGGCACCAGGAGGTGAACTGGTCAAATACCTAAAGGTTAGTATAAATGCGGGGAAAAAAGAGCTTCTCACAATATATTAAAATTTTCATTGTTGATGAATTTGATTTTCTCATAATTACATGGCCATTACATGATGTGTATGCAGGTTCTGAGTTGTCTCAACTTGATGACATCATATGCTTGGAATTTTAAATTGACATGTTTGCTCTCTTGTGTCACCATGCAATAATACAACCTTAGACAAAATACACTTGACTCGTGATGACTCATGACATCTCGGGAAAAACACATTTTCACACTCACGTTTTCATATATGGACAGGTTAGAATCATCGCTTAACCTACCATGTTTGATTTTGCAATGTTGGAGGAAAAAAAGTAAACATAATTGTAAATTTGGTGCATTCTCGTACTGCACAGAGAAACAAACAACATACCAGTTGTTTGAGCCGACATCCCTAAATTGCTAGCCAGCGCCACATTAGGCCTCCCGACACCTCCAAAGGATAAACAGTATGGATAATGGACGGATGGTTGCTGTAATTATCCTACACAAACATACCTCTTTGCTTCTGTTCCATCAGAGTCTGCACGCCATGGAGAGTCATGTGATGATCAAATTCTTGCCTACCATATTGAATCAGCTGTTTCGGGTGCTGACCAGCGCAAGCCAAGAAGACGTGGCCGTCAATGTCACCAGGCAAGTATCTTCGGTTTACGCTCCCCATGCAAGATAGATCACCCTCACACCTTTTCTTGTTGCTTTTGTAGAGTCATGATCCACATTGTGGCCCAGTGTCATGAGGAGGGATTGGAGCACTACCTGAGGTCATATGTGAAGGTTAAAAAACCCAGCTGTTTATTGTTTTGATACCGCTGATAGCATGAACAAAACGAAGTATCTATCTATCTATCTATCTATCTATCTATCTATCTATCTATCTATCTATCTATCTATCTATCTATCTGTCTGTCTGTCTGTCTGTCTGTCTGTCTGTCTGTCTGTCTGTCTGTCTGAGCTAGCTATGTAGCTAACCATGCTAGTTCTCTATCTTTTATATCTGTCTGTCTTAGCTAGCTAGCTATCTCTGTCTATCTATCTTAGCTAGCTGTCTATCTTAGCTGTATTATACTGTACATCTATATATAAATCAAGCAAGCAAGCTAATAGATAGCGATATGGTAATATATTTAAGAAAGTCTCGCTCGCTACTAGCTATCTAGATATCTATTTGTCTATCGAATTTGTCCATTCTATGTAAATTAAGATGCTAACTAGCAACCTGCAATAAAGAAATAGAAATCTAGCGAGTAGCTATTAGCTAGTTTAAATTTCTATCACTTGATCTGTTTTGTCTTAATCTATTCCTCCATTCATGCATCAATTTTATACAAATTGCCATGGCCCATTATGTGCTTCCTCTCGAAAGCTTCCTTTTCATTATAAATTTGTCTGTGTTTTTCCAGTTTGTTTTCAAAACTGAGCCTCACACAGCGTCCACCACCCGAACCGTGCACGAAGAGTTAGCCAAAGCCATGACCGCCATCCTGAAGCCTTCCACTGATTTCCTGACATGTAACAAGCTGCTCAAGGTGATTGATGCTTTCTATTGGAGATTTGTGTGATGGTGCGGTCTTTAAATATATGTATATCTTATTTCTCTTCCGTGCAGTACTCCTGGTACTTCTTTGAAGCCTTAGTAAAGTCCATGGCTCAGTATTTGGTTGAGAGTTGTAAAGTCAAGGTAAGTTTGTTGACTCAGAAGTCTGTTTGCTTCATGACAGCTCATTTCTTTGGCTTTCAATTTAGAAACATGTCAAGTCTTGCGGATAGCCGCAGCACTGCATTCAAAGTAACAGCAAGTCTATTCAACACTTACTCACCGTGCCGTTTAATTTGCGACATTTGTTCAAACCCTAAAAGTAACCACGAGCATAATCTGTTATATACTGCGTGATTTATTTTTTGTGTTGCATCGTAGTTCTGAAAAGAGAAGCCAGTGAGCGATGCTATATGTCAAATATAACTAGCAAAGTATACAAAATGGACAAGGAAATAAATAATAAATAACCGCACATTTCCACAAGTCTCTTTGGCTAATATTGTGGTCGTGTTCATCAGGTGACCCGGAATCAGCGATTCTCAGCGTCCTTCCATCACACTGTGGAGACGGTGGTCAACATGATGATGCCTCACATCACCCAGAAATACAAAGACAATCTCGATGCAGCCAGGAACGCCAACCACAGCCTGGCTGTCTTTATCAAGGTGTGCTTGTCACTGCATTTTAATTTGGGTTTAACATATTTTACATTATTTGTAAATATTGAAAAAAAAAAAAAATCGCCCACTGCAGCGCTGCTTCAACCTGATGGACAGAGGTTTTGTGTTTAAACAAATCAACAACTACATCAGCTGCTTCATGCCCGGAGATCCAAAGGTACGTGTGAACATATTAAGATTAAGATTCGTGACAGGATAATTGTGGATTGACTCCGTATATTGGTTGCAGACGCTGTTTGAGTTCAAATTTGAGTTCCTGCGTGTTGTGTGCAACCACGAGCACTACGTTCCTCTCAACCTGCCCATGCCTTTCGGAAAAGGGAGGATACTGAGACTTGAAGGTAAGCCACTTATGAGCGATTGAAATTGGACTTCATACATTTCTTAGGCAAAGTTGACTTTCCCTTTACAAAATTAGCAACGCTTATTTTTGGCTGTCTACTACCATGTGTCTCGATTATGCAATTTGCCGATCTTATGAATTGCAGGATATCATTATTATCTTGTTTTTGTTTGCATACATAAGGACAGCAAAACAAAATATAGTAAACTGTAGGGATGAAACTAATAACAATTTTAATAATCAATCTCATTTATTGTATGTGTCATCAATCATTTCTATCCTTGCATTCAAAATAGATTGTTTTTTCTTTCAAATTGACAGTGCCGAAAAGGAAAATGATATTCTCATATTTCTCAATTACTGGTTTGGTCCTTATCTCAATCGTTTTCCAAAGTAAATATTAAATACCGATATGATTTGATCTTAAGCAAGAAAAATCAACTCGCTTTCTGAGGTGTTGTGACACAGTGGCCTCCCTGTCAATTTTTTTTAACATCTTTGATATCCATCATATGTCCATGTACTAGTAGAACGCCAAATTTGTGTACTAGTAGAATAACTGAATGGGTCGCAAATAAATGCTGCGACAGGTTTCCTGGTTGTAGTCTGCATATCTCCCATGCTTCAGAAATGTTTGTTTCTGATTGAATTGTGTCAGATTTAAATGAGATTAGAAATATTCAATTTCCACTGATTGGTCGGTGTTGTTTCCTGCGTCCTAATCTTCTCTCCCTGCGCTTCCTCCCCTCAGACCTCCAACTGGATTACTCGCTGACAGATGACTTTTGCAAGAACCACTTCCTGGTTGGACTGCTTCTGCGGGAGGTCAACGCAGCCTTGCAGGAGTACCGTGAGATACGGCAAATCGCCATCCAGGTGCTGAAGAACTTGATGATAAAGCACACGTTTGATGACCGCTACACCTCGAAAGTAAGCGGCGCCGTGTTTCCCCGGGGCTCGTTCACTGAGTCGCCTCGGTGTCTGATTATTGTTGGAGAACGCTGTTGAGTGATTCATTTGTTTGCCAGAGCCAGCAGGCCAGGTTGGCGACCCTCTACTTGCCTTTGTTTGGTTTGCTACAAGAGAATGTCAACAGGCTGAATGTGAAGGAAGTGATCCCGTTCACCGTCAACCATTGCAACAGTGTAAGGGCGACACCCAGTGGCAACTTTTGGACGTACACGAAGCTTGCAACAAAACCGTTGTAGAAAACCTTTGATTTTTGGTAGCTAAGAATTCTAAAAACAAAATGAAATTGATTAATGTTGAATCAAAATATTTCCAAATATCTGTATTTACTTTTGAAAAAAATAAATACTGCTATTTTTAGCTTTAGCACTGTAAGTGTAACAAAATGTCACAAGTTTTTGAATACAGAATGGAAATTAGAAAGTGTTTTTACAATCCGATTCAGTTAACTCAACTATTAAAACAATAGATATCTGCAGTCCTACTCACATTCATTTTAGTTTGACAGTTTTGTTTTGTTTTTTAGGGGCAATACCTATTTTTTGTCATCAAGGTGGCCAATAGCCAATATTTATTAAAAATAAATAAATAAATAAATAAACTTGTTGATTTTATTTTTTATTTTAACTGTTTGACTGAAAATTCTGACTGGTTCAGGAAGCTCCTAGGGACATGGACGTGCCTAGAAGAATTTATGAATAGACAAAATTATCAGCAGATTAATCCATTTTCAATTTCAATCAATTTCAATTTTCAATGATTCTGGTGTTATGCTGGTTTGCAAATATTAAAGTCATCTTATTTCTATCAGAACGGAAGAGAAGATTCTCTCCTCACCAACGCTTTGATGACACCACCCAGATCCAGCACTTTTTTGGACACCAGCTTGCATAAAGATGTTTTTGGAGCCATCTCTGGCACTGGTGAGTTGAAATACTGATGGAGAGGAAAAAATGAGGAAACATAATTGATATTTTCATGACGATATAAGTGGTCTTAACAATAGTCATTCCTCCTCTAGCCTCCCCTCACACGTCCTCCACGCCCAACGTTAACTCCGTGCGCCACGCAGACTCACGAGGATCCCTCATCAGCACCGATTCCGGCAACAGTTTGCCGGAGAGGAACGCGGAAAAAGGCAACTCTTTAGACAAGGTGCATTTCATAATTGCAATAAAATAAGTATTGGCATCATTTTTTTTTCAAGCACATTGATACACTTTTTTTTCTTCAGTTTTAGACTAACCTATAACTTGTATACATGCTGTCACAAATAGTTGGCAGTCATTTAAAGTTGATTTATCTTGTTTTTTTTTCAAGCACATTGATACACTTTTTTTTCTTCAGTTTTAGACTAACCTATAACTTGTATACATGCTGTCACAAATAGTTGGCAGTCATTTAAAGTTGATTTATCTTGTTTTTTTTTCTTTTGTTAATGTTAAAAAGGATACAGATGTAGGTATACTTATGCAATCTTTATTTATAATAATCTTATTTATAGTGGGTGCGGTGAGTGGGGAACTGAAAGTTTTCTCTTTTCTATAGGGGGCTTTGCATAATTTAATTGAGAAGCACAACTTGAACTAAACCCTTTTTTATTCAGCACTTTGATGCACTTGGTTATTTTTTTCAGCTTTAGCCTAACCTGTAACTTCTATAAATGCTGTAAAAAAATAGCTGACAGTCAAAAGTTGATTTAACCCTATTTTAAAACATTTCAAGGATTTTGATGCGCTTGTTTTTTTTTTCAGCTTAAGGCTAACCTGTAATCTGTATGAACGCTGTAAAAACTAGTTGACAGTTGCTGAAAGTTGATTTCTATTGCTTTTTTTCTCATGTTAATTTTAAAAATGGTTCAGTTTTAGCTATAGTTATACAAGCTTTATAATCGGCTTGGTGGGTGTGGTGTAGCGTCAACGTTTTCTCTTTCCCATTCGCGAGGGGCTTTGCAAAATTTAATTGAGAAGCATTGCCCTTATTAACCCCAACTCTCCATCGTAGCCCTAAACAAAATATATTTAAAAGACAGCTTTGACTATTTGAGATCACACTTTGAATCCCGATACGATGGACAGAATATTGACTGATGACAGACAATAATAACCGTTTTCCCCGTTTTGTTTTTCGGCCTCAAATGATTAAGTCGCCCCTTCCTAAAACCATCAAATGTCCTCAAGTAGTCTTGTGATGATTGTGTGTGTCGCAGAGCCAGCCCGCCTCGTCACTGGGCAGCCTTCTCCGATGCGATAAACTAGAGCAGGCAGAGATCAAGAGTTTCCTCATGTGCTTCCTGCATGTCCTCAAAAGCATGTCCGAAGGTAAAAATGGCGTTTTCATCCTCTCGCCCGTTACACCATAACTAGACTAAACTGAAACTCGCCACTGCAGATGCTTTATTCACATACTGGAAAAAAACAACATCTGCTGAGCTGATGGACTTCTTCACGCTAGTCGAGTAAGACGTCTCAACAATTTGACCTTTGAGGATGTTTGATTTTTATGGACTAATTCCCCCCCCCCCCCCCCCCCCCCCCCCCCCCCCCTTCCATCAGGGTGTGTCTTCACCAATTCAGATACATGGGAAAGCGCTACATCGCAAGGTAATGTTGGTTAGGTCTCGGTACAAAAATATTCAATTTTAGACAGTTTTTATTTATAATGAAAAGAATTTCACACATTTGGTTGACTGGTGGAAATATCGAATCAGATTTAAATGTATAAATTAAATCCATCTGCTGTTTTCTTTCCTTGCCCTATCTTAACCACTGAGACAAACCTTCATTTAATCGAAAATGTGTGAAATTCTTTAAAATCCCATTAGTTGTTTTTTTTTGTGCTGTAGTTCAATCCAGGTCTCATGGTGTAAATAATGAATGTCAATATTATGAACTAACAGTGAATGTATGGGGCTCAGACTTCAACTACTGGGGTTCTTTAGCTGTTTGCTCTATTTTTGCCTCTCTAACTCCCCATCGCTGTTTCTCTACTCACATTAATGCTGGCAAGTTTAACTCTGTGATTTAAAACCTGGCTCCTGCCCTCTCCTGCTTGGGTAAGACAACTGTGTGGACTAGAGTCACTAGACTAATGCATGACTTTTGTTTTGGTTTTTTTTTTTTGGGGTTGCAGTGTTGACATCATGCATGGCTGACTGTTTGCTTCAGTGCTAGCACTTGATTAAATTATGAGCTAATAGCTATTACATAATGTCGTTATTTAACTGTGTTATTTAGAATGTCTTTATTGTGATATATATATATATATATATATATATATATATATATATATATATATAATATATATAGTAAGTGGTTTACCAGTGTCTCCTGTATGAACTAAATATTAAAGTAAGTACTACAACAATTGATTACGTTAGATAGTTAAAGTAAATAAATATTAAATAAAATTCCAGGTAATTAAGTACAAATATGATTACTATAGGAGATAATTTCATTAAGGTTAGTAATTTAAAGGTAGTAATGAATTACTTCAGGTTCTAAAGTACTAAAAGTAAGCAATTACTGAGTCTTAATTGTTTTAATTATATACAAAAGTATGAAATGTGAGCAATTACTCTAGTTACTGAAGTACAAAAGTAATAGACTATTAATGCCTTTCTGTCCATAATCGAATATTTCTTTAGTACCAAAAGTGATCAATTACTTTAGCGACTTATATGCATTTATACTTTAGTGCTTAATTTTTTTTAATTAAATACATAGATAAGTACCTGGGATCGAATGTGTGGGCGCCATATAAAAAATAAACGTCTTTGCGATTGAATGAGTGAACTTTAGGCAAGGTCGTTTCCTCATTCAGCATGCACAAAGGCCGGTATTGACGTCATGTTAATTTCCACTGACTTTTGGCCGCAAATGTCTGTTTACTGTCACCACACCTAATTTATTTCTGTAAGAGAATACCCCAAATTGCATTTGCGCCACTGACTTGCGTGCACTTAACACAAGTCCCCCTAACCTGCTCCGCTAACTCTGGTCGGCCAGTCTGCTAGACTCATCAATCTCTGTCCTGTTTCCTCATCAGGAACCAGGACGGGGCAGGACACGTAGCGCATGAGCGGAAGTCTCAGACTCTGCCTGTGTCCCGTAACAGGGCGGGAATGATGCATGCCCGCTTACAGCAGCTCAGCAGCCTGGATAACTCATACACTTTTAACCACAGTAAGTGTTCCATACTCGGCTTCAAACCCCAAATGAAAATCAAAACTGCCTTCTTGCGCTTCCATCATCATCATCATCTAATTCAAAACTCTGTCTGCCATCAAGAAAAAACGTTTTTCTTTTTTTTGGTGCTGCGCATTGTGACAAGTCTCTTACTAAAGTCTCTTTGTGCTTTCAGCGTAAAAAAGATTTCAAGTATTCTTGGAATATCTGTAGAGCATGGTAAGAGCGTGTCAGGATGGCAGGCAGTTTCACTCACTTTCTAGAGCCCGTCTGAATGATTTGACTCATTATAGTGCATCGCCGGCCAATTGGCGTCAGTCATTATGAAGTCAATATTTTATTTTATTATTTTTTTTGTGATGTGGAGATTCTTCTCTCCTACTCATGTTCACTTGGGCAGTCGAGCTCATCAAGACCATTCTTGTTGTTTAATTTAGATTGGATATCCTCCATAAATATTTTCTGTATGGTTTTTTTCTGAAGACTCATGTTTTCGGTAGAATATGCAAATTAGGGATGGAACAAGATCTCGAAAATGAGATCTCGCGAGATTAAAACGATATATGTGCAACACAAGATCTTTTTTTGGATAGCGGTATTTTTGGCCACCTGCAAAGCAATACACAGCAGAATGTGCTGCGTGATAGAAAAAAATACTGCCAAACATGGTGAGAAGGCAAGTTAATAATCCAAAATAAAGCTTACCATACTAAAAAAAAGTATGAATGTGAACGCCTTTTATTTTGAAAGTCTTTCGGTAAAATAGTGACAACTTCCTTCACTGCATAAACTGTTCATCTCTCCCGAGCGCAACTCAAAGTTGTTATGAAATCACTAACGCTAATCACAGTGCACTAAAAATACAATTTAATTACGTTGACATTTTATTTTATGGTTCCCGTTCCCAACATTTAGCGCAGCATTTAGGTGCAAGCTAGCAGTACTTGTCATAGGCAATTTAATAGACGTAAATCAAAACTGCACACTTTGATGCTGACATCATGACTGCAGTTGCTACTGATCACTTTTGACCGTACCAGGTTGAATCAAACGTGTCTTCTGTTGGTTTGACGTCAATCGTCTCATTGAAAAATAATATGGGAAGAGAGCTGTCTAAAATCTCAGTTAAAATGTCGATTATTGAAAAAAAATAGCTATTATTAATTTAATAATTTATTATGAAGTGGAAATGTGCTATTTGGTCTTTTCTGATCATTGTTTTTCACCACCAACAAAAAATGTATACTGTATATACAATATTTTTGTCTAAATCCCAAAATACTCACTCGAAGCAGCTGTACAGAAGGTCTCATAGACTCAATCTCGCGAGACATGCGGTTTGTGTCTTGTCCCATCCTTATCCGAACACCAAAATACTCGATAACTGCAGACCGAGCGACACTGAATATAAAATGAAACGTGAACGTACTACAGCCATCTGCTCTCTTCAGCTTACAGTCACACGGATGCAGACACGTTAAATCACTCTCTTCTGGAGGCCAACATCGCCACTGAAGTGTGCCTCACCGTCCTGGACACCCTCAGTATCTTCATCATGGGTTTTAAGGTAAAAATCGATGACATCACAACTCTCCGTGGTACATCAACGCATCAGTTTTCGCTCTTCGATCTAGCCCCAACTGTGCGCCGACCACGGGCACAGTCCACTGATGAAGAAAGTTTTTGAAGTCCACCTCTGTTTTCTGAGAATCAACCAGTCAGAAACGGCCCTCAAACAGGTGTTCACCTCACTTCGGACATTTATCTACAAGGTAGGGATGATAAAAATGTTTATTATGTATATCGCAAGCCCGTCCGCAGCTCACCACGGCTTCCATCTTTTCAGTTCCCCAGCACGTTTTTCGAAGGGCGCGCCGACATGTGCGCCGCTTTCTGCTACGAGATCTTGAAGTGCTGTAACTCCAAGCTGAGCTCCATTCGTAGCGATGCCGCCCATCTGCTCTACTTTCTTATGAAGAGCAACTTTGAGTACACGGGACGCAAGTCCTTTGTCAGGACACATTTGCAGGTGGGATCATCTGACTGAGGAAACGGCTCGCGTCCTTTTAACTCATTCGCTGCCATTGACGGCGAGAGACGTCAAAAACCCATTTTTAGCAGACTGGCAGTGAATCAGTTTTACGAAGAAAAAAAACATAAAATTGGATTCCAAGCTTTGTTGAGCCAAGACAGAAAACGAAAACTGTGTTGATCTTCATTTTTAGGTGGTGATAGCTGTGAGTCAGTTGATTGCCGATGTCATTGGTATTGGAAGTACTCGCTTCCAGCACTCCTTGTCCATAATCAACAACTGTGCCAACAGTGACAGAACAATCAAGGTCAGCGTTTTTTTTGTTGTTATACTTGAGTCAGTCACAGCTACAAAAAAATGTCCTTCTCAACAGAACACAGCTTTCCCGCCCGACGTGAAGGACCTGACTAAACGTATCCGAACAGTGTTGATGGCCACTGCTCAGATGAAGGAGCATGAAAGAGACCCCGAAATGCTGGTGGACCTTCAGTACAGCCTGGCCAAGTCCTACACCAGCACACCGGAGCTCAGGAAAACCTGGCTGGACAGCATGGCTCGAATCCATGTCAAGAATGGAGATTTGTCTGAGGTCTGTAAAAATAAATCAATAAAACATTAAAAAAGTGGCCGGAGTTAAGTAATTAATAAACAAAGTACGGAATAAAGTAATCAGTTGGTATTGATTCCTGCTGATGTCCTGGTACTGTGATAACTAAGGGGCAGTGCCATTTTGACCTTTGATATGTTGTCGCCATGTGGGTGAAATTTCAGCTCCATTGTGTCCTTTAGTGTGCGCCTTAGTTGCGCCCCTCGTCTTTGATGAAGCCTGGCAGACCTGGCCCTCAGGCTCCTGTAGCATCTACCTGATGGCAGCACTTTGAACAGATCGTTTTGCGGGTGTGTCTTGTCCTTGATGAGGTTGTGTGTCCTACTTCGTGTTAAAACAATTTGATTAATATTTTAATTCGCGGAAAGCAAATTAAATAGCAGTTTTTATTCAAAACGGCCACTTGCTGTTTACTGAAAATCACGTAACAGATGCTCAGGACCAATCGTAGCTCAACTTGCAAATGTCACGTTAAAACCCAAAACAATCAGATTAATCAGAAGGCCATTTTTCGATAAATGGGAGCAAGAAAAATATATTATTGCCAAGAAAACTTCTGCTCTGACCTTCCCCTTACAGCTTAGATAATATTTTGCTCCCTGATTTCACGCTCGTCTTTTCTTTCAGGCGGCCATGTGCTACGTTCACGTGGCAGCGCTGGTGGCAGAATACCTGCGGAGAAAAGGTACTACAACTATAGGTCACAGTCACACTTTTTTTCCACTGACGTGAACATATTTTTTTGCAGGCATGTTCAAACAAGGATGCTCGGCTTTCGAAGTGGTGACGCCCAACGTTGACGAAGAGGCCGCCATGATGGAGGATGTCGGCATGCAGGACGTCCACTTCAATGAAGTAGGCTTTGTTTTTTACCTTGCTCTAAATGTTAGTAAATGCAACTATCATATCCGAACTGTGTTTTTTTTTTCCATCAGGACGTGCTTATGGAGCTTTTGGAGGAATGCGCCGACGGCCTGTGGAAAGCCGAGCGCTACGAGCTCATCTCGGATATCTACAAGTTGATCATCCCCATTTATGAGAAACGGAGGGATTTTGAGGTATGAGGATGGCACTCAGATCGACTGGGGTAAAAAATACTCAAATCGGGTCCAAAATTAACTGACCCGAATTTTTGGTCTAATGAGATACTTAATAAATTGGACTAGACACTTTTTTTATCCTTTTATGGCATTTTTGTAACTGTCTTTGCAGTAAGTGATAAAAAAAAATGTTAGCTAAGAAAATACAATCTAATACAATACATTTGGATAAAAACAAAGGGTGTAATTTGACTCAAATGGACTGCCCCAACTTTTTGGGTCCTATGAATAACTTAAAAGTTTGGCTGGTCTTTTTTAGTTTTTCAAGTGTCGAAAATGTTTTTTGTGTCAAAACTAATGATTAAATGAATAACTTTAGAAGATGGTCACTTTTTGACCCAAATTAGGTTCTTTTTGAAAGTGTTTTTGCAATGTAAAAAATGCGGGTTATATATGTGGGTTAGCGATAAAGTGTTGATACAATTTTTCTACTTTGGCGCTTAAAGGGTTTAAAAAAAAAATTGGCAGTTCTACCGTTGGGACAAAAAGAACTGGAATTGTGTTCCGAATCAACTGACTCAACTTTTGTGGTTTAAATTATGACTAGAAATGTTGGTTGGTTGGCCACTTTTGGACCCAATTTGGGTTATCTTTAAACCCAACTGCTTTCGAGTATGTTTTTTCTGTAACATTTTGATTCTCTCGGCAGAAACTGGCCCACCTGTACGACACGTTGCATCGAGCTTACAGTAAAGTCACGGAGGTGATGCACACGGGCAAGAGGATATTGGGCACCTACTTCCGAGTCGCCTTTTTTGGCCAGGTATGTTAAACGTTCAATTCTGAGAATCGTCATGCATCGTATGTTGCTTGCGTTGCCTTGATTTTTTGGGGGGTCTCCTCCAATTTCAACTTGAATGTTCCTCTTTACCCTAATGCAGCGCTAGTTTGACTTTTGCATTCTAATACCATTTCATTTGTATTTTTTTCGCCCTCTTTTAAGGCAGCGGTAAGTTGCGCCCCTTGGTAGCCTATCAGAGCTTCCCGCGTGCGTGGTGAGGCGGGTGCTTTTTCTGCCATTACGTTTCTTGCCTCAGTCGACCGTTCCAGTCCTCATCACAGCTTCTGCCTTTGTTGCATGGCAGCTTCTACATGCGTTTCATATCGCTTGCGATATAAATGGATATCTGCCGGGTGTGTTTACTTCCACCTGCCACCGGGGCAAGATAATGACCTTTTGATTTTCTCCTCTTGGCACTGTTGTAGCATTACCAGTTTACCGATTCCGATGCTGAGGTAAATTCAGTGTGATAGTCAATTTTGTAGGTCCGCCGTGTGGTTTTGAAGTGCGTGCCGTGCCGCTTCAGTGTCATCTCGATTACCGCCGAAAACATTTCAATTGCAGGATTCATTGCTTAAGTGGTCAGAGCATGTCAATGAGATGCTTTTTTCTTTGGGTTGTCCCTTTAAAGTGATTGCTGCGCTCACTGGCGACGACGTTGGTGTCTGCTCATTTGTGCAGGTGTACCTAAAGATGTGGCCAGTGATTGTTGTTTTGTTTGGGTGTTGGGTTGGTTGGGTTCTGTGAGCGTTTTTCTATTCTATTCTCATGTGTATATAAATGCCCAGCATTGTTTTCTTTTTATTTTGCATCTTTATAGGGATTTTTTGAGGATGAAGACGGGAAGGAATACATCTACAAAGAACCCAAATTCACACCGTTGTCCGAAATATCTCAAAGGCTCCTCAAGTTGTATTCTGACAAGTTTGGCCAAGAGAATGTGAAGATGATTCAGGATTCTGGAAAGGTATTCAAGAGCCGAATGCTCCGAAACAGCCGGAGCTAAAAGTAACCCAAATTAAAAGGAACCAAACCGACTTTTTAACTCAATCGTTTTACTCCAAATGTTGGGTCAGTCCATTTCAATTGGTTTGTCCCACTGGTTTAGAGGTTTTTTTTTTTCCAGAAATAAAAAATTACACCCTCAAAAAAACAGCTGGGTCAAAAATAACCCAAATTGAGTCAAAGGTGGACCAATCCAACTTTTTAATTTAACCCAATAAATTGAGTGAGTCAATTTCTGACCAATTTGAGTTATTTTTTAACTGTTTTCAATCGTGCATCTTTTTTCCCCCAATTTAAATAAATAACCCAATGTGTTTTGTTTTTTACCCTCACTCAGGTCAAAAACAATATGTCCAAAGAGGCTTAAACCATTTCTTTCAATTATTTGACCCAAAAAGTTGGGCCAGTCCATTTCTGACCCAGTGTGTGTTATTTTTGACCCAACTCCTTGCCATACAATCCTGATGGAAATATTCCTCGGAATTTCAATTTCAAAAGCAACTTCACTTGCATTCGCACAAAAGAAATTGTGCGATGTCGAACGCTGACAAGGGAATCGTCATTTGTTGTCCTGCACAGATCAACCCCAAAGACCTGGACTCCAAGTATGCATACATACAAGTGACGCACGTGACGCCAGATTTGGAAGACAAGGAACTGGCAGACAGAAAGACGGATTTTGAAAAAAGCCACAACATCCGTCGCTTTGTCTTCGAGATGCCTTTCACCGTATCTGGCAAAAAGCAAGGCGGGGTGGAGGAACAGTGCAAACGCAGAACTATTCTAACCAGTAAGTGACCTCCAAAACTCGGGGCGCGAACTGATGTCACTTTCAATTTGGATTTGCATTGTTAGCTTCCTCCGTGTACGAGAAGCCGTCGTCCCATGTTCTCCGCACATGCGTGAAATATCGAGATTAAATCCTGAATGCGTCAGCTCGTTTCCCCAAGGACTTCCGATAAGCCGCAATCAGACTTGTAATTGCTTTATGGCGCAACAAATCCGAAAGTTCAAAGGCAGATACTTATCTTTACGCTCAGTCGAAGACGCTTCATCTGCGGCTTCTCACGTTCTGTGCCGCTTTTCCCAGCAACGCACCGCTTCCCCTACGTGAAGAAACGTATCGCCGTCATGTATCAGCAACACAAAGACCTCAGCCCCATCGAGGTGGCCATCGACGAGATGAACAAGAAGGTGGCTGAGATCAATCAGCTGTGTTCCTCCAGTGAGGTGGACATGATTCGGCTGCAGCTTAAACTGCAGGGAAGCATCAGCGTCCAGGTCAGCACATCGAGCGCTCGGAGGGCATCCGAACCTCCGTCGAGGCTCGTGTCTCAAATGGGATTTTTCACTTCGAAGTTAGCTCCCACATCACAGCCGCCCCGGTCAAATTCGATATTTCACGTCTACAGCCGTCAGTGGCACCGAAAGAGTTAAATTAGTAAACTTTACCTAAAAGAAAAGGGCTGTAAACGAAGCAACTGGATGATGTAAAACACACTTCAAACATCAAAATTCCATTTGTTGGCAGTGGGTTTTATTTGAATGCAGCATAACAGATAAATGCTGCTTCACCGTGTTTGCTTTCAGCTCAGGGCTCCCATTATTGGACCTAAATTATTCAGTGATGTTAAAAATGAGTAGAAAACTACTATAAGAACCCCTTTTCATCAAACATATACCAGACCCACATATGCTGGGTAAAAATCTGCTGTAGGTAGACCATAACTATCATGTCAATCTGAATGTCATTGTTCTTTGTTTCATATTTTAATGGTGTAATAATTAGTTTCTAAAAACTAAGGTGGGAAAAAAAGTCAGTAAAATCCTCATGAAGTCAATAAAAATATAAAGGGTACTTTTTAATGTGCAAAATACCAATTCTTGTACGAGACTGTTAATATCGAAGATTTCGGATTGGACCGATAACAGCCCCGATTTTTTTTCTTTATTTGGATTAATGTTATAACATCAAAAAATAATAATAAAATGATCAAGCTGCTGCACCCAAGCCCGACCCGGATAAAGCAGTAGCTGATGGATGGATGGGCAAATATTGTATATTAATATATACATATATATGTATAATATTGTTTTCTTTCTTTGCTAATATCACACAATATTGGATAGCAATATTAGATTGGACATATTCAGGTGTTGTTACTTTTTTTTCTAGCTAATATTTGACAGTATCATCAATATCAGATTCGGACAACCCTACCCTAAAATGGGTCTGGTATCTGGTATTATTACTAACCTATCCCTAATTTCTAACCCAGCTCCACCGTCACCTGGTCTGCATTTTAGTTATTCATGAATTAATGTTCATTTAAACCAGTGCTTGACTATATCCTAAACATAAGACAAGATTTTTTTTTTTACGATGGAGTCAATTATTATATTTTTAACTATCAATTCCTGCATTTCTCAAATCGTATGACAGTGGCCTTCATGACGCTGTAAATATTTGTCGCAGGTGAACGCCGGACCACTGGCGTACGCCCGTGCCTTTCTGGACGACGCCAGTGCCAAGAAGTATCCCGATAACAATGTCAAACAACTAAAAGAGGTCTTCAGGTGAGATTATTCCCGACAGAAGCTAACTTTGATCTTGCCCTCGCTCTTTTTTAACGCATCCCGACATGGCTGCGTTTGCCCGCAGGCATTTCGTGGAGGCGTGCGGCCACGGCTTGGGTATCAACGAGCGCCTCATTAAAGAGGACCAGCAGGAGTATCATGACGAGATGAAGGCCAACTACAGAGATCTGGCCAGAGAGCTGTCCATCATCATGCACGAGCAAGTCAGTGCAATTTTTTTTTTCCAAGTCCCAACAAAAGGAGAATTTAATGGAACGTGCATGTTGATAACACTGTTGTTTTTGTTTGTTTTCTCTTGGTGCTGGCATGAGCAGATTGGATGGTAATGATAATATTAAGTGTTGTTGTTCATTAGTGCAGCCACTATGTGTGTGTGTGTGTGTGTGTGTTTGTATATACACCAATCACAAAAGGTTAGGTGTATAGCTGAACATTTTCAGGATAAACTCAAGTAGTATCAATTTAACTGATGTTCTTCTTGCTTGACCCTTTATGAATGATTGAATGCAAATGTTGCTGTAGGGCCCGATGGATTAATCGGCCGATTACAGCCCTTCACTTTTCGGACAAAAATAATCAGCCAAATGGCCTTTGTTTGCCAATAAAGCACGTTCCGCATAATGTTTGAAGGCACATTCTATAAAGGGCCCGACCGATTAATCGGCAAGTCAATTCTAAAAAGGCAACCTCTAGCTTGCCAGTATATTTAGCATTTTCCATCATCGTACACAATATTATGTGTAATGTTTATGTAAACACGGTTGGGATAATATGAAAGATTAGCTTCTATTCCTTACGTTCTTGTAGTATATGTGTTGTATATATAAAAACACCGCCATCCAATGGCCATAGTAATCACTACAGTGAAGTGGCTTAAAGGGACAATGTGTAACATTTAGACCATTTTTCATTAAAAAGGAATACATTAAATGATTGTAAATTTCAAAAACTTGCAAATTTATGTGTTCTTAATGACCAACAGTAGGTTTTAAATGTAATCATAGTTCTAGTAATCATTAAATTATATTATATGTGGGGGTGGCACTTCCCCGGAGGCGGCCATGTTTGTTATAGCTACGGACAATGGTAAATGCAGCATCTGCAGCGCCTCCTGCTGTCCGTAATGAAATCTTACACACTGTCCCTTTAATATAAGATGAGCACTAGTCAAGGATGTCAGTTACCCTCTATTACAAAATGTATTTGACAAGAATGCAAAGAAGTTACGCAATGATTTGGCCTGGATGTCATTACTTTACATACAACCCAGCCGGATTATCTATAACAATAAACGCTCATAAAATACAGAGCGAAACATAAATTAAAATGTGTTACATGTGACATCCATTCAACTCCTTGCAGCACAAACTCGTGAGAACGATTAATTTCCTCTTAACTTGCAATGGATTATGTAAACAGAAATGATTATTTTACTAACAATATATTTACGTTACTTTTAATACCTACATAGTGGGGCTAATTCCATTTGTGTAGGAATTCTGAGTTCAAATTCTTCACACAGCGAAACACACGCATACACACACTTATCTTTACATGCCAGTCATAAATAAAAGCATTTCTCCACCTCACATGTTCCAACCAGCTTTTATAAAAATCTGACATCTGTCCTAAACATCATCATTTTTATTGCCTGTGTTTACATTACATACCTGCATGCATCTGTCTGATGCATTACTGTGTGTACATACTTTTCATCTGTGTGTTTTTACAGTCTATGGATAAATGTTAATATCATCTGTAATTAGCCTTACACAGTGGAACCTCTTAAGACTGAATGTAAACTATTTTCTGGACAAATTTTAACATGCCCAAAGGAAATCATGTTGCTATTTTGTAGAGTGATAATTTCTCTGGAACGATAATTAAGTATGAAAGTAATTGACTACCTTAGTACTGGAACGCTTAAAGTAATTGATTAGTACAAATTCCCAAAAGTAAACGATTACTTTAGTTCTTTAATGTCTGTAATGTCTTGCTTTAAATATTGAATTACTAAAGTATTTCTTTGGTAGTTCAATAACTAAAGTAATCATTTAATTAAGTACTTCTAGCTAAAGTAATACCTAATTTATTCATGACTAAATTCTTGATTTACTAGCCATGTTTGGACCCACCTTTGGGCAATTATTCATATCCCTACCTGGAATTGAATGTCTGGACTCTTTCAAGAAAAAAAACGTAAAAATACGTCTTTGGGATTGAATGAGTGAATGATTTCGCCTTTTCTTATTTAATTCTTGATTCATTAGCCATTTTTGGACCCTCCTTTAGGCAATTATTTATATACCTACCCGGAATTGAATGTCTGGACTCTTTCAAGAAAAAAAAAAACGTAAAAATACGTCTTTGGGATTGAATGAGTGAATGATTTCGCCTTTTCTTATTTAATTCTTGATTCATTAGCCATTTTTGGACCCTCCTTTAGGCAATTATTTATATACCTACCCGGAATTGAATGTCTGGACTCTTTCAAGAAAAAAAAAAACGTAAAAATACGTCTTTGGGATTGAATGATTTTGCCTTTTCTTATTTCATTCTTGCATGTATGGATTTTGCCTTCCAGATCAACACAGTGGACGACGGAATCAAAAGCCCTCTTCCCGACTCGCTCCACATCTTCAACGCCATCAGCGGCACGCCGACGGGGGCCACCATCCAGGGCATCCCCAGCTCTTCTTCTGTGGTATGAAGAGCCAGAAAGCAGTCAGGTGCTGCGCCGAGCAGGCTGGAGCAGGAACGGACCTAGCGGTTGTCACCGAACAGGTGTCGACTAGAGGCCGCGCCCTGGGGCGGGGATTGAGGGGGCGGAGCCTCAACATGACGTGATGTCATTTCGTTTCCTTTCCTAGCTGCATGTCCTCACGTCGTTTGTTTGTTTTGATAAAAAAAAAAAATCAAGTCATGTTTTGTTTTTATGTACAGTACACTTTTCTAAGCATATTCTAAGCATATGCAACATACGTGCATCACTCTTGTACATGATATTTCTATCGTTTTAGCCTCCCGTATGTTAGCCAATATGAAATTGCCTCACTGTCTTGACCAGGTTGCAGATTATTTAAAGCCATTGCATAAGAAAAGAAAGAAAGAAAAAAAGGAAGGTAGGTCGAGTTTTTTATTTGTGTATATATATAAAAAAGGAGCGTGTGCAATATTTGCAAAGGATTTTTGCTGTGTGGAGCTCATACACTGTACAGATGTTTTGTTTTTGTTTTTTTTTTCACCTTCATGCCAAAGCTAAGAAGGAGTGGAAACTGACACTGCGCCTACTTTTGGGGGGGTCGTTTGAAGCTTTTACTGGTGATGGGAAATGAAGCCTCATGAAACACTTGTGGTATTTTTTGCTCCTCGATATGGTTCTCAAGCTTTTTTTAAGTAAGAAGTAGCCCCTGTGGAATATATTTTCAGCCAAGTACTCATTAACCAATGCCAAGCATTTTGGGGTTTAAAAAAAAAGACTTAAAACATGCCATCAGTGTCTGATTTTATTAAATTTTAGACCCTTTCAAACTTCATTTGTATTGGTCCACAAAAAAATAATCAACCTAAAGCGTCCTCTTTTGGATCATAGAAGAGATCTGTGATGAATTATTAATAAATATTTTCCCACAAAAATCAATCAATATAAAGTGTCAGACATGTTCTAAAAAAATTAATAAATATGTGTCCACAGAAAAATATTCAACTTTGGAATCATAATAGAGATGAGATAAATGATTTCCTTGACAGGTAACGAGAGGAGGCACATGACAATTTGGGTCCAACCATTCTAGTATAGGGAAGAATTTTTTTTTTTACAATAATTAAATTGAATAATCTACTGAACATAAAAGTTGTTTTATAAATTTATATTTTCCTGAAACAAATAATTCAATAATTATTGTTGCATGTTTAAAATCGTGCGTACCCCCTGAACTTCCTTCAAGTACCCCCATTTGAGAACCACTGCTCTAGATGGCACTCATGCAATGTAAATTAAATCCATTTCCACTGCGGTTGCCTCCATTTTGTTTTAAATGAGAGGACCATCTAGAGATAAAAACAAAAAAATCACAAACTCTTCACGAGGCTTCGTTTTTCCCTATCACTAGCTTTTACCGTTTTAGTGTTCATCCATTTGAAAATGTCTTTTATATTCGAACAGCAGTGAGGATTTTTTTAATTTGTATTTAACACAACTCAGTTCTGCTGTAAGCTGATGGTCCCCCGCTGCTTCTCTTTGAATAAAATACACTAATTTCTTTGCAGTTTTTTTTGTTGTTGTTTGTGTTCCGTGTCTTTTTGGCTCGAGTTGTATCGTTAGGAATTTTTTTATGGACTTGGTATCTGTTCTGTTGTGTCATGCTACCGCCCACCATAAAAGCAAGTCAGCAGGATAGGAGGATGTATGAATGCCTAGTAAGCGTTATCAACTTTGCGCTAACTCAAGTGCGAATGGTCTCCCGATTGAAAGCTGCTTTTTGACAATGGCGGGTGAGTTTTGTCAAATGCGCAGTTATTGTTTCATACCACCAAGAAATATGACTTGAATGTGAATTTTTTTTTCAGGCACAGGTTTTAAGGAGCCACAGAAAGGGAAGGTAAACCATTTTAAACACTTTTTCTTCATAAATCATAATGGGATTTACTAATGGTTTTATTAAAAAAAAATAAAAATAAACATTTGGCAGTGAATTGAAGTCAAATCGGATAATTTCGTAGTCGTCATGAACTGACAATTTGAGTGATATGGCTAGTACTTAATTTGAATATTAGGAATGCAACTTTAAAAGAAAATTTGAATTAAATGCAAATCAATATATTTCAGGAAATTTGAATATTATGAATGCAACTTAAAAGCAAATTTGAATTCAATGCAAATCAATATATTTCAGGAAATTTGAATATTAGGAATGCAACTTTAAAAGCAAATTTGAATTCAATGCAAATCAATATCTTTCAGGTTTTATTTCTTTGAACATACAAAACTGAAGCTTTCCAAGGTAATCATCTGGGTTTGTTATTTTAATAAACTAAAAATCTTAATCAGCAAAGTTACAATTAGGAACTGAGTGAAATATGTCAATTTGCGTTAAATGGCTCAATAAAATTGTCATCTTTTGTGTTAAATTGATGAAATCAACTTGTACTTGATATTCTTTTTTGGGTAGTACCTTTCAGGTTGAATGTGGGAAATAACTACTTTTCAGTGAATGCACCATCTGCTGACTGCAGGCAGATTATGACTAAACCTAAAAATAATTGAATAAAAAACACTGAAGCTACACACTAAAGATATATTGAAAACTGTGATAAAAATGAAAAAATAAGGAAACAAAATACAGCTGGAGAAAAAAAACACTACAATTTAAAATGTTGTAATTGTATTACTCAAATGAATGATATAAATTGAAAATGTAGTTTTTTTTCACCCTCAAATTATTTAAATGGTTTTGTACACAGAAGTCACTTTAACCTTCAAAAATATGAGTTAACATTTTATATAGCTTAATTTCCATGAATTAAATCACACACTAGTTTCTCAATACTTTTTTTCTTACCTTTTACACAATTATTTGGACTACTCTATACTTTATTATTCTAACCAACTGTTCAGTCCTGTAGTAACTTGATTACAATGTTTGGCTCCCCCTAACTATTTGAGATCTTTTTTTTTTTTTTAAGCCTTTGATATGCCGTATGATGTAATCACAATAAAACGTTGCATGGACATGTGAATTTTATTACACATGGGCATGGAATATGAACCATAAATATTTTTACACGTAAGTCCTGTTGCTTGTTCATCAGATAAATGAAAGGGCAACAAAATAAGTGAGGTAGCCAAGTCTTTAAGTGGTAGGGCATTGATTTCCAATCTCAAATTAACCACGTGTGAGCTTTACTGAAAGTAATCAGTTAATAAATAATCACGTGACTTATTCCAACTGCTCCTGTACCCTCATTTGATTATTGGGGCTTTATACAAATAAAATGGCAAAACAGTGTTTAGATTTTCTCTATGGCCATGATCAAATTACAGCGTTCCCTCGCGACATTTTCATTTATGACCATAACTTTTTCTATTACAGGTTTATGTAGCTAGTTTTCATCTTCTTTTTAAATCACATCAATCAAAAACTGCAATTTTATTTTTAAATCCACATCATTTGACAGAGTTTCTATTACATGGATTTTAAAACCAATTTTAAGAAAAAACGAAAGAAAAAAATTTCCACTTCGCGGGTTTCTGTTATTGCGGGTATTTAGGGGGACGTATCCTCCGGGATTAACGAGGGAACACTGTAATAAAACTGCTTCTCAGGCTGATGCGCCGGGGGCTTCATTTGTTGTCCTCCTGGATGTCAAACTGCTTATTAGGTTTGGTGGATTCAAGCAGAAGCTCGTACAGTTGTCCTATTTGTTCATCTTGAAAGTCTTTCAGTTTCTCCTCCGGCATGTTAATGCCGAATTTTAGAGAGCCGTTTTTGTCCCCTACAGATTCCAGGACCTGCGATTGCAGAGTGGCCTTGTAGTTTTCCCATTCTCTCATGAAACTCTTGGCTTCTTCGGGCGAAGCGTTTTTGTGTCTTCTGAACTCGTCTTTCACGTAGTTATCGCCGAGGGCTCGCAAATGGATCGGCAGAAAGCGGTGCAGCACGAGAATCCGCTTGTATAACGAACAAACTTTAGAAGCCTGAGCGCTGGCAGCCATGGTTGATCCACCTGTGAAAAAAAGAAGAAAATTAAAATGTTATATAAACGTGCTTGCAGCTGTATAATGTTTTTAAAAAAGTATAGTTACGTTCAACGTCCTTGTTTAGGGCGTACGGTAACCTGACATTGCTTCTCTACTTAACCATCATGAAGCACACACGGAAAGACAAAATCTCGCGATAGTACACGTCATAATACGGTGTCCTGTAAGCGCAAATATAAGTAAATTTACAATCGCCCCTCGTCAGTAACGGTAATATAAACACATTTTCTTTACTTTCGCCAACCTACAAATTTCGGGTTCTACTACGTCTTGTGACTACCTAAAAAAGAAATCAATAAACCGCCCTTGTCAGGAGAAAAAGGGAGAAAAAATAACTTGTAAGCAATTAACACATTAGCAAATAACACCTATGAGGTATTTTGAAAAAAAAAAAACAACTTAGAAATATATATTTTTCTTGAAAATTTCCTTCTGTTTACGTCAGGGCAGTCATTTTTTTTTTTTTTTTTAATTAACCTGTACTACATGGTTTTTCAGTCATGAGACCATATCTACTCTAGGTCTACCGAGGTTGTCTTGATCATGTTTGCTTCTTTTAAATTGGACCGGAACAAAAAAAAAAGATTTTATGCATGTTTTTTAACTATACAAACAATCTAATAAAGCGTACAAAAGCAAAAAAAAAAAAAGTCTAACTAATTAATCTAACTACTTTGCCAGTTTTGCTGGTGTGATTATAGTGAGAGCGGGGCCACGTTAGTCTTGGGGGCATCCAAAGCCCCTCTGTAATGTTTGGAAATTCCTATAGTGAAGTATACACTCCAGTCCTTGGCAGCTACTGTATAATGGGAGTTGAATTATTTTTTTTTTGGACAATCTAATAATACTGTAATTTGTCAAATCAGAGGAGCTTTTACTTTGAGAAAACAGTAGAGGTCGTTACTACTGATTTGAGATTGTCTTACAGCCTGCATATTCTGCAAACAAAGCTTTGTTTGCAGGCTTACAAGATAAACATGACTAGATCTTCTTTGCCAATGACAAGAACTGACGTCTGAAGCGTTTTTAGTCAACGAAGCAAAAAAAAAAAAAAAGCCGAAAGGGTGGAAAGAGGGAAAAGGCTTGACGATTAAGATGCATGTGATTGCTCCTCCATCTTTATTTTTGCAGGGCATAGCAGTATGTGGCTACCCACTCAGCATATTTTTCATTGTGGTGAATGAGTTCTGCGAGAGGTTCTCCTACTATGGCATGCGAGGTGAGAAAAAAATGACTCGCACATGCCACCAAACGCGTCCACAAATGATTATGCATTTGGGCAAATTGGTGAATTTATTGTTTGCTTGTCCTCAGCTGTCCTGGTGCTGTACTTTAAGTACTTCTTGCGCTGGGATGATGACATGGCCACCTCCATCTACCACACTTTTGTCGCTCTTTGCTACCTCACCCCTATTCTGGGCGCCATCGTGGCCGACTCCTGGCTGGGGAAATTCAAGTGAGCGGCTCCTTCGAGTTCTAAAGATTTTCTTGTTTTTTTTGTTTTGTTTTTTTAATTACAAATGCTGACATTGAGGTGTTTGTACCTCCCTACCCAAGAACCATCATCTACTTGTCCATCGTCTATGCACTGGGTCAAGTGGCTATGGCTGTCAGCGCGATCCATGACATCACCGACTCAAACAAAGACGGAACGCCCGATAACATGACCTTCCATGTGTGAGTTTTTGTGAATTATTGCTTTAATATGCAAAATGTGTTGATGACACGTTTTTAACAATATTGTGCTTTTGTTGGTATCCAGAGTAATGTCAATGGTGGGCCTCTTTCTTATTGCACTGGGCACTGGGGGCATCAAGCCTTGCGTGGCCGCCTTTGGTGGGGACCAGTTTAGTGACCACCAGGTGAGTACATTACTACAGTGGTTCCCAACATTTTTCAATGGTGCCCCTTGTGAAATATTTATTTTTTTCAGCCCAATAAAAAGCGTTTTGGAAATGGAAGCAAGCTATTCTTCCTTAAAGGAGTAATAGGGTTTACAGGTTTCTCGCTAAACATTGACATCTACAGGCTGTAGACGTAACTGCAACTTGAATGGAACGCTCGTGCCTTGATGGCTATTTATTACGTTCAGCTGATCTGTTTTGTCGTTTCTTATTCTCATATCTTTGGAGTCAAAGTGAAACAAGCGGCGATTATGTTTTCAAATTGAGAGCTGTGCTGAGGATTCTCCGTCAAACGCCTCTGACGTTTACGCGTATCTTGTGCTGTATTCGAGGAAGGCTGAAAGACGGAATTTTTCTAATTCTGCCTGGGGAAAAAGGGCAATTAAACAACCTCTTTGAGCTGGGGAGTCCGAGAAGTCGGAAAAAGACTCCGACTTCACAAAAACTGTCATTACCAGCTATTTTCTCATTTAACATTTGCCTCAAACACTTTCAGGTCGAAATTGGGACAATCCGAGTGGGAAAGGTCCAATTTCCCACTTTCTCGAATGCAGCATTTCTGACTCGTACTGTATTTAGATTATTGCGGTTGTTGGCGTGGCTATTGCAGGGATCTTTGAACAACACATCAAAGTGTTGCCTGAGAACTTATTAGGGAGTGGAAAATTTACTTTTTTTTTACATTTAAAACTCCTTGACGCACCTTTATTTGAATTTTGAAGGCCCATTCACTCCAATTTGCCAGTCTAATAAACAAATACAACCTGTTTGAAGATTAGCATTGTGTAAAAATGTGTGCTCATAATGCTTAATTCTTTAGCTTGTAGGAGTTTGTGATCCTTATTACAAACTGATGTATTTTGGGGTAAACACCTAAGTCACTTTCTACCCGAATGACTATAATGAATAATTCCGAACTTTTATTATGGTCCCGAGTGACATATGACATCACCTTGCAGGTTGCACTAAATGTGTTTTGAAAACAGAATGTTTGTAATGTCATCACTTTGTTTTGTGCAGGAGAAGCAAAGAAGAACATTTTTCTCTGTGTTTTACCTGTGCATAAATGGAGGCAGCCTCCTGTCAACTATCATCACTCCCATCCTGAGAGGTAGGAGAACAAGGACCGCAAGTCAAGTGGGTTTTACGCACTCACAAAAAATAGCTGCATTGAGTTCACCATCATATCTTATTTTTAGGTTAGAAATAAAAAGTCTTTATATTTATAAGTATATTACAAACTAATAAAACAATCAAATGGAAAATAGTGAGGTTTTTTTTTTTTTTTGCATTGTTAGGAAATGGTCATGAACAAATCACATTTTTTTGCAGCTCAAGAATGTGGCATCCACACCAAGCAGAGCTGTTACCCCCTTGCCTTTGGAGTGCCTGCTGCACTCATGGTGGTTGCACTGGGTATGTCCTCCATGGATTCTATACATCCTCCTGAGACCTGCCTAGTCATTTGTGTCCATTATAGTTGACATTTGTTTTTGGTCTGGATCTTTTGACTCACTGGAGCTACCCTACAAGTTGTGCATAGTAGTACATCACATGACCAAACTAAGAAAACAAGTGAGCCATAAGTAGGCGTGTCCTGAACCCTGAGCAACTGTGATGTCATATCCAGCCGAGGATACGTAGCAAAATGGCCCCCTTTGGATAAAAACAGGCCGATTTTGCTTCTTAATTCCTATTTCACAAACACAGAATTAATCAGAATACTGTGCTTAGATGAGTGCAACAACAGAGAACAAATTGTTGTCATGAAAATCGGTGGGGTGACCCCATTCAAAATTAAATACACGTTAATAATATCACACCCCTTGTATCACGGTGCATTGCAATTTGTCCTTCATTGGAGAACTTCCCACCCCTAATATATGTATATAGCTTGACAAAAATGATGATAGACTGATAATAACGTGTGCTGTCCCAAACACAGTGGTGTTCATTGTCGGCAGTGGAATGTACTACAAAGCAGAGCCCCAGGGAAATATCATGACGGATGTTTGTAAATGCATCGGCGTAAGTCTGTTTTTTAACATTTTTTTCATCTTTTTTTTTTTTTTTTAATGTCTACGCTATCATGCCAAATCCTGTTTTGTTATTATCTGCTTTCAGTTTGCCATCAAAAACCGCTACAGGCACAGAAGCAGCAGATTTCCCAAGAGGCAGCACTGGATGGACTGGGCAGAGGAGAAGTACGATGTAAGTTTGGCTTTAGTTACATGCTGATTTTGAAAATATTCTTCATATCAGCAGGGCTTGATATTAATGGCCAATGCCTCCCTCCTGTCCTGTAGAAACTGCTCATTGCTCAAATCAAAATGGTGCTGAAGGTTCTCTTCCTGTACATTCCACTTCCAATGTTTTGGACTCTGTTTGACCAAAAGGTATTTGAAAGCTTTTCACTGCATGCAAAATCATTAGGCAAGTTATTTATTTATAGACTGTCAAAGGCCTCTCACAGTAGATGTGTCAAATCGATATAAAAACACTTCATGAGATACTGCAAAGTGAAATACAACAAAATTCTGGCCCTCATTTGTCTGTTATAAGCTAGCATGCTAATGTTCACAATCTAATGCAACTAATCGCATTATCTTGACGAGCTTGTTGACAATTCATTCTATTTCTTTTTATTTTTTTAACCGTCTTCAAGGGTTCCCGGTGGACTTTGCAGGCCACCACCATGAACGGAAACTTTGTAAGTTGACCACTTAAGAGCATCTAGAATTTCTGAGCCAATATGTAAACGCACTACTAAGCTGTGTGTGTCTGCAGGGCGCTCTCGTCATTCAGCCAGATCAAATGCAGGTAGGCCTCAGTCGAGAATCAGTGCGTGTGTGTGTGTGTTGCACCAGCCTCACTCTCACTGTCGTTTGAAAAGACTGTCAACCCTGTCCTCATCTTGACCCTGGTGCCCATCATGGACAGTGTCATCTACCCTCTCATCAAAAAATGTGGCCTGAATTTTACGTGAGTAACACTAGAGGGGAATTCAAGATTTGCAGAGGTCTCTATATATTAAAAAAAAGAGGTTATGGTCAATATCAGGTTAATCTGGAGTCCTGCGGCCCGGGGGCCATTTGTGGCCCACCGTCCACGTTTATGCGGCCCATGGCATATACTGAAAGTGACATTTTTCTATATGCTAATTGACTATTTATAACTAAACACAATCAGGATTTTTGGGGCCAATCACGATCGCCTGTCAGTGAGTTTAAAGATAACCCATTATTGTCATTGAATTTACAGCACCGGGAAAATACTGCAATTATGAAATTGTACTACAAAGCAAAAAATTCTATGATTCTTTTAGTTAATGGGCCTAATTTTGCCCCTCAAAACATTTATATAACATATTATTTGTGGAATTTATCAATGATGTCTGCAAATTATGACAGTAAGAAATTATCATTCAAAAAAAAAAATCAATGTCCAAAAAAAAGCCCAAAAAACAAATAACCTAATAAATGTAAGAAATCTTGTTTTTTTCTTCAACAATTTACCGGATTATGTACAGTAATAAGACTAGTCAATATGCCCAAATTTAATGAATTGAAATTAAATTCGAAGTAAATTTCCAAAATTGAAAACACTCTAAATTTAGTGAGCCAAACAGATATGGTGTCCTTTAAAGGAAATAATGTAAATTAAAATATTGATTGTGTACTAAATATTCTCAGTTATCATCATGGTATTTGTTTTTTTTTAGGCCTCTGAAAAGAATGACAGTGGGGATGTTTTTGGCAGCGTTGGCTTTCGTCTGTGCTGCTCTGGTTCAGGTTGAAATTGATGTAAGTGGATGAAAAATGATGAGTTTATGGCTCACATCAACAAAATACTGTATGTCACAACCCAACCACTAAAACCTGCTCTGTATTTTTTTTTTTTTTTGTAGAAAACACTGCCCACATTCCCATCAGCATCACAGAGCCAGTTGAAATTGTTAAACATGGGGCCTCAGCCACTCAAAGTCAAACTCCCTGACAATTTGCAAGTGGAACTCCTTCCCAATCAGGTACAGTAAGCATGCACGTGCAACCAATTTTTCTGAGTTTGATCTTTTGACCTTTGCAAGCTAAGCCGTGATTGGCTGCCACCTGAGCAACTGCAATGGCGTTTTCAGGTGACAGCAAGTAGCAAAACGGCCGCCCGATAAGACAAGAGAAAAAAAGCCCCCAAATTGAATGATGTCTCGGAAAACGGAGCCTGTTCATCCCTTCTTCCATCATGAAAACAGATGCTGTATTTTTCTGTGTGGTTGCGGCAGGCCAGTGAGCAGTACTTGACGTTCGGAGAGGAGGAAATCAGCGTGTCCGTGGAGAGCCACGGAGGATTGACAAGAGCGCTCGTTTTAACCAAAGGGAAGCGACAGACGCTTCTGCTTCCCTCAAACATCTCACACGAGTGGCTGCTGGTGAGTTCCAGACCATTCAAATAGATGGAGACGCTTGTGCGGTGTTATAAATAAAAATTCGCTCGTTTTCTCTCAGACTGAGGATCTGAAGGCCAAGCCGCAGCAAGGAAATAATGCAATCAGGTAAATTAAATACGAATACGAACTAAAATATCTTTATTTATTCACAACATTTATTTTTGTGCGTTTCAGATTTATAAATGGAATGTTAACAGAAGTGACTGTTTCCATCGGTGGAGCGTATCCCACTTTGCTCAAGCCAGAATATTATTCAAACTATTCCCAAATTAAAAATGGAATGTAAGTACGTTAAAAAAAAAAAGCAGCATACTGCTTAAAAATAATAATAATAATGCATCTAACTAATGAATTTCCAACCACCAGCACCAAATTCATCATAAGTAACGGCTCGGAATCATGTGACGGATACAGGAGAGAGTTTGGATTCGGAAGTTCCTACACGTTCCTTATCCACAGCACCTTCACGTTCGGACCTTCTGTGAGTTTGCCACGTGCGTCGCTGTGAAATCCACTCAAGTGTATTCATTTTCAATCTTTTCGTGTCTACGTTTTGGTTTTAGTGTCACGAGTCTATTAGCGCGGTAGAAGACATCGAGCCCAACTCGGTTCACATGGCCCTCCAGATCCCGCAGTACTTCTTTATCACTGCGGGCGAAGTTATGTTTTCCGTCACGGGTCTCGAGTTCTCTTACTCACAGGTAAATGAAATACTGGATTCATGTGCAAACAGTCCAAAATGTGAAAGTGAGCATTTATATCCTCTTGAGATTCGGCCTATTTACCGTTATTGTGTCCACTGTTGTGGACATTTGTTTTTGATTTATATATTTAGACTAATTGAAGCGACACTACTAAGTCCCGGTGTGCTTGGTAAAGGACATTCCAACAATCGCTCATGTGTTTTAGTCTGATTTAATTAACCTGGGTGTCTTGCTGAGTCAAAATGGACACAAATGAATAGGCTGGTTTAACAGAGTACTACTTTTCTATTACCTACTAATTGGCGCATTTTTGTGGCAGAAAAAGCATAAAAACAGTAAAGTGGCAATTTTTGTGCTTTTTTATTATTTCTCTCTTTATGTCACTTGTCAATGCCTTTTGATCTCGCTTTCTAGTGGTGAACTTACACTATAGTTTGTTGTTGCAGCTCTTTTTATGACTGCTTTTTTTTGCAGTTTTTGTAAGTTTGCTTCCTTTTTTTGTGACTGCACCTTAGTTTTTGCAGCATTTTTAGTTTGCAGCTATTATAACCTTGGCGTGTCTTTTTGCGCTTGTTATGTTGTTAGTTTGCAGCCATTTTGTTTTGCTTTTTTTTTTGTTTTTGCAGTTTTTCTTTCTCGTTTGCCTCTTGCCTCTGCAGATTTGCCATAAGGACATTTTACATGGTAAATGTTTTGTCTTAAGGCACCGAGTAACATGAAAGCAGTGCTGCAAGCAGGCTGGTTGCTCACCGTCGCTATCGGCAACTTCATAGTTCTGATCGTGGCCGAGATTGCCAAGCTTCCCCAACAGGTAAAAAAAAAGTCACAAATAACACACACACACTCCAAAGTTACTGTGTGGTGAGATGATGCCTTTGTTTAAAGTGGGCGGAGTACGTCCTCTTCGCCTCGCTCTTGATCGCCGTGTGCTTCATCTTCTCTATCATGGCGTACTTTTACACCTACATGGATCCTGCGGAAATTGAGGCCCAGTTCACAAAGAAGGTGCATGGCGACATGGACGACAGACATCTCAAAGAGAAGAAGGACTTCATGAGAGACACTGAGAGTGATGATGAGAAAGATGAAACCAAACAAACGCAAATGTGAAAAAATAATGTAATGTTATTGAGGCTGGTGCCAAATGCTTACTTTTGTGTGTATGTGTGTGTGTGTGTGTGTGTGCATGCGTGTGTATAAACTACATTTTACTGGACAAAATTATTGAGGCACACAGGTTACGAGACAGTTGTGTCCTCCCTTGCAATGTATCCAACAAATTACTATATTCTTCAGACGAGAAACAACCAATGCACTTCCATTTTTCTGTTTAAAATACCATGGTCTACGTTTATATGGTCTGTCCTAATTTTATAATATAATAAATCATTTTGGGGACTATGACGTAACTTGATGAGCAAAGGAAGCAATGAGCTTCTCGAAAAATCCATTTTTTTGTTACTTCCCACCCAATCGATCAATCTTTATTTTAGACACAATAAAGGTCCATAAAATAAATCAAAAGTGACAAAGAAGAAGCTAGACATTTAGAGTTTATATTAGTATTCTATATATATATATATTCTATATATGTATTCTATATATATATATATATATATATATATATATATATATATATATATATATATATATATGAATAAATGTTCAAACGGTTTTCCAAGAAAATGCCACTAAAATAAAACTTTAGTCACGATTTGTGTTCTTCTGTGACGCCGCAGCCCCGGTGATGACGTCATCGACACCGCGCACTGTACTTCGCTTCGATTGGCTGTGCCCACAAGCTGAAAATGACATTAACAAAGATGGCGCCGAGAGAGCTAGAAAAGTGTTGAGAGCAACAAACGATACAACAACATAACAGTGCATGTTTGGAGACTATTTGGAAATATTTCGTGGCCGGAACTCTGCTTCGTCAACGGGATGTTTTTGCGCATACTTCCACGGCTGGCGCAGGACTTCCCGGACAGAAGATAAAGCAAAGTGGAAGTGTTTGCCAACTAGCAGTTGAAGTAGCTTAGCGTCGCGAGCGTTAGCTAACTGCGGAAGCCAAGGGGGACTCGGTTCGAAGTACAAGGCGACACAAGTCGAGCCCTCGCCTGTAAATCGAACAACTTTCGCTTCCGACAGCGCGAGCAGCCTCGCCGGAACTGCAGTGCGACCCAGGTCGTTTGAAACAGGGGTCGGTAAAGCGACCGAATCGCCGAAGGGGAAAGCTTTAAATGCGAGCTGGGAAAGCCGTCTTCTGAGCTGACCTGACGCCATGGCTCACTCCCCGATACAAAGTGGGCTTCCGGGGATTCAGGTAAACATCATTATTTGCCTAATCAGGAAACATTATTTTTGTGAACTTCCCCCTGCTTGTGCGTTTCCTCTCCAGCGGCACTCACAACTTGCGACTAAATACACTATCTTCCGGCTCTCCACTCTGGGAGCGTTTTTTTAGGGCTTAATATTATTGAGCCCAAGTACGTCGTGTGATTTCATCAAAACTTTTTCTTTTAAATATGGCTTTTGCACGATACAACAATTACTCTTTGAGGGGAAACATTGTTCTGATTGTTGATATGTTCGTTGCCAATACTAGTCATGGGAAAAGAAGTCTCAAGAAAAGCACTTGTTTTTTTTATTTCCTCTAGATGGTGCTCTTGCTTAAAAAATACAATCTGCAGCAGTGGAAATGTATTCATTTTACTTTACGTTAAACCAAGAGTGACATCTAGAGGAGCAAAAAATATTTATTTTAAAAGTGTTTCATGAGGCTTCATTTTCTCATCGCTAGCAAAATAATAGTAACCGGCACGTCAGATTTAGCCGTTTTCAGAAAACATAAAGCAGTTGTGAGTCCAGTTGGCCTGATTCCATCTTTTTAGATTCCCATCCAAGAAAAACAAGTACATTGAAATGCATTTGCAAGTATTTATTATGTTTGTTTAAACCAGAGGTGTCCAAACTATGGCCCGGTTCTATTTGCGGCCTGCCCTGCACATTTTTGTGGCCCTTATATCTTTCTACTTTTCTGTATTTTTTTTCAATGTATTTTCACATATGTTAAAAGATATGAAAAATACTGTTTGACACTGACATGTAAAACAGCTGGTAGGCACGCAGCGAACTAGAAAGATTTTGGAAAGTGGGTCACTCCCCAGTAAGTAAAGTTCACCTGACTTTGCTGCGCAATTTTGTTCTCCGTTTATTTGTTGCTTGAAACATATTGTACCAAAGCAGCCAGGACGAGGACAGTGCGTGCTACCGTTCACCGTCAGTTTTGCTTTTCCACATAAGGATGTTTTATAGTTTCACAGATTAACAGTGAGTCTAATTTGTGGTAATTATGACAACTTGATGCGGTTGTTCTCTACTTTTTTTTTTTTTTTTTATGATTTGTTTGTATTTGAGGACATCCCTATTTGGTTGTATTTGCCATGTCTCCAATGACAGTGCGCACATTTAAAACTCAAAACAAAATGTATACATTTTTGCATAGGACTCATTAATAACACACTCCAGCAATTAGTTCATTCATGCTCCAATAACTTTGCTCTTAATTTGAAAATCCAGTGTTCCTGTGATGGCATTCAATTGATTTTCTGATACCTGCTGAACCCCCGTTGAAACCTCACGTAATGTGCCTTCACGCACCCCCATTTGACAACCGCAGGCTTGGCAAATACACAAACCAACACATCACGAGGGGTTTTGAAAAATGCGTCCTGCCATCGCCGGTTTTGTTACAGCGGGATCATAATGTGGAATATTGCTGGCAGTTAGTGGTGAGGGTGTGGCTTTTGGATGGCAGCGTGGTGTGTTTGCGGTGCACGCGGGAGAGCGTCGAGCAAAGCTTTAGCCAGTGGCTGTAAACGCACTGACGGCAACTATGGTGAGTACATTCCCATCGCGCCGAGTCTGCTCTCACAGCGCACTTGTTGTTTTTGCTGCTGACCGGCTCAACATTGTTTTCACCTGGATGGCCGGTTGCACCAATGTTTGGATTGTTTTTTGTTTTGTTTTTTTTGTGTGTGTGTTCTTTCCGCGCTGACCGATCTCTTTGTTGTAAAGTCCCATTGCTAGCAAATTGAGTAGTCCCCACCCCAACTGCACTTTTTATGAGAGAGCAACAACTTACATTATTGCCTACCATGCATTAGCACTTTTACAGGAAACTGTCCTCTTGGGATGGACGCTCATAAGGAATTATCTTTGTGAGCTAACACATTACCATCATAGACTGGCTTACCTTCTAGGCTTAGCGTTGGATGTGCTTTTGGAGACCAAAAAAAAAAAAAAACTTAAGCTGTATCCAGTGCAATATCGTGCTTAAAACTAATCTTTTTCACTTTTGCTAAAAACATTTGCTCGCTGAAATTGGAATATTTTGGTCTAATGAGTGTATTTTATGAAAATAAATGGGAGCGCCCTACTTCAGGACCAGCGTTCCACTTTGCCGCTCTACGGGGAAATAAGCCATTTAGTTAAGTCAATAGGCCGCACACACACGTTGACCTTGGAAATTAATGTTTGTGTCACACCGGTTTGCAAATGTATTAAACAGATTACTGTTCTATAAATATTTCTCTGAGCCACATGGAGATAAATTTAAAGATGCGGGGGTGTCTAATTTTACTTCATCAAGCACATCAAAATCAAACACTTGTGTATAGTTTATATCCATCCATATGTCCATCCATCCATTATGTATTATATGTTTCTTTTAACCCTCGTCTTTTCTAGTATGTAAATTAACTATTTACAACCTAGCCATCTGCTACCCCTTTTTTCCAACCCAATGCCAGGATGAGTATTCAACCCTTGAGTAGTCACATATACTGATGCCAAGCACCGATACCACTTGTACTTTTTATCCCTAAATTTCCTCCCAAAACAATGACAAATAATTTTAGAGAAAGACCTAAGTATCCCAATGGAGAATTTTCCTTATAAGTTGCACGAAAATTTGGGAAATTTCCCAGAAATTAGCCAGTATCACTATCAAGTACCATTAGGCTGAAACCTGATCTTATTGGAATAATCAATTGGTCCAAAGTGGGGGTGGTATAGCTCCCTACAATTGTTCATTGTAATTTCTACTTATTTTAAGACTTACTTGATTCATTCATGTGGTATGTTCACATTTTGTAGAGTAAAAAGAGGAGGGAAAAAATATGCTTTAAAAAAAGCACTTTATTCACCACAGTCTTAAGAAGATATATATTACTTCTTGTTTTGTTGTAAATAGTTAATTTATATATTTAGAGAAGCTCCTCAATATGAAAAAGAATACTATTGGTAGTATATCACTTTCAGTGCATGTTGCGGTCCACTTAAAAATGGATAGCGGCCCACAAATAGTCTCCGGGCCATAGTTTGGACACCAATGGTCTATACGTTATGCTTAGCTCAAGGAACAGTAAATGAAGATTATTTTTGACTTTGATGTCATTTTTTTTCCACACGTCTTCTTTCCCGTCCCTCAGAACCTCAAAGCTGACCCAGAGGAGCTTTTCGTCAAGCTGGAGAGGATAGGCAAAGGTTCCTTCGGCGAGGTCTTTAAAGGCATCGACAATCGCACTCAGAAGGTGGTGGCCATTAAAATCATCGACCTGGAAGAAGCAGAGGACGAGATCGAGGACATCCAACAGGAAATCACGGTTCTCAGCCAGTGCGACAGTCCTTTTATCACCAAGTACTTTGGATCCTATCTCAAGGTGAGCTCAAGCGGGAACAGCCTGTATTGAACTTGGAGCACGGCGTGCCCCTCATAATGTCTCATAAATATTGCAGTCAGCGTGGTTTGGCCGGCACGTCCTTCACTAATTCAAGTGGTTGGGCACGTATGCATCGGTGGATGCAATGAATGGGCTTGTCAAGTGAAGGTGAAAACAGTTTTGTTTGTTTCCAACCTCAAATGCATTCAAAGGTAAAGGTCATCCTTACATTGCGATACATGAAAAGAAAAAACATCTTTGGTTTGGTCATCTGCCCTAGCTGCAACCGGCTACAAAGGATCAGTTGTGAGTTGTAAATATTTGCTCTTGTTATGGTACATTCTCACATTGTATGATTATGCTTACAGTGCCTCTAATAGCATTTGGTATGGTACTTAAGGGAAGCACAGAGAGTAATGGCAGTCCATTATGTCAATTATTCCGCTGGATGAAAGAGAGAATTGTGGCTTTTTGGATTGAGCGTGCTGAGTTTACGGATGTGTAGTTTGGTTTGCAATATGCAAGTGCTGGAAAATATTGTAGCTGGTGAGGTCTTTTAGACTGGGGGGGTTGTCTCCTAACCAGCTCAAAGCATTTTTCCTTGAGGAAAAAAAACAACTTAAAACTAAGATTCTTGGCGGAGAAGAAAATACAGATTTCCGAATGAAGAGATGATAAATTGAAAGAAAAAAAATCATTGTAGTAAATAGCATTTGTTTGTTCCCAATAAAGTTCAATGAGCATCAATTTTCCATTTTTTTTACTGGCTTAATACATATTTTCCATCAATAGCAGGGGCAAAAAAAAAAATCTTTTTGGTTCACAGAATGCATTGTGGATCACAGCATTTTATTAATGTTCTAATCCCTGTCACGTGTTTGTGTCGTAAATCATTGAATGTGTCTCATTTTTGATTCCGGTTGCACTTAACTTGTATTAAATTTTGTCGTTAAAAACTGACTTTAGTTTGCATGTCAAATATTCAACTTTCCTAACTAACTCAATTTACATAAAGGTGATAATTTATTTTTGGCTGATTTTTGAAGGCGCATAATGCTATAATGCAGTTCACTTGTTTGGGCCCAAGACAGAGTGCTGTGCCGTCCGTATTTCATTTATCAAACTCAGCAACCGTTTTTGTTTTTCTATTCAGCAATTCAAGATATGTCGTGTAACATCATCTGTTTATTTCTGACTTATCTGCTGAAATAGTGTCACTAATAACCCGCATTTGTATGAAACATTAAAACAAAGACATTTAATGATTTGCAAAGTAGTCACTATCACACATTTTAGAAATAAGTTGCTTCATGTTTGAATCAATTTGCTCTTCTTTTGAAAAGCAACATGTGCTACGATTATTATAAAAGAGCTACAGAAAGTAAACATCACCTTCTGCAAGATTAAAATGAGTCAAAGTCAAGTTGTCCTCTATAAATGACATAGTGTATGTGCTGCCTGTTGATAATGTAAGATAAGATGGCCTTGTTATGTCATTGTGGAAACTTTGCCCTGCTCTTCATGAAAATAAATAAATAAAGAGTGCAAGGCCGGCGATGAAAACGAAACAACACCTTGCACCTCAATATACATCCTTCACAAAGATGACTGACTGCATAACTGATAGTCAGAATCATTTTTATTCCTTTTCTTTAAGTGACCAAAAAAAAGAAACAGCCCTAAAATAGATTTCTTCTTTTCTTTTTCAGGGAACAAAATTATGGATCATTATGGAATATCTGGGCGGGGGGTCTGCCCTGGATTTGGTAAGTCGACAAAGCCAGTTATCAAGAAAGAACATTTCATGTCGATGTGGTTTTTTCTAATGTATTGAGCCACGAGTCTTCCAAACTCCTGAATGTGTTTGACAGTTGGAACCGGGCGCCCTCGACGAGACGCAAATTGCCACAATTTTGAGAGAAATCCTAAAGGGGCTGGAATATCTTCACTCTGAAAAGAAAATTCACAGAGACATCAAAGGTGAGAGAGAAAAGACCGTTGTCAAGGATGATGATTTTTCAAATCGTGTCGCGTTGTCTCACATTAATGTACAACAGCTAAAACACATGTTCAAAAGGTGACAAATGCTGAACATGAACTGACAACTGTTGTAGCATCAACTCGTGTTAGCACCGACGCTAGCGCTTAGAAAAAATGACATGGCTGTCTTCATACCGGGCATCATTAGTTAATACTGTAGACCGATTCTCCTTTTAATAAAGTGTTCAGTGTATATAGTAAGGAGCAATACAGATGATTGATCTCACTTTTCAGCCGCCAATGTGCTGCTGTCGGAACAAGGTGACGTGAAACTGGCAGACTTTGGCGTGGCCGGTCAGCTGACAGACACACAGATAAAAAGGAACACGTTTGTTGGTACTCCTTTCTGGATGGCGCCTGAAGTCATAAAACAGTCTGCATATGATTCAAAGGTCAGAATTGTTTTATTTGCTTGCTTTATAGATATTTAAAAAAATGCAGGGGTGACAAATGGTATAAAGAGTGTAAAAGGATGGAATTTTCTTTAAAAAAAAAACAAACAAAACAATGGTGTTTTTGTGGGGCTGGTAAAGATAAATGGCATTTCAATCACAAATATTGATTTGACATACAAGTAAGTTCAGATATGATTTTGGTCGAATGAAGTTTAAGGGGTCCCTCTCGGGCCAGTATCGATTAGTAGTCAAGGATAGGGCCTGAAATGCCAAAAAACAGCACATTTAAACATTGTACCCCTAGAAATGACCTTGCAAGACAAGGATGTACAATGGACACCCGCCATCCGCAGTCAGCTCACAAATTGCGATTATCCACATACAATTGGCGGCCATTATAAATGCATTGTGACTTTTTGAGGTTTCACTGCATAATTAATTGATGATAATCGAGAGTAAGCTGCGCTGGAAGTCGATAGATCGGATGATTAATTATTCAAATGTAGACCATTCATTTAATTTTGTCGCTTTTAGTCCTGCGTACGAATGTGGTTGGCTGACTGAATTGATTTTTGTCATCTTCAAAGAAACCGCGTTCATGCTGTTAATATCAACAACGACAAAAAAATCATAGTCATGATTTAAGGGGTGGGGGTGGGGGGGGCGTATTTGCCCTTTTTGCATTTTCTAAATGGTCTTATTTTCGGAATGATGTCTATGACTCAGCGTCCTTTGTCATCTCGGCCAATACGTCACGCGCCGTCCTCGGATAAACCCGCGCAGCTCCAGTCAACCCCTTTTCATGTCGATACTTCGCACTTTTTAACACGCCTCGTTTTTCTTGCCGCATTTTCACTTATCCAGGCGGACATCTGGTCGCTGGGGATAACGGCCATCGAGCTGGCTAAAGGCGAGCCGCCCCACTCGGAGCTCCATCCCATGAAGGTCTTGTTCCTCATCCCAAAGAACAATCCGCCCACTTTGGAAGGCAACTACAGTAAACCGCTGAAAGAATTTGTGGAAGCCTGTTTGAATAAAGAGCCTAGCTTTGTAAGCGGACACCTTTTCCCGTCCGCCGGCGCCTTCCGACTCTCGTAATGTTCCTCTCGTAAACGTCCTCCTACTTTTGTAGAGGCCGACCGCCAAAGAGCTGCTGAAGCACAAGCTGATCGTGCGGCACGCCAAAAAGACGTCCTACCTGACCGAGTTGATCGACAGGTACAAGAGGTGGAAAGCGGAGCAGTCGCGAGACGAGTCCAGCTCCGAGGAGTCCGACGAGTACGTTCGGCGCCGCCCGGCCGGCCGCCACCGCGGCGGTCGAGCTGACGGGCTGTCTCTCACTTGCAGGGAGGCGCTGGGGCAAGCGTCCGGAGGAGACGCCGCCGCCAATGATGACTGGATCTTCAACACTATCAGGGAGAAGGACCTGAAGAAAGTGCAGAACGGCGCCGTGCAGCCTGCCGAGTTGGAAATAAAACCGGTAAGGGCTGGGAAATTTCGAGAAAGGGAATGAATTGAAAATTCGACCAAATTTTTCTCCATTTATAGTAGTAGCAGTTTTTTTCCCCACATTTCTTTTTGTTCATATTCACTATAGCCTTGTCATTTTTAATGTATGCCACGGGCCGCTGAAAAATGAACGGCAGGCTGCAAATGGCATCAAGGCCGTAGTTTGGACAAATTGACACCACCGAGAAGAGTTTGTTCATACATATGGATGCCACAAAATAGAGGATGTTAAAAAAAAACACCAACTTTAGTCTAAATTTAGCTCTGTTCCACAGTTTTTTGTTCAATTCTGTATTCATTCCCAATGCCTCTTTTTACGTCACACCACACCATTGACAAGGCTGTCTAATTAGAGGTGTTTTTTTTTATAAACTTTACAGGAGCAGGAGAGTCCAAAGAGGCCTTTGTCACAGAGCTTATCATCCATCTTCTCGCCATTGTTCTCAGAGGTAATTAACAACACTTGCAGAGTGGGCCATATGAATGGAAAAACGTAAAGACTCGTGAATGTAAGACGCAGCTTGTGTGACTGCAGTTAAAAGCCAAGGGCGAGACCAGCAACGGCAAACCCGAGGCGGCGGAGGCTCTGCAGGAGGCCATTTTAGTGGCCGAGGACATGCATCCTGGCGTGTGTGACTCGCTGGTGGCCGAACTGCTGCAGAGACTTCAGAGGTAAACGGACACACGCGGCGCTGGAATGCTCAATATTAGCCATTCATATCTTGGGATCCAGAATGAGTATCGGATTGTTTGATCGTAAAAGCCGCCTCAAATACACAAAATTAGGTCTGGTTAGTGTCACTTTAAGCGCTCCGCCACTGCTACATGATGTAGGAGGTCATTTTTCCTTCATTTTTGTTCCTCACTAAAGTCTGTTGCTGCATCGAACTTGATGCGTAACAGTGAGACGTTCCTCGCGTCGCCGTTCGTTTCTTGGTACGGTTTATTTGAACGGTTTTTTGTTTGCTTAAACATCACCTGGAAAAGCTCTCGTAGCGCTCGAAAAGGCCTCGCACAGAATGGGAACTGTTGGCAAGACTCCCAGGAACCTGTGCAGAATCTGTCACTTCCAGCATCTACTCAGAATATGTCGGTTCCAGCGCCTACTCAAAGACGAGCGACCCAGAAGGATTATAATTTGAAAAGGAGCAGATTTTCCGAGTGTACTGCTGTACTAACCCTAACCCGCAAGATTTGACAGGTGGATGAACATCAGGTATTTTTCTTTTTTTTTTTTTTTTTTTTTCGGATGGCGGCATATCACTTTTTTATTTTATTGACACCATATTACTCATGAAATGTAGTTTTGCCTTTTTTTCTGAGCAGTTTCAGCTCAGGCATAATATTTACATTTTATGTAACTTGGGTATGTTTTTTGTGGTGGGCACATAATGTGATATAATTGCACATATGTTGTTGTTTGATTTTTTTTTTTAATTTTTTTTTTTACCATTAGGTGCATTACTGCATGTTGGGGAAAACAAATGAAACTTTGATTATATTCTATATTTCATAGAATTGTTTGCGTTACTGCGACGAACACTTAAAATGTTTTGCTTGTGTCTTTTTAAGAATCTTAGCCTCAGTTAGGATTATTTAAAAAAAAAAAAAGCATTCATGGATTTGTTTTTGTTTGTGCCATGCCAAATATGTCCTCCCTTCTCTCCTCCGTCAGGTTTTCCGTGCCTCAGACTGCCGCCACTCATTGAGGACAAAAAAAAAAAGCACAACTGGGCACCTGGTGTGGATGTATAGACGCAGGATTTTCTCTCCGGCCTTGCGGTGCACACGCACACCGCTAGAGGGCCTCACCGCGGGCAGGAGACCGGACTCAAGACCTCGTCTCTTGAGCGCTTACTTTGGAGGTGCGCGTTCTTTTGAAAACTCAGGTATCCCGCTTCTAAGGTCCTCTGGGAGGTCAAATAGGCTCGATGGGATGCTTGTACAAACCTGTAAATAAGCACATTTCTACAGATATAAGAACAAATGAATAATGGTGATATTGATAATAATAATAATGATAATAATGTGGTTGTACAAATGGCCAAACGCAGACTGTAGATAATATTGCTTGAGAGGTAAACATTTTGCCAGTAGAAGGGCCGTACGCGAGATTGCCTTCCGACAGTATATCGCCCTTTGACTTGCGCATTCAAAGCCCGTCGTTTCACAAGCAGGTCATAGCGAACGTCCTTTCTGGATTAGGGGTGCCCAAAAAAGCTAGTAAAATGCTGTCGTGTTTTTCTTTTTTAAGTAAATGTCAGTGAGGCGTACATTGTTGGCAAAGAGCTTTGGGATTTCCTTTACATTGTTGTCCCTTGTTTTGTTGTATACCCTCCTGAGACCCTGCCTATTTAATGGTGTCCACTGTGGTGGACATTGTTTTCAGACTCATTTGAGCTACCCTACCAAGTCCTAGTATGCACGGTAGAGGACATCCTGGCCTTTCGTGTTTGGGCTGCAATTAGTTTTGTTGTCACGCTGAGAAAAAATGGACACATTCAAATCACATTCAATCACACAATCAAATACTAAAGTTATTAAGTCCTTTAGGAATTGAAGTAGTCCAGCAATGAATTACTTTAGGTAATGAAGTAGTTGGTAATCAGGCACTAAAGGACACTTTTGGTAATTACGATACTAAAGGAATTCATGACACAGGATTACGTAAGTACATTAGTAATTGATTATTTTAGTAAAGGAACTGATTCTTTTAAAATTGATCACTTCATTCATTTAGTATTTACCATATTTAAAACCTCCTTTAGCCAAATGACAAACATAAGTACCTGGAATGGCAGTGGTCTTTAAAAAAAAAAAAAAAAAGTAAAAATATGTCTCTGGCATTGAATGGGTTGATAGGCTGGATCTCAGGAGAATATAAAAGGTAATAAGGCCTAGTTTGTTTGTAGAAAAGTTTTTGTTTAAGTGTGCCTTACGGTCTGAAAAATAAGGTCACACTTTTTTTCTCCAGTCCCTCATATCTTCAACTTGTTTTCCTGCCTTGGCCACGCCACTGAAATTCAATTTGTTTTCCGCTACCGGGGGTCCCGACGTGCCGAATTTTTTGCGAAGCGTCACACGGTCTTCCTCCGGTTGCACGTTGTGTTTTAACAAATGCCTTTTTGAATGAGTTTGCTAGCTATACGAAACACAAAGTAGCAAGAAACGCACAATAGAAAGGCGCAATAGGCGCAGTCTTGATGAAAAGGTATATTTCGGAAGATTTCCATATATGGGCACACCGAGTTTGGATTTGGCAAGTTATCTGAATTTTGAACATCTGATAATACAGAGTCCCGATTCGATACCTCATCAAATTATTTGAAGGAAAAAGAAAAAGAATTTGTCAATATTGTACTTTTCTGCCTTAAAAATAATTTAAAAAATGAAAATAATAAAATACAATATTCCTTATCCCAATCTTTTCGCCCTCCGATTCCGATAAGCTAAAAATGACATGAATGGGGCCCTGATACCGTATCACATGATCGGGATCTGGACAACGCTACTAATTGCGCCGTAAAGTCAGAAAAATACTGAATATCGATCGGATAATGAAGCCTCATGAAACATTTTTGATATATTTTAGCTCCTCTAGATGGCACTCTTGGTTTAATGATGCAATTTAAATAGAGCACCATGGAGAGGAGTAAAAAAAAAAAAAATACAAATTACATGTTTCACGAGGCTTCGTTTTCCCATCAGTGGTAATCATCCAGTTCTATTTCAAAACCAGCAGCACTTTTCATGAACTGGTTTTATGCAGAGCTTTTGTTGATGCACAAAAACGTGATACAAAATTTGTTTTCCCATGCCAGGTCGTATTTGTGGACAAACCGCCGGAAAAAAAAAATCAGGTACATACTTCTGGTTGCTCAAGTTTTGATTCTGAATGTGGAGATCAAATGTAGTGGCGGTACAGGGCTTTCGTCACCCCAAAATCCAGAAAAATCCCAAGAGCCCCCATCCCACACAAATAATTATCAATGTTTTCAAAGGCAGTGAATTTTGAGGGTTCGTAAAGCTTCGTTCGTAATACTTGTGAACGACCGCCGTACTTTTCTCGTCGCAACATGTTGAGAATTTTCTTGCTAAAAAAAAAAGAAAACAAAAAAAATCACTAAAAATGAAATTTGTCGAACAAACTCTTGACGCGAACGCCCGTTTTGTTAAATTTGTGAAAAACGTTCGCCATCAATAAGGGCTTAACTATTCGCCTAATCAACTTTAACTGCTAACTGTTCATTTTGATTGTTTTTAGCGTGTATAATAAAGTTAGCGTTTCAAAATGTATCAATTTGTATCCTCAAAATTGGGAGTCCGGCTGGATTAGCCAGTCATAAGCTAGCACCGGTTAAGTGCGCGTGACGGTGCAGCTGTATGACGCCCGATGGTCGGCCTGCTTCACGTATGCGTTGTAGCACATGTGGAGCAGGACGCCATCCGTGTTGATCGCTGGCTTTGACTTGAATCGTCCTTCCATGACGCCTCATGAAGGTCCGCAACAGATTTCAAACGCCTAAATCGAAATCCCATCAAGGGTTCTATGCTGGAATGCGCTGACTGAAGGACTTGTTTAGTTCGTTTGTTAGTTTTACGCAGTGGCAAACAAGTTCTTATTTTAAATATTTCAAGTTGACTGACTAGACCCGTTGTTTTTTTTTTACTTTTTTTTTTCCCCCACTCCACACGTGCCATGTGACAACTCATTTCAACAAGTTATGATTTGCACCTTCTACATACACATTTTTTTTTTTTGCACTTTGTCTGATTTTATTCATTTGCTAAATGCGGTACTTATTTTCGCCGTACGCCGCTTATTCTTGTCATTCCACTTCCCGTTTTGTGTGTTATGGCAATAAAACACGCAATGTGGCGGCCAGGGTTAATCATGTCTTAGCACAACTATATTCTCCTTTCAAACTATTTTTATAACCCAGAGGAGCAGTATTATTTAATAGCGCTAGTAAAGTCGACTGATGTGTCCCGAAGAAAGAAAAAAGTCAACACTGGAAAGCAAATGTACATTTTTTTTTTTTTTTTGTGACGACGCCAATAGACATGTTTGTTCATTCGAAACAGTGCTGTTGGGTTTATTGGACGTTGTCAAGTGATTATGACAGAAATAAAGATCTAGCACAAATCTGTTGCAATTGTTGTCTTTTTTTTTTTTTTTAAAAACTCTTAAAAAAACTCTTTAAAAAACCCGTTTTTAATAAGACGAGCGATCTGAAATAGATATAAAATGTTATGACTTTAAAAGTACTTTTGGCAGTACTGGCACGAGTACATTCTTAGTAACGGTCGAGATAAAAATGTCAAATTCCGCATAGCTCTACCGATGGGTCTGCGCGTGCGCAAATGAAGTTACCGCCCCCGCCTTTCGACATGTTTGGCATAAGAGTTAAAACTTATTTGAATGTTACTCGAAAATTTCAGTTTATTATTTTAGTCAAGCCTTACCCCATTTCTATCTATCTGCCTGTACAAACTGTCAGTATAACAATCCTTGAACGAAGTCAAACGAGGTCACGTGTCCTTCCTTGTGCGGCATGAGCCGGAAATAGCCGAATGCTCTTTTCCGTTCGTTTTGTATGTTCAATGTAATCGTGTAAACCACTAATTCAATATAAATCATAAGTCAATATATTCGTTGGACGTAAGATCTGCTGTGTGATGGACACACTTGACATTTTAGAGGGACGCGAATGGCTCGATTGTGAAAGTTTCGACGATTGGGCGCATGCGCAGTCAGACTTTCAGCTTCGTAAATCCCGCGCGCTCGGTTCGGGTCAACCGTTCGGAAATTCAGCTCGCCAAAAACTTCCGTGTCGGCAAATACCTCACAGCAAGTTTTATTTATACATCCAAAAACAAAAAGATCAAATTTATCACACTATATACAGATATTACATACAGTGTTTGTACACATATTACATAACTTGTACACAAGAAAAATAGACATAAAAATGTAAACCTTTTGTATACAAAAAATACCTCAGACAAATAAAGAAGGACCGATAACAAAAGGTGACCAGATTTGAGCTCGTCCTCGCTTTCGAAACCATAAAACAGTACATTCAAATGAATATGGAATTTGTCAGCCATCTCTTCAAAAACGAGCAGTTTGCGTGCCTACGAGCCCTGTTGGTTTTGTTCTACTTCATGTCGGGAGTTTGGGGCGGGCGCAGCGACGACTCATGCTAAATGCGGATACAGCAGTAACAACCTTGTTTTTGCTGGTAAACAAACAACGCAAATAGAATATAGAAGATATATTTATATATTTTGTTTTCCACTTAATGTAATAACACTGCAGGCGTTTGTGGTGGAGCTACAAAGGATGTGTGTTCTCTTTGGAAAGGAGAGGGAACCGGGCCTTCTCACAGCTGGAAATTGGCGAAGAGTTGCTAACGAGCGAGCCAAAAAAAAAAAAAAAAAAAAAATGCAAATTTCAAAATAAAAGTCAGGAACAGACATGCAATGACAAAACACAGCAGGCTTAAATCCTTTCACTTGTGTGCAAATCCACTTTGAACTACCACGTCCGCGCACTAAATAGATGAATAGATTCCTGTTTGGATACCTTTTTCATATGTACTCAACATCTAAAATCTTCCCCGGGGTTTTGATAGCTATTAAAAAAATATTCTTCGTTCAACTACGCAACTTGACGATACACGGAAAACAGACAGCGATCCGTCCGATGGCCCAGGGAGCTTTACAAACCCGTTTGTAAATCACCACTTTTCAAAAAACATGAGACTTAGTTCTACAATCTACACGTTGCACTGAACACATCGCAAGTGACTATTTCTGCCCGATTGCTACTCACCGACAAACCTCGGGATAGCCCGTTACGCAACACCAACCGTTACGCAACACCAACCGATACACAACGAAGCCTCGCGAACGCGGCCGAGGCCAAATTTGCCCCGCTGTCGTCTTTCTTTCATTTCAAATCCAGATTTATCGTCTTTGAAAAAAAAAAAATAGACTGAGCCATCTTAATCGTAGAGCACGCTAAATAGTAGCATCGTGCTACACCTGCCTGGTGAGAGACAAATGGTTAAGTTTCAATGCAAATCTGCATATAACGCGGGAGTTGTCCAAACGTGTCCTCTGGGACCACTTTGAAATTTGTGAGACTTGGGCTGAAACTTCATCGGCGAAATTTCGGTAAATTTTGTATTACGTATATTTTTTTTTTAATCTAATCCACATGTGACTGTTATTTAAAGTTTTAAAACTGCCTTCCTTTTTTCATGACGCAATGCTGGACACCATGTTTGACAATTTTATGATTAAAAAAAACTAAGGAATTTAAAAGAAAGAAAATTACTTGCAGTGTTGGGGACATTTAATATTGGAATACTGTACTGTTTTTTTTTTTAGTGGGGTGAATTTTTATGTATCAAAAATTATTTAAGGTATCAGTACTTTGTTTTGACTGTGTGAGGAACTGAGTACAGACTCTCCCCTGTACTAGAATGTGATGTCATATCATGTGCCACCGCTCGTCACCTGTCAAGTTTGTAATTTATTTATGTGAACATAACACTACTTTGATGCTTTAATATTTTTCTGTGGAGAAATATATATTATTACTTTTTGAGAATTTCTGACACTTTATGATTTTTTTTGTGGAAAAAAATGTACGTTGCTGGCAATGAATTGCTGGCAATGAATGCAGACAGCTGCGATAGGCGCCAGCATACGTGCGAACTTTGAGGACAATCGGTTAAGAAAATGGATGGATGGACGTTTTGGGTTTTCTTTGTCAGTCCCTGTGATATGTTTTGCATTTGCCACGGTCCGCTAAAAAAAGTACAGATGGCCAAAAACGGCCCACAGGACATGGTTTGGACACCCCGGAAGATTGAGCGAGACTTAAAAATCAGCTTAGGGCAAACAGAGGCAGGTAGCACGTTGGAAAGTGGACAATGGAGTCCCTGGATACGTGGGAGCATACTAGGCGAAGCTACATAGACCCAGTCGAAGATCATCCTGCAACGTGATGCAACCTTGACGTCAATGTGTTTATTGCTTTAGTATTTAGTAACCTTTTGTGACCTGGGTCGCACAACCAACAGTGAGGTCAGAGATTTATATGAGAAATCTGCGCAAACCGATAAATGAGCACATGTACAGCATACACACCATATAAAAACATCTTTAAAAGTATTTGGGTGACCGAGTCTATATAAGAGCGTGTTTTTTTTTGTCGTTTTTTTTTTTGTTTTGTTTTTTTAAACAAGCAGTGTATGAAACAGGTAGGACATAAATGATGCGACAGTTTTCTGAGCAAAAGGCGGGAGAGTTGTTCAGGAATGAAAGGGGACGTTTTCGGGATTCCGCGACGATTAGTTAGTCGCACCGTGAAACAATATCAAACGTCGTAATCGGTCACTAACCGCCGGCTGACAAAATCTCAAGGCATCAAGCGGACCGAATCTCATTAACAGCGTTACCTTGACTTGCGCGAGTAATTTGGACATTTGGAATTTGTCACCCAAAAGTTGCACAAGTGTGGTGGAAAAAAAAACAATACTAGTAAGACACATTTGTTTGACTAGTGCATTGAATCTTACTTGTAGAGCGTTTTAGCACGAGAACTTTCCGGTCATCTGAGCATGAATTCTACATCGCTGAATGCTGCCATCTACTGGTGGTTTTGTTTGTAATATCGCTTCCGAGCTTAATCCTTGTTTACATCAATGGCAGGGAATGAGAAGTGCATTGAAATCAAATTTGCTTACATTACGTATTTTATCTTACGCGACCTGCAGTCCTCGCAGCACGCAGTTGTCACTTGTTTTTTTTTTTTTTATAATAAACGTTTTAGCCTTGAGTGAAAATCCTACTAGTGCGCTGTATTGTCTTACTAATGAGACCAAAGAGTACATGGATCTAGTACATGAACATAAGATATATAGGACAGATATTAAATGAATCCTCAAACAGCAAGGCTTAAAGCCATTTGAACGTTTCATAGCAATGATTCAATTTTAAGTCATTCAACTAACATTGACAGCTACAGATGTCAATAAATTAAAAAAAAAAAGGGGGGGTTCACTACCATTGACGGCGAAAGACATCCAAGATACTTTTTATTGGGCTAGCAGTAAAATAAGTTAAAATTCCATCACTGTCAATGACAGCTATACCTTCCTGATAACCAGCCTATTCATTTATGTCCATTTTGTCTCAGCAACGTGAAATACAACCCACCAAACACATGATACATCATTGAAAGGCCAGGATGTCATCTACTAAGCATACCAGGCGTTGGTAGTTTAACTGAGTCAAAAGGTAGAGACCATCAACAAATGTCCACCATAGTGGACACAAATCAATAGGCTAGGGGTCAGGAGGATATCGTTCTAAAATTCACTTTAACGAGGCTAGCGGTGAATGAGTTAAAGACCACGTACTTACGAGTAAAATCTTTGTTTTCACTAGTAGGACAATTCCATGTCAGCAGAGACACAACTATGCTCTAGTTTCCAATGTAACTTGCAAGTCAAGGTACTCCTGTCAACCTCTTTGATGAGAGCCCTCGGCACTGTGCAAATTCCTCATCAAATGCGTGCGCCGCGATCGCACCGAGTCGAAGGCTCAAGGCGGGCCGTCGCCTATGCCGAGCAAATTCTTCCTTTCCAGACGTTTCAGCATTTATTCCGTACCCCGGATAAACGGCTTGGGCGTGTCGCTCGTACTAGAAGCACTAGCGGACTTTCAAAGAGATTGGATATTCAACCGGCGGGCGGATTTGGAGCGAAATAAGAAGGATGTGGGATAAATGCTCAGATGGCTTTCCATAGTCGCCTGCGCTCAGTTACTCTGCGTGAAAGGGGCGGAGGCGCTGTTGGCACTTGCAGTGGTGGCACTAACTATGGAGAAGCCGGCGGGCGGAGCCGTGGAGCTGTGACTGGGTTGCAGGTCGTTGGGAATGCCGCTGTGCGAGGCCAGCTGGTGACCGAAGGCGGCGCTGAACTGCGGGAGCTGCTGCTTGGGCTGCAGGGAGGTCAGGGGGTCGTGCGGGGACGAGGAAGGGGGCGCGCTCAAGCCCGTCAGGCCGCCCTGAGGCAGAGCCGACAGCGCGGCCAGCGGCTGCAGCGTCACCGAGTTGACCGAGTGGCTGCCGGCCGGGGGGGTGGACAGCGACGTGGATATGAGATGACTTTCCGCCGCCATGAGATTCCCGAACTGCGCCGGGTCGGCGAGGGGCAGGGCGAGGTTGTTCCACGAGGAGCGCGGGGGTTCCAGCAGGAGGGGTGCGTCTGTCTGGAAGGGGCTGGCGTGAGGCGAGGGTATTTGGTCGCTGTACGGGGACGCCACGTGCTCACTGGCGTAGCGAGCGCCTTGGGGGGATGATGCCGCCGCCGCCGCCGCGTCCGACTTGGCCAGGACGTGAGGCGGGCGCGTGCGGGTGAACGTCCTCTCGGGGGCCTGAGTGAGCAGGGAGCCGGCCGGGGCGGCGACCGACGTGGCGGCTGACGTTTGGGGCAGCTCCGTGGGCTGAGATGATGGCGGCGGCGACGGGGGGAAGTGGTCCGTCGTGGACTGCAATATGTTGTCCTCCAGTTCCAAGCTCGGAAAGTTCTCTGTCGGGAGGCGAGTGTGCAGGATGTCCCCCATGCCCTCCGGCTGGACCGCACCGGGAAAGACGGTCATGGCTCGGTGGTCCACTCCTTCTGACGGGGCGAGGTCGCCTATGGAGGTCAGGCACACCAGGGAGTCTGGATAGGATCCCATGGCCTGCAGGGCGCGCACCAGCTCCTCAGCCTCTTCTGTGGTGGGTAGCAGCTCCCCGTTCTTTCCTGCGCACGCAACCAAACTAAGTTAGCTTAGTGTCTTCTGTTTTGATTTCTGCGACTACAGTAGCTCTCTAGTAGCAATTCGTGCTGAGGTTGCCACTGAAATGCAGGTAAGCAAACAGTTAGCTTAGTTGCTCCCCTTTTGATTTCTATTACTGCGCTTCATTAGGAAGTTATGCAGAAGTTGCTTTGTTGTCTATTAAAGCGAGAGCACTCTAGTAGTAAGTCATGCTGAGGTTGCCACCAAAATATAGTTACTGGGTAAGTGAACTGTTAGCTTAGCTTCTATTTTGATTAGTTACTGCAGTAACTCTGTAGTAGCAAGTCAGGCTGAGCTAGCTGCTCATTCTTGGTTCTACAAGTTAGTGGTGAAGCTTTATCAGTCATCCCGAGAGCAGTAAGAACTTGCTTTCCCTCGAGGCGTGTTTAAAATGGCATGGCAAAGTTTCGACTTGAACATGTGGGGCACCTTCAAACAGGTCAAAATCCTGAAGATCGTCAGGTAGCCTCGGTAGGACATCCGAAAAATCCTCCTGGTTCAGCTCGAGGTCGTTTGGAATGTCTTCCATTTCGTTGGCGATGTCATCCGGAAGTTCGTCTGTGCTCAGTTCTGGAGTCGAGGGGCTCCTGTCCAAAAAAAGATGACAGTGTTGCAAACCCGTGTGAACCCGTGGGGTAATATTGTAGATTCAAGCAGACCTGATGCTGGCCTGGGTGGACATAGCAAGGCTCATAGCCGGCATTCCCAGGAACCCCTGAGGCAACGCGGGAGGAATGGGTTTCTGAGGCCGCCGCGGCACTCTCCTCTTCTTCTTGTGTTTTTTGGTGAGCGCCGGCGGTTTGGTCTTTTTACGCGGCTTTCGCTGGTACTGTTGCTGCTGGTGGTGGTGATGGTGGTGCTGCACTCGCCGATTGCAATCCCCACGTAGGAAGTTATCCTGCGTAGATGGTGCAGGAGACCTTAAATACGGTCCTGTCAGCGGCCACGTTCATTTTGTCAAACGTACCATCTTTTTGGCATGTTCTTCACAGAGTGGCGTCTGATGCGTGATATCAAACACGGGAATGGAGCACTGCTGACCATCTGCAAACTTGGCTGTGCAGCTTGCAAACAGCTGCTGGGAGCGATTTAACAGAATGTCTGCGGAGAATAATTAAGGAAGAAAACAAAACTCCGAATGGGGAGCTTGCGGTGAGAAAATTTCAGCGTGCCATGTGCAGCTGAACTGGATGAAACAGCATTTTTGACCCGGGGCGCTAAACCTAATTTGCTGAAGGTTTGAAGATGCAAAAACCTGATTGTCCATGCTGACAGATATAGATGCTCATTTGTGTAACAGAAACCAGTTTGAATCAGAAAATCGGTTTTAAAAACACTTTGACCTGAAATGACGCCAGCAATGGGTGTCTGTGTGCCCTGAGATAGGCACCACCCTTGTGAGGATGAGCAGCTCTAGAAAATGGACTGATATGCAAATCTCCAAATAGAATCGTGAACACATGCTTAATGACATATCAAGTTGATGCTGGATTCAAGGAAAGTGTTCAATTTCATTTATAGCACTCTGATTGTCCTAGTTCTGACCTCAAAGCGTTCCAAAAACAACAAAGATGGCTGATTCCTTTCTGGCCTGTTTTGGGGCTCATGGATGATTCCGTTTTTCAATGTTGAAAGGATACGCTGAAAACAGTGTTTGGTGAAGGGCAGCGCTCTGTTGTCACAGGCCTGGCCTTTTGAGCCGCCTGCGCACGTCCCCGTGTCAGTGTTCCTTGTTCTGGCTGGTTCCCCACTGTGACGATGTTCCGATCCAGCACTAAGCAAGCAGAAAAGCCTGTTTAACTGGTTGAAAAGTGCGGCTTTTAAAAATGGATTTTGAACACTACCTTGAGGGGCTTTGAGAGGAACCGCGCAACTCTTGGATGAGCTGGCCGGCACAGTCTGGGTTCTTACTGGCAGCATGCAGCAAGGCTTTGCGGAAGGCGTAGCGGTACCTCTTCTGGCGGATACTCGCCCTCTCCTGCCTGCACATGTGCTTGTACTTCTGCTGCAGGTAGGAGCAAAGCCTTAGCAACCGCGTTCTCCGCGTGGAGCCGGTGTTGTCCTCCAACCTGTTTCAGGACCATACAGTCAGTCGGCATCGCACAAGTAAAAATCTGGATTTGTTGTTTTGCTGCGCACCCGTTTTGCATCCAGGAACTCAGGCCAGGAACAAATCGTTCAGCTTCAACTTCTTCGTCGTCGTCGTCATTATCAGCACTGTCCTCCGACCAGTCCAGTCCTGCAAAAAAAAAAAAAAAAAAATCTGTCAGAAAAAGCCCAGTGCGCTAAATCCGGCCGCTATTTGCTTTATGAAAAGTTATCTAGGTATTTGTTATAAAACAAATACCATAATGCATATAAACAATATGCAATTTGGGATGCTTGATAAGCAAAATCTAGTCATGCATAGGAACATTCGGTTGGAAATAAAAGAGGGCAAAGCACCTAAATGGGGAAAGAGGTCTCCATGTTCCCGGTGTCTCTGTGCACAGAGTTGTACCAGATGCTGCAACCTGGCCAAGCAGCGCGCTGACGGCGAGTAGGAGGCGGGTCGCATGACAACCATGTGATTGGAAGCGAAAGGTGTTTTCTTGCTGAGTGACGGCCCTGGTGGCTGCGCGGGACTGGCCGATGAATTAACGGGTATCCCGGGAGGCAGGAAGTTGACCGTTTGAGGTGGTGCTGGATTGCATAATAGACCCTGCTGAGGGGATGGCTGGAGAAGACCTGACTGCTGCCGTGGAGGGTGCGTGTTGAGCGGCGACGAAGGGTGGACGCGAGATACAGGGGCGGGACTAAAGTGCTCGGAAGGTGTCTGGAAACGGTCCGCGTCCTGGCAGATTTTCTGGTTGAGCGCCAACCGACTCTGCAGTTTCTTCTTGATGGCGTTGCTTTTCCGAGGAGGACCCATCTCCTCCCCGTCTGTGTCCTCCTCGTAGAAGGCAAACGGATCCAGGAGTTCCCCATCGGGAAGGGCTAGCAGGCGCGTACAGGGTGGTGACGGCGGAAGTTCATTTAGACCGTTTGAAGCTAAAGGTAGCGGTAAAGAGGGCACTGTTATGTTGAGGGCCACTGACTCCAGGTGGGCACGTGAACGCATTTCCTCCAAAGCGTCGTGTTTTTTCTTGCGTTCCTTCTTGGGGATGAAGCCGAGGACCTGCAGGTGACTGTTGCAGTACCTGAAACAAGAGTTACAGTTTCCTTTTACTTGCAACAAATAATTACAACTGCCATGATTCCATCAGTGAATATTTAACTCATTCAATGCCAGTGACAAAAAATATATATCAATGTTTCCTGGGCTGGCAGTGAATGAGCCAAGTAGAAATGTATGACAGTGTTCTGTGGTTTATAGCGATTAACTATTTTTATACGCTCTCTCAATAGCTTTGGTCACAAACTCCAGTTCGTGAGGGTCCATATCGCTTGCATGTTCTCTGATTCAAATAATTAGCTCATCAGCAAGTTCAGCGGGAGCTTGAAAATGACCCTAATAATTTGAATCAGGAGTGATAACAGCCCTCGCGGACTGGAGTTTGACACCTATGGCGTCTGTAGCAAGAGAATCTGAAAAATTAAGACTTCGGGCGCTCGGGTTTACACACCTGCGATCCTCTGACTTCGGGATGGGGTTGGTACACCTCTGGCTGTTATACTTGGCCACATATTCACATTGCTTGAAAGGGGCGGTCTTGTCTTCCAGAACGTGCCGTATGCAAAAAGCGTAGCCATTGAGTCTGCGTTGCTTGCAGAGCTTTGGGCTGTACGAGCACAAGGGCTTATTGTCCACCTCTGAGAAATGTATGTGTTTGCCTTCATACATCACGTGACTCTTGTCCTTGACAACATCAGCTGATGGGATAAAGTCGGAGGAGAAAAAGCAAGAATTACATCATTAACACTTTGAAATGTGCATGTTACCGTGCACACGTGTTCAGGGCTAAGAACTGACCATATGTTCTGTTCACTGTAAAAAGTTTATACAGTAAGCGCTTTCTGTGGCATGTGTGACAGAGCTTGAATATTTCTTTACCTATTGAAACCAACTTGAGATTTTACTCAATATTCTTGTTTTCCATCTTAAGGTCAATCTGATTGTACAATCAGTGTCCCCACGAATGAGATTATTGTCTTTGTTTTTTTTTGTTTTTTTTCCCCCTACACCATTGTATGACATTTCTGCAAAATAGCAGGACAACTGTTGGGTGTTATACTAGTAGGACAAAGTCATTCTGCTAGTATGCGCTCATTATTTTACTAGTTTCCTGAATTGTCTTATTAGTGAGGCCTGAGAATGGACAAGTACATAAATCTTGAACAGGACATCAGATATATAAATGCATGCTTGTATAAAGAAAACATTATGCGTAGGTTTATAAAACAATCCTCCAAAAGCCTAATCCGTTTAAAAGTGTCCCTGTCCGCAAGTAGTCACACACTAGCGTTATTGTGTAAATAAATAAAGTCATCATCTGTCACGTGAACTCAAGTCCGTCAACAGTCGCCTGTACGGACACACACACACACACACCAAACACACACACATTTACACCCCAAAAGGCGTGTGTACAGTAAATAAATATTATTCGACAGTTAATGTAAACCGTAAGATGCAGGTCACTCCATATAAGATCAACCCATTTGCCTTGGGGGCGGTTATTTACTTTAAGGGGATCTAGTTGTTATATCGGGCACCAGTATGCCTCCGAGACACGAAGCGCACATTATGAGGGGTTATAAATAAAGTTAATGAAAATGAGGTTGTTGTTAAATGGATATTAATAACTATAAAGACAACTAATATAGACGTGCAGCTTGACTGCAAACGATAACTTAGAAACATCGGAGCTAGCCTATCATTTTTAGCATGTAGTGCGTTAAACCGTTTAATAGCTTTATTTGTCTCGAGTGTACGTGGTGGCTACCAGCCTATATTCAAATATAATTTCACCACTTTAGTTTGTGGTTGTTGTTTTTTCTCTCATCAGTCGCTACGCAATTTCAATACATTCGTTAGCTAGCTAGCTAAGGATGCTACAAACACGAACAAGTAGGCGGTAGCTAACCAGGAAACGGAAACCTCTACAAATGGCGACAAGACGACGGGTCTATATAAATACTATTAGTCGCGTGAACTGTGGATGGAACATATAAACGATATCCGTTTAGGGTATAATATTGTAATTTAAAAACATTAACCACCAACACGTCCAAACAAAAGGGCTTCAGTCGAAGCTCAGGCCTCCCTCGGGGACTTCCGATAAAAATATATCTATTCCAGTCCTTGATAGCGTTATGCAATTATACGCAAGACGACTTGAAAATATTTATATTTAAACTCTGCTTAATATTTTTAATCGAAAAGGCGGATTTGGAAATATCGGGCGAAAGAAACGAGAGAAAGTGGCCTGTTAGCTTCGACAGACACCGACGTCGAGTGCTAGTCATCACCCTGGCTAAAGCTTGCGCGACACGGCGTAGCCATAAATCGAGGTCGAGGTCTCGCTTACCGTGAATTGCCACGGGCCGCTGTACCGTATTCGCTCCAGATAGACGGCCGAAACGTCTAATACGATCCGCTAGGCTATACGTGCATCGATGTCCCGAGATAGATTAACAATAGTGATCTTCATCGAGCTTGGCGCGACTTGATTTTCGGATGCATGAAAAATATAGCGCTCGATCAAATTTTAAGCAGTGGGTCGGCTGCTAAGGATTTTGTCAGATCCACGGCAGACTCCCTCACAGCACCACTACAGGCACTGCGGGGACATGACAACAAGCCGCTCGACAACAACAACCTCTCCAACCATATTGGAAATTCAACTTTGTTAAGAGCGCCCACAGTGTCGAAGTGCAACAAAAAGTGTGACAGTGTCGTTGCCATGTTGTGCATTTAGTGCACGTATTTGGCCAAAGGTCCTTGCGGGGCTGTTTGAGTGACAAATCCACGTAGACGCAGCTTTTTCATCTCGGAGTCTGTGTGTAATGTGCCCTGCTGCACTGCCACACTCTCACCCGCTGTTCACTGATGATGGACCACGTGTCAGGTACCAAAACACTACTATTGCATCCCAATAGACATTTGCGGATTTTCTTACAAAAAATGCAATATTTAAACGAGTTTATGTAATAATTAACCAAGCCCACCCCTTAAAATTAATTGTTATTTATACTTACATTGTTATGACAGGATGTGGAAATAAATCTATAATACTGATGTAGACACGATTATTTACCTCTGCAAACAATGTACATTTTTTTACATTGGTCAAATCACCCAAAAAAAATGCAAACAAGTGCATTTCAACTAACAAGAAAATGTCTGATTCTTATAATGATTACACTGCTTACAGCAGGGGTCACCAGTCGCTTCTTACTGAAGTATTGATAAATGCAAGAGGTACCAGTCTAATACATACTTTAAAAAAAAGGAGGGGGGGGGGGGGGCAGTCATCTCCAAGTTGGCATTGCACCTGCAGCGTTGTTTACACAAAATGCTTAGTCATGCTTTACATGAGCAACGTGACAAAAAAGGACGTTTGGAAAGGCCACTTTAACCTGAGTACAACTCAGAAAAAAAATGAAAAAAGTGGATGCAGCATTTGGGAGACATTGAGCATTTTGAGTGGGGAAAAAAATGACATTTTGAGAAAAGCTTTATATTTCCTCCTTAAACATCTGCTAAAATTTTACTCAGGGGGCCCCATCTATTTCAATTTCTGTTTGAAATGTCCACCAATTTTTCGGGGCATTCCTCCACTTTCAAAATTAGCATAATGTTTCGAATGCCAGATGATTATTGCTGTGGTTAATAGAATAGATCTTGTACACAGCCAATTAATTGTTTTTGTGAGTTTATTTTCAATAGGGTATTATAGAAACATTGCCCATGTTTAGAAAATTCCACAAAGATGGCGGCAACTACATTGTTGACATTTAAAATGTTTTTTTTCAATTACAACTTTACAATAAAGCAAGTCAGATTTAAAATTAGATGTGGCTCACTGATATGTAGTGTTTTTAAAAATCTGAAATGCAAAAATAAATAAGAGCAGTTACATAAAAAAAGAAGAATTGAAACAGGAAAAGTGTTGGTGACCCTTGACTTGCATCTGTACAAATTAAAGGAAGTCCATGTGCGTCAAGTGTGAGAATTGCCTCAACATCTTCTAGTGTGCATTATTACATGGAGGTGTGATTGGCCGTACTTCCTCTAGTCAGTTTGAAACTCACCAAAGATAAGGCTCTCGTGATCCACCAGCATGAAAGCCACCCTGGTTTCCTTCACGCAGCCCTTGTGTCTTCACGTAGGTGCTACATTTCGCAGTACAGTAAATGCCGCTCTGGTAAGTATGATTTCAGCCATTGGCACATGGTCAGTATTGAGTTAAAACGAGCCATTGAAGTAGATCTTTGTGACCTTAAATGGTCGCTTATCCTCACAAGAGTCATAGGCTTGCCGGTGTCTATCCCAGCTGGCTTCAAGCAGTAGGCAGGGGACACCCTAAACACATACTATAATTATAATGTTTTTTTTTTCCCTGTCATACTTCCAGATGCTCACACTCTTGTTTTGAGTTAGCCATCAACGAAACTGTGCCATCCTTCATAAACCAAAAAGAAGCCTTTCAACAAAATCCAAACTTTGAGCTTCCGAGCTCAAACTGTTTTCAAGTGTTGGCCTTTCAAATTCGGGTGGCACGCCCATTGTTATGATCCAGGAATGTTAATATGTTTGAATATTTTCTGAAAGATAATCAGGAAAATTGGCCATATGTTTTACATTGTGATAACCTTGTTTTTATAGGCTATAGGTATTAAAGTTTCATGTCATATCTGTTGCAGATTAAATCTAAAAAATTAGTCCTTCATTAAGTGGTCTTGCCCTCAGTGCAGTAACACTGTGACCTTCCATTCCTTGCATGTGTAAAACCTATTTAGGACATGCTCAGTTAAATAATCGCCCGCTGTTTCACGATTAATAGCATACTGCGCCGGGCAACTGGAGTCAGCATATCTTTCCCATGTTGTAGGTACCAACTGCCTGGATTCATTTTTCACCAACCGCTGAATAAGCCGTTGTTGCTTCGGGCTATCAGAAACAAACTGGCCTGGACCGAAGTAAGCAAGATTTGCATAACATGGAACCATGACTAACGTGCCTATCTGGAAATCTGTTTTTAACTATTAACATCTTTTCTTTTAGATGCTGAAGGATACATATCACCTTGTGGAAAAAAACAAACAAAGATACTTGAGTTGAAACTGAATGACCAAAGCAGGTAATTCCAAATATCACTTACAGCAGAAACCAAAAACTTGGGAACACATACGTTTTGCAACTGGTCTTTGAGTACAGTATATCATTAACATTCCCAGACAATGCCGACATGAACATCTTCCACCAGGTCCTGTAATCTCATTGGCAATGCTGCGAAAACAAAAAAGAAGGAAAAAACCCTAATAATCGAGTGTTTCAACACATTTCTTGTGACACATCCAATATGGCTGTGTCTACACTAAGATGGGAAACAACCAAACTGCACATTAAAACTTCACAATCATCAACAGTAGGCACACGGAGCAAAAACATCTGAATCTTGTCCCATGAATCACATGGTGTGTGATGAATCACAATCCTACTGTAAAAACAAATCTCCAATACAATAATACTAATAGTGATCAAATATTAGCATCCTCCCATTATGTTTGTGTTTTCCAGCCAATTGTGTTCATTACAAATTACTGTACATGGCACTAAGTGAGGTGGCTAGCAAGTGAGTAATCCCTTCATGGAAAAAAAAAGTGACAAGGGCCTCACAATGTTCCCCATCTTGCACAGAACACACAAAATGGGTCACTCGTCAGAATACAAAGACATGCACTGTCAAAACCAAACTCAATTAGTGAGTTTATGCAGTGACATACTGTTAGTATTGTTTGCTGCTGTTGAACCACCTTTGATTTTGGGGGAGCTGTTGGCAGGACGCTACAGCACAGTAGTGCACCACTAAACAATTGTATTATCTTAACATTATGACCTTATGACAATAGTTTTACTATCTGAGGTTCATCCGCCCTCACATGCATGCATGATATTTATTGTATTCCCTCATTACCTTGCCAGGGTCGACAAGTGACTGCTTACTACGCAGATAACGCACTCCTGTGACTGCTGCGTCACAAGTAAGTAAGTAGTCCTCAGAGGTCCGGAATGTTCCATCCGTTGTCCTGTAAATGGCGCATACTCAGTCAGAATTGAAATCTTTCCCTGCAGTGGCCAGGGTGAGGGTTTCATTAAATAAATAATACATTTATTTCATCATTTAAATTGTAAAGTTAATATATAGAATTTGTGTCAGTATCATGGGTCAGAGAAGAACATAGGAATTGTTTGAGAAAGTTAGGATTTGTGTTGTTGTGTGATGAGGATAATCGGCTCTAGAGAATGGACGGATGAGTGGATGAACAGAATAAGAATAAAAATGTCAAAGTCATCACTATTCCATTAACTTGATGTTGTCTAGACATTTGTTATGTCAATAATGTATGTCAAAGTTCAGCAATTGGGGGGAACAAAACAGGAAATGACTGAATTTGAAAACACCATAGCCTGTCAGAGGGAAAAAAATAAATGAATGAATAACAAAATGCACATGTGGACCAAAGTCATAGTCCTGTCCAAACACCAGGCCTGGAGAAGTTTATGTCATTTTGTACACAAAGGTTCAAAGCTTTTAATGGCAGAACTCAGACACTGCTGCACCAGCAACATTATAAAATACAAATAAAAAATAAATCCAAAAGCAACATTTAAAAAAAAAAATCCAAACGCAGTACAGTAGAACACAATTATTAAGGGATATTTAGTTGGAATATATTAAGCAGAATATACATGTAACATTTCTAAAAATAAATTCTATTCTTGCAGTAAATATACATTCATACAAACAGTTTATGTTATACTACTTTTATGTGTTTCAATCTTCCTTCTAATAAAACAAAATGAAAATCCCCCAACATCATTTTTTGTCATTTGTAAGGCTTAAAAAAATGCATTCAGGTTGCTGTACATTTGATTGTAACATTTCAAAGTACATGTAAATGCCCAATGCTCAAAATTGAGACAGATTGGCAATATTTGTATTGTTATTAAAAAATGTATTAAAGGCAGATTAAATTAAATGTAGCAAAATTATTGTTGTCAACTGTTGGGGCTGCACGGAAAAGAATAAAAAACAACAACATATTGTTTCAAGAGAATTAAGTCATAATATTACAACCATACAATATGCCATAACCATTTTGAGATTAGGATTGCTTTGGATCAACTTGTTTGAATTATGTCATAAATTACAACTCTTTTGTTTCAGTGTTTTTCTTCACTTTGTAGCCCTTTGTATGATTATTATGAACTTCAAAATCATATTCAAAGATACAAAGTATTGTATTGTAGTGTATAGAAATTTTCCATGCAATGTAATTGATGATTGACATACAGTGGAAATAAAAAGTCTACACAACTCTGTTCAAATGCTAGGTTTTTGTCATATAGAGAAAGACCAAGTTAAATAATTTATTTTTTTTCCCACATTAATCCTTGTGCTTTATTTTGATCAATTTTGGGTTAGTGTGATAACTTCCGGTAAGTGATTGTGCCATGTTGAACTGTGACATGTTTATATATATGAATTTCAACTTATTTTACTACCAGCCTGGGAAAAATGATTTGGGATGTATTTAGCTGTCAATGGTAGTGAAAGAGTCGAGACTAAATGGACTCAGTAGTGGACACAAATGAAAAGGATTACTTTGAGGTAGATCTCTCACAAACCTGACTTTTGTACAGGGGTGTGTAGACTTTTTCTATGCATTGCACATCTGGCTGGCTGCAATTAAAGAGTTGATGAGGCCACAGGCTCTTCTGGTGCGTTGTCCTCAACGGGAGGAACTCCTGGCAAAGATTCCATCTCAGTGGCCGAAACAGACTGGCTGAGTTCTCTTAGCGAGCTTTTAGTTATGTCCAGGCACGCACGCTTCAGGATGTTCCGAACTTTTTTACCCAGAAGCACATAAAGCACTGGGTTAATGCAGCTATGGAAAAAGCCTAAGCTGGTGGCCAAAGGAAATCCCATTTTCAGCACGTTGTGTAGATAGAGTGAGGAATGTATGGAGAGCTCCATCAGGCTAAAAATGTGAAAAGGGACCCAACATAAAAAGAAAGCCAGGATCATGGCGGACACCGTTTTGGTGAAACTAGACAGGCGAACGGAACCCTGGGATCCATTCACCTTAACTGCAAGAAGGATTCCGGTCACACACATAGCGGAAAACGGCAAGAGGAAGCCCACTGTGGTACGAATGGAGACCAGTAGAATGTGTCTTGCGGCAGCTGACTGTCCATCTTGCGCATGGAAGTTATTGAAACACACCACTTTGTCATGTAAGCGTACCGTGTCCCGAAAGATGAGCGCCGGGCAGCTCATGATGGCGGCCGTGAGCCATATACAAGCGCTGGTCAACCAGGCCCCGGCGACCGTTCGGCACCGCCGAGACCAGTTGTGATGGACCAGCGAAACATATCTGTCCACGCTGAGCACCGTTAGGAACAGGACGCTGGCGTACATGTTCATCACAGATACAAAAGAATTAATCTTACACATGGCCACGCCAAAATCCCAGTGAAAGTCGCGCAGGATGTAGTCGATGTAGAACGGGAGGAAAAGCACGAAAACAAAGTCGGCCAAGGCCAGATTGAGCAACCAGACGTTGTTGACTGTCCTTTTACTCTTGCATCCGGTCACCCAAATGACAGTTCCGTTTCCAATCAGGCCGAGGACAAAAGAAACGATGTAAATGACGACTGATATAATGTGCATCGCTTCTTTCTGCCTGTGGTCGACTTTCAATTCTTCCATGTCGCCGTATTCCATGTAGTAGTCGTAGCTGTAATTTCCATATTCCTCTCCGGAGTCATCCATCATTGCCTGGAGATTACCTGCCAAGGAAATATGACTCAAATCCATCCTTTGTTATGCCAAGACTCATCCGTAGTTCTAAAAAGCCTACCTGTTGAGTTTTAGCCTCGCAAAATGATCCAGAAGTGGGGGCAACCCCTCATTCGGTTCCTGTGTTGAAGTGAGTGCTGGGTGTGTCCTGGATCAGCCTGGAACATAATGTGAACATCCATTTGGGTCAACATTGCGGCAAGTGACACGGTTGACAGAAGTGGCAGGAGGAACCACAAGTAGATGAATCATGCTGGTCTTGCACGGTTAAGGAACTTTTTTTGGAAGGCTAAACAATAATAGTTGTGTAAGTAACTTTTCCACTGCAGTCATCAGTCAAGAGCTATCGGGGTGAAAAGTTGAAATCTTGTCTGAATATTTATAGCGCGACCAAGGTCGAAGGGGGATTTTTTTTTTCTTTTGTATTGTTTAAATCAGATTCTAAAATGGGGATATGTGTACCCCTGGGGGGGGATGTGAAGGCATTTCAGAGGGTTTCCGCAGGTACAGTATCAGCAAGTTTTACCCACTCTATTGACAACAGTTTTAAACATTAAAGATCCATGTTTACAGGGCTGGCAGTAATTGGGTTAAATTGCTGCCATTGACAGCTAAAGTTATCAATTTCTTTTCGTGTCAAATTAAGTGTAAATTAGTTGGATTATAAAGCAATTTATCGCTGAATTGTGTTATAGTGACTCCTTTTCAAAATGCCGTTTGCCTTTATTTTGTTATATTTTAGAGGGACCCACATTGTTATTAGACACAATTTTTCATTAAAAGAAGCATCCAAATGCTTTACGCTGGTTTTCATCACTTACAATTTTTGTAATCATAAGATTTAATATTAATATAAGATATTTTTAAACATATATACTCAATATTTATAGTAAGATTTCCAACTTATTCTTGATCAGATTCATTGCTACAATCAGGGTGGCAAGGCATTTGTTGGGGTGCCACCCTGTCAGAAAAAAAAGTACATTTCACTCTGTTTGGACTGGGAATTGATGTAGTCATAGAGCAAAGTGTACTTTATAGATGTACACTGTATAGTAAAATGATTTTCTAATCAAAAGTAAAGTGAACTGTTTACAGCATACCAATACAGTGCGCATTTAAATGAATCAATCCCTCACTTCTCAGTTATTAGCAAGCTTACTATTCATAAAAGACAGGCATCACATACTACTGGTAGTAATATACATAAGAACGCACTGTATATTTAAAGAATTTTTAAAAAGATCTTACCGATTACAGAGTCAACACTTTAAGATTTGTTTTATCATCCAAAGAGCGTCAGTCGCCGGGTGCAAACGGTGGCCGCCCTTGTATTCCGTCCCAAAACGTCCCCCTCCAGACTCCCTCCCGTTTGCGCTCTTTCCGCGAGTCCATCCAAACCAAACTTTGACGGAGGCTTCTTTTTGTGCGGGGATGTGTGGAGTGGGCGCGTCCCCGGGCTGACGCGTCACACACGCACAGAGGAGGGGAGCTGAAGTTGTTATTGGTCGCTCGCGCGGATAAGAATGTGTTCATTCATTGGCGCTTTGGCTGCTACTCGCAGCCGCGACCCTCTCTCAATAAACACAGAGGAACTGAATGTTGCACGGGTTTTAATGGCACTCCAGAATGTTATGAGTGTGCACAGTCCTTCTTCATCTTCTGGGCTTCTCTGATTTAGTACCTTGAAATTCTTGGCAGCCTTTAAAATAAAATGACACTTGTTTGGCTGCACACTCATATAAACTGAATTATGCACGCAAGCAGCCCCGAGTGCACTGCAAAATATTTGTTTTTCGGATGTTAAGATTTAAACTCTGGATTCACACGTGCGCTTTCACCATCAAGGTTTTTTTTTTTTCTCCCTTCAAAAAGCAAAAAGAAAAGAACAAGCATCTTTTCCTGCTGATGGTTCATCAATTTGATTACCGCATTTGTCAATGTAATGTTCTGCGTAAACGTCTTTTAGCAACCAAGCCCATTCGGGGCATGGCCCAATGTGGGGTAGAGGCAAAACCAGGGGTCGGCAAGCTTTAACGTTGACAGAGCCATTTTAAGAGAGAGAGAGAGAGAGAGATTTTCATTAAAAGAAGCAAGCAGACAGAACCAACGTCTGAATCCATCCATGTTCTCAAAAAGGGTTATTAAAATGAGATTTTTTCAGTGTTAGGAATCCACCTGGAAGGCCATGCTGTACTGTATTTCCTGTTTATGTTCTCTGTTCGTCATTTAGCTTTTAGCGGTGTCCATGTTAGCCAAGGTTGATTCAGTCTTGCTTTCAAGAAAAAAGCTATCAGACTGACCCAACAGTCTATCCTTGTTCACACGCAGAGCCATTAAGATGACATTTATTTTGTGTTAAGAATACTTCAAGCACTTTTATTTGGTAAACATTTAACTTCACCCACACGACATTGTTTATTTCATTTTCAGGACCCCTGAAAACATTGGACTTGCTTCCATGGCTCTACGGCCACCCAGAATGGACATCAAAATGGCCAGTGGGTGGGGTCAAACCTTTGACTCCATCCACATATGGAGCCACGTCTCAAACTACACTGCAGCCACTATTCGGCTAGAACCAGCAGGAGGCGCCATTTTTGTCCACCCGTTTTTCTTCTAGCTAGCTGGTGTCTTTTTTTTAGAGCCTATCCCAATGAAAAAAAAATGCTGCCTTTATTCCAAGGCACCAATAGACATTTTACAACAACATTTTAAACTCACTCTTAGTGAGAAATTTGAGCCTTAGGTGAACCTAGTACAGTCATGTTTTTGGAATATGGGATGAACTCTGAGTATTTATACAAAACCAATGTAAGCACGGAGAGACACAAACTCTACATGGGAAGTAAATTAATGCCTTTTGTAGTTATTACAGAACTTGTCTAAAATTTGCCTACAGAATATGAATGATAGTTGACTGGTATCAATATGACGGGGCCTTATCAAATCCAGGAACAGGGTTTCTTTTCCTTTACAGTATTTCCAATATTAATTCGTACAGAGTTGGAAGTCATTTGCAAAATGTGTGTACATACATACATAAATTGGTATTCATACTGTTTTTTTTTTTTTTTATTGGTCCAGGGGGAAGTTGTGACTCAGCCTCATTTAACTCATCTTAGCGACCAGTGTTTGCACAAACAAGCAAATCTGTGCATCTGCTGTGCCTGCTAGATGACTAAAATTTGATTCCGTCGTGAGCTTTTGCAGCGCTTCACAAATCATTTCTCTGGTCTGTTCATTTTCTGACAGAAATTGGAATTGTAAAAAAAAAAATCCATAACTTAATCAAAAAAAGCATAGATGCAATTATTTAGTGACCTCAGCAAAATATGGAAACAATAAATCCCGGTGCTTATCTGGTGCTGTTGTACACAACATCTCCGATATTTCCCTGGACTCGCTATGTATGTATAATTTTCAGCTCTTACCCAATTTGCTGAGAGCATAGTTACTGCATATGGATGCTTTTAATACAATATGCACCTTTGCTGCTTATTTTTTCAGACAACCCAGGAGGCCTTTTTGCAGGGTCTCCATCTTCACTGAGCTCTCTGTCAAGCGGTCAAACTTCTAATGTGAAATGTTTCTTATCTTTTGCTGCTCAGTACCATACCAATTCTGTATTATTACTAGATCATTGTTGCGGAATTTTATTTTTGCTCGAACAAGTCTTTCTTTGCCTGCGACAACTCCACTCTCCTCTGAATTGGAATGGGAGGCGTGAGCTGTGATGTCCTGTTAAATATGAAGCAGTGGCACGCTAACTGAGTGTACATTACCAAAAAGTAATGTTTCTTTTTAATAAACGTGGAAATCGGATTGCATTATAATGTACAAAATGGTTCAACTGCCAGGCAAGGAGAGCCCCACCCCTAAACCTCTGACCCTGGAGCCCCCCCTGTTCCCGATTACATCTCGGGGAGACTGAGTGGCGCTTTCTTTAATTTCCAGATCACACATTCGTCCTTCATCGAATCATCCTGTGCAACCACTTCCTGCCTCCGGGTTGTCTTCATGTGTGCCCCGCAGGACCTGCTCGTGCACGTCTAGGAGGAGTCTGCCGATGGACTTCCAGTCGCTACTGCTATTCGGCCGCCGCCTCCTCTTCCCTCTCCCCCTCCTCTTCCTCTTCTTTCTCCCATCATCATCACCATCATCTGCAGCAGCAGTCCAGTGCCTCCCGGACCTATAAAGAAAGCGCCCCTCTCATCCTCTCCATCAGTCTGATCATCGGCAACTCCCTGCCTGCCGCCACGATGGGCTGCAAGCGCCAAGCTACCTTGTTGTGTTGATATCGAGATATTTCAGTCATCAAATATGAATCATGTGTTTGATATTTCTGGACACTTTGCTCGTCAGCATCCTCACGCTTTGGCTTCACGCATCACCAGCGTCATCCGGTACGTAGCGCTGAATTTGTATCTGCTTTTCGTGCATATCGCGCTATCTGTATTTTAGCGGCTCGTTGCTAATTAAGAAAGGATCTGCCTATTTGCTGCCATTTACCCTGCAAGCTTTGTTCCCTGCGCTCAATCGCTACCGCATTTGACTTAAAAATGTATCCACACTCATATTAAGGAGGGGTTCCGACCCTCACTGCATGATACTGTCTTTGAAGCTGAGTCACATAAATAAGTCATAGGGCACTTTTAGTAATGTATATAAAGTCAAATTTGCTGCAAAAGTCTTCTTATTAGGACTTTTCGCTGCAAGAAATAAAAGTGTTGCAATGACACCCTGACCTTTTTGACAGTGTAGGTTGATAGCTGGTTCAGGTGTGTGTGTGTGTGTGTGTGTGATTCTCCGACAGCTTCTCGCAGTGCAGAGGACAAGGTTGAGAGGGACGCAGTGCCGGTGAAGCAACAGGCGACTGCAGCACCCGTTTCGCAAAACACAGCCCGCCATGCAGCCGAGCAGGTGATCGCCTACCCGTCTCGCCTCATCTACTACCTAAACGAGGACTCGGAGAGTGCCTACCATGACCTGGACACGCGGGCCAGGAGCCAAACCACAGAGGGTCAGGTAGGCAAATACACAGTTGAGTCAGGTGATATTTTGGCACCATCAGCGGATCACCTCACCGCATGCTGCTTATCAGCCCATCTCACAAGCTTGCAGTCTTTGAATTTCAAGCGCTTAAATAGCAGTCTAAAGTCATCCTGGGTGGTGCTGGAGAAAGCTGCACCCAAGCAGAACCTCCATCTGTTATCCGTGCACCACATCTGTTTGCGGTGTCCGTTGGGGACTCAATTGCTAGCCTTTGTACAGATTTCCTTATGGTCCGAAACAGGACTTTTTTTTTTTGAACCATAACAGTAACATGACATTTCTTTTCAAATTAAGAGCAAATGAAATGGTTCATGAAGCAACCTTTTGCCAAATTGTGTTATAGTGCCTCCAAAAATATATGCCTATATTTTGCTTGATTTTTTTACAGTTAAGCACTAGCACGAGTGATGCAAATTTGTGGCAGATAGGCCAGAAATAAAACAGATGACGGTCCACCCATCACCTGGCATTTCTGACTAAAATATGACTAGAGATACCCAGTTTATTCAATCAAACATGGATTTCAAAATGCTTTTTTTTCCATCTAAAAATGTGTTGGTTAGGGGTTACTTGGCTTAAAAAATATTCATAAGAGGGTGAAAATTGTGAAAATAGTTTAAAACTACTCTACAGTGGTTGTACTAGCTATATTGAAGATTCTTGACAGAATAGCATCCGTGTTTCTGCACGGCGTAGTTTCTTGCAAAAACAATGACTTGGATTTTTTTTTCCGAAGCCTTATTTTATCGACTTTGTGATTCATTTTATAACAATTAACAGCTAGCATTTTTGCTATTAACTGGTCTTTCTGGTGAGCAGATTTATTCAAGTGATAATAAATTTATTTAACAGTCATAGTAAAAAGGCAATATTTTGTCTATTATTCAGTATCAAGTTCATAACTAAATGAATAAATAATAAATCATGTACAATTGCTACTGAAAATGACAATGTATTCAGTACTCAGGTAACGACCAATCACAGATCAGCTTTCAATCGTCAATGACCAAACTCAGGGAAATTGTAAGCTGTGATTGGCGTTAACGTTACATGACAAATAATTTAGTTTGATAATTAAAATGCAAATTACAAATAATTAAAAATAATTTGATGATTATTTTTAGACAAAATATGAAGTTTTTACTGCTGAAAATGGCTAAGAAAGTTTAGTATCCCTTTAGTGTTAAAGGCTATGTTTTCAAAAAGGTTTTGATGGTAATAAAAGTGTGTAATATAAGTCAACCACTGTAATATTAATGTGATTGTACAATAAAACACTAACGGTCTTTTAATTTTAATGACGATGAACAAATGATGAGGGCGTAATAAATGTTCGTCACAGATGCACCCTGCATAATTTATTTATTTACATTAACATTATTTATATTAACTTGTGTTACTAACCACTAAAGCATAAAATTCTGATGACATGCAATAAAATCAGCCAGCCAATCTCTGGCTAACGACAGTTAACCCCACTGAACCTCGCTAGTCTCAATGCTCCTGCTTGTTACTGAGCTCAAGATCACATTTTTGGAGCTATGAGGGAACTAAAATTCTAAAAAAAAAAATACTCAATTAGGACACATTTATTGATGGTTGGTGGACATTTTGGAATTTCCTTGATTGACTTTATTCTTTGATGCTAGTTGTACTGTGCTCCAGTGAGGCCAATGTTGGTTCAAAATGTTGCTTGAACTCCCAAACTATTGAACAATTTATAGGTGACGTGTTATTTGAACAGCGGAAATTTAGAAATGACAATACTTTTTCTCCCCCGACAGGCAATCCACCTTGCTCAGGTCAGCTTTCAACTAGAAGCTTTCGGTACCCGATTTGTTCTGGATCTAACCCTGAACAAGTAAGTCCTCTTCTCAAGTATATTTTTTTTTTAAAACTACAATTACCCTGTAGAGGGCACCTGCACCAACAATATAAACTTAAGAATGGGGAAATACTGACATCCAGTATCGTTATTCAGCTGTATCAAGGTAAAAGAACTCATGGTACTAGTTTCCTATACAGGGCTACTATATTAGAATAGGTAGGTTTTGTTTGAAAAATACTAGTGACACCGGTACTTGGTATCTGTGACTACTCAAGGATTGAGTATTTGTACTGTCGTGATGTAAAACAGCCGCATATTTTGCTCCCGAGCCTTTGTTTTTACAGCCCTGCTAACACACAGATAAACAAATACCTCAATGCCAGTAAAAGCCTAACTAAATCGTCGCCTCTGTGGTTGTTGGTCATAGCAAATTTTCAGACTGCGGTTTGCCCGTCGGTGTGAGCATGTCTCTCATAACGGCATCGGCTCCCGAGGTCGGATGCTTAGTAGCTGCGCCATTGTATTTCTGTCCGCGCTGTGGTGAAATAGCTGAGGCTACTTGTTACTGAGTTGACGCAACCTAAAAATGGATTGCTAGCTGTTTGGCGAAGGAAGATTTCAACAAAATGGGACGATTTTCAATTTGGATCGGCAGCAAATTGCGCACCCCCACAGATGTGCAACTCATGTGTACATCAATTATTCATGAATTAGGCACTGAGAAATACTCACTAATTAAAAGATGTCCTGTCCCTCCAATACATTTTGTGATAATTGGCTTAGTCGTTTTCATATAATCTTACAAATAAAGGAGCAAATCCTGATTAGCTGTGCAATTAAAATGTCAAGCTGTGATAAGTAGGCCGAGTAAAACTTTTACTTTGATGAATGGAACGGCATTTGTCAAAAAAGAATGATAGATATTCTCAGAGGTGCAGTACCTGCCAAACTGGAGAATATTCTTTTTGTTTTAATTTTTTACAGCAAGCAGGGTCTATGAACAAAGTTTTATACAATGTTATTTTTGGAAAAATTATTTGGGCTTCAAGTAGTGCCAAAAATATGTCATCTTGAGCTTTGTGGATCTACTGTGCATGTGACATTTATTCATTTCTTGACTCTTGAACACTGAACAATCCTTATGTCGTATACTTTGCCATTACATCATGTCATCATGACGAATCCGTTGGCTGTGGTGTTTTTTGAATGTGTCGTATTTGTTAATGAGTTATCTGAAAACCTCATTACCAGACGTCATTAGGCTACTATGTGTCATTACAATTAGTGTTGTTCCGACATGATACTCGGACTCAGAAGGATCCTGCTACGACATTAAAATGTTGCTGTCTGTATACGCGAGTACTAACAAATAACGTTTTGCCCAGTTCCCATACTATTGTACTAAAAAGCCCAGTTTTACGAAAACTTTGATTGCTTTTATGATTATTAAGCCACACCAGGTAGTCAATAAAAAGTTCTGCTGAACTCAATATTTTTTTTTCCTGTTTCATACAGAATTGTTTTTAAAACAATGATTGGCCAGAGTGTATAGTGTTAGTTGTATTAAAAAGAATAGGGGTGGTATTGTTGCAACATTGGCTGACACTGCATAGCCAGGTATCAGAATCACTGGGGACCAAAATATGGTCCCTGAACAACACTAGTTACTGCATGTCGTTTGATGACCATGTCATTGCTCTGCATCCTTCGATCGCAACGGGACCAAAAGCCCCTACTGCTTCGTTTGTCTTTTTTTCCTAAATTTCTCTTTACAGACGTCTGTCAGTGACAGACTGCTGGATTGTTTGTCAATGGTCACAGACTGTCGACCTCTGGCAGCAACGACATTGTCAAGCAACACTTAGAAACACAGTAAAGGCCAAGACGTTGTCAAACAATACATCATAACACCACTTTGTCAAATGACAAATCAAGATGACGCACCCAAAGTCTAAGGACACTAGGACACTTCAACATTTGAAAAAGACATATGTCACTAGGCACTAGACAGTACGCATGACGACATATTTTTGGCGCTAATGGAACCCCCAAAGATCAGGTCTTTAATGAGGCTTTAATTGGCTTGATTCAAAATGAGCGTAGAGACAGGCATTGTGAAGATCACTGTCCCGTTTGGAGACATGAGGCTCTGGACACTCAATGATATTGATTTAGTTCCTTCACTGAGTAGCCGGGCTACATATGTGAGAGCTTAATGTGCATGTGTACAAAGGATTTTGAAATGCTAATTGAATCCCTTGGCTCCTAATGTGATTTAAAGCTGGCTTCCGTTATAAAATATGGTAATTTCATACAGACTTCATGGCTGAGTGGTGTCAGATATCAAGGCTGGCACACGCCACGGCAGCGGCTTGATTTGTAACCCTTTCCGAATCGCAGAGGAAGTGGCGGTTTATTTTAACGCCGGCGAATAATTGCCATCCCGCGAGGCAGGCGAATTGTGCTTTTCTGCAGCTGTGCCAATAATCAAGATTCCAGAAATTTTGCGTTGCTGTTGATTATGGGTAGATCAGTAAAGGAGTACGGTATTTTCAAAAAAATTATGCACGTTTTGCAGGCACAAGGATGAAGTGTCCGAATTCATCTATTTTGTTTGAATTATCTTTCTCCGTTATCTCCCATTATAGTCGGTGACAGATTGTCGTCTGCGTAGTGTGACATCAGCTATCTTGAAGAACGTCAGACTACGTTCATCTTGTACAATCGGACAATGAAAGTACAGCATGACCTTCATCTCCATGCTGTCTGCGTGTAGGTTATCTTCGAGATGCTAACTTCAGCTCTTTTTTGTGTGCGTGCGTATGAGAGAGCAAGGAGTCTGAATTTTGCTTGGCGTTATAACTGCGACAGCCCCGCTCTATATACGGTCCAAGCAGGTCTACACTGTTTCAATGACTGCCACTTTATCTGCTGGGAGTGTCAACTGATTGCATTTCTCTGACCTCCTGATAATTCCATAACTATGATTGCATTTTGGACACCTTATTTAGCTAATGAGAGACAGTCGTAGAAGTAGTCGCGAACCTGGTAAAATATTCAGATTTCGTCCAGTCCGAGACCAAGAAGACTGAGTAAAAATGCCTTTGATTTTGAGACGATACTAAAACCCTTTAAAAGTGGTCTTGAGATCAGTCTCTAGTCCAAGACCGATCTTAAAAACTTCAACGCTGATCTGTGGTGTTAATTTTTTGGTCTGGTCTGTGGTATAATCAAGGCACGATACCACTGTGCTGCGCTAAAAAAAATATCCATAATGTAATTGTCTGCAAATCAACTTTTATCACATTTATTGTTGACTACAAAAAAAATCAGTAGTTCGGCCCACAGCAATTCTTTAGAGTAGTGTGATTTCAATGCAACTCAAGTTATTTACAGACTACTCTATAATTTCTTATTTTATTAGTTTTCACCCTCAATAACCTTACCAAACCCAATCATACCCATAGACGGCAGGGATAGGCACCAGCAAGCCTGCGCCCCTATTGAGGATAAGTGGTGATAGAAAATGGATGAAAGTGGAAATGCAGTTCGACTTGAGAAACCAGTACTTCATAATACATAATACTTACTTGGATTCATGTCATGTTTCATCAATGTCTGGCAGCAATGTTGACGGTGGTTTAGTGGTTTGCACATCTGTCTCACATATGAAGTTCTGGGTTCAGGCGTGTTGTGTGGATGTTTTCATGTTCTCCTTTTGCTAGTATTCCAGTTTACTCCGATAAATAAAGATCACAATACAGAGGTGGATTTTTTTTCCTTCCATGCGTTGAAAATTAATTTTTGGAAACCTTTTAGGATTTAATCTGTATTTGTCCTTTCGTATTAGAATGTGTGTCCAATTATACTCAAATTTTGGTTATTTTGGGTTATTTGTTCATAAAATTTATATATTCAAATACATGGTACCTTCTTTACAGTTTGTCCAATTGCATTTCCGTCTTTGTATTTATTTTCCTCACACATCTACTGCACTTTCCCAAAACCTCTTCGGAACATAATTAGAGCTTCTCTTTATCCGCACAGATCCTTGTGATACTTTTGATAAAAGCTGAATATTGATCAAGTTCACATTACATTGCTCTGGTGTACATAATGTTCTGGTTGGTGTGATGTGTAATGTATGCAGAAGAATGGGACACAATGTTCTGACTCACTATGTGGTACCGTTTCACCATTCAAGTATTTTAAAAGCCGATTATTGGCATGAGTTGAGGTTCTGATGAACAAACGTGACTGCTTCGGGTCACGTCAGGTGTTTTTCACCCATCAGAAAATATGCAGCGTTTTGGTCCTCCCTATTTTCCCCGGCTGCTGCATCGTCCACACACACTCAGTTCAACAAAAGCACACTTCGGGATGCTCACATTCTGGTGGCTTCTCTCTTGGAGCCCTTCAATGGCGCCGTCCCACTCATGCGCATGCACACCATTACTTCTTGGCATGGCCCACTCTCCACTCGGTGCCTTGTGTGTCACGCTAAAAATAGCACCTCACTTAGGAGTCTCTCTCACGCCTTGAGCGTCCTCTCGTAATAGTGCGCTTCTTGCTGGCATGCTCCTGAGCTTGGCTCACAAATGTCGCGCCGCTGGTTGTGTGTCACAGGACAAAATCTGCTAGGTAATCCATTTGTTCCGCAACGCCACCACCTTTCCTGGGAGAAGCGGATGATTTTTCATTTGCGAGGTGACTCAAGGGAGAGAAAAAAACCCTTTTGTTGCAAAAATTGCTCGCTCTTGGAAGTCAGCACATAGATTGAATTTAAGCGTTGGGAATGGACACTCACTGCGGGTTCTTTTCGGCATGTTATTTTTCGGGTAAAGGTGACACCCGACGGTCACTGTGATCATGCTGAGCATGGGCTAAGGCGGTGGTGTCCAAGTCAGGTCCTCCAGCCACATCCAGCCTGTTTTTGATGTTTCCCTTCAACCAACATACCTGATGTAAATGATCAGGATTCTACGAAACATGCGGATAAGATAAACATTTGAAACATTTGAGCTCATTTTTTTTAGCTTCATGGCAAATGCTGTGAATGCTTTCATGAATTTGATTTCTTTGTTTTCTATTTTTAATACCTTCAAAAAATGTCAAAAGAAAACTTTTTGTTTCCCCATTATCATAATGGGTTACTGTGTATAGAATTTTTAAGATAGAGATTAATATAATTTGGAATGAGGATGCAAGATGACAAAATGTGGATCAAATGTGAATGTTTTCTGGGTGCACTATATTTGAATGGGCTGGGTCTTACAAATATATGACGCATCGTCACTTATTTACTACTTCCTCTACTAACTGAGGCACTTTTTTTCCTCAGTGACCTGCTGTCTTCAGATTATGTTGAGATCCATTATGAGGAGGGAAAACCTGTCCTATCAAAGGTAATGGAGATGTTTGATCACTGAATGTATGTATGTATGTATGTATATATGTATTGGATGGATGGCACCGCCATAATCAATGAAAACTGACTTACTGGTACTTGAAACAGGGTTGACCAAAAGTGTTATGCAGCTTATTTAAACATGCAGGATGTAAATCCAAATATCATTACAGAAGCTGAAAAACAAAACATAATTGGGAATGCCAAGGAGAATTGGTAGGTTTTTTTTCAAAAACGATTTGTTCCATGTAGTGGGAGGCACTATTGTAAGGGCTAACTAACTAATTAGAGCCAATTCAATATTCTGCCTATCCAAAGATAATTATTCTCAGGTTTAGTTGCCCCGAGAGGGGTATTACTTTAACAACGTGTTTGTTATCGTGGTGCTAGTTTGCACTGCATCATAATGATGTTTCTACTCCTTGCATGCATCTCAGTAAGGTAAAGTTAAAATATTCGAAACGCATCTGCGCTTGATGCAGTGCACCACTGCAAACTAGGCTTGGTTTAAATGCAGAGAACTCAAGTCACTGTATGTTACTTTGGTTTTTGTTCTCTCTAAAGCTGACTATTATTGCTTCTACAACAGCAGAATATTTATACTGTACTTCCATTTTAGCTCTTATGTTGGAGCTTATTCAATTGTGCAACTTGCCTAAATGTTGTGGCCAATAGATGCATACACCTCAGACAAGTGAGGTAAAGAGGAAGTGAAGCAGGTTGTAGAATCGGGGCCGTTTGCGGCTGCTGATTCAGGCTGCATGGGTTGGGTGTACTGTAGCTGAATCAGCAGCTCACTTTCGCTCCCCCCGCACCCTCCTGCTGGAGCTCTGATCACGTGACAAGGGAGGGAAAGCACTCTGCAGTGTCAGTGCAGTGTTAGATGGATGGAGTGAGAGAGAAAGAAAGAGAAAGAGTGAAAAAGAGAGAGTCCTCCACTCACCCAGTGTCTTGACAGCTGAGTCACAGATAGCACCAAGACCTACTTTGCAATGTATTCACGATCCCTATTAACAGCAGAGGGGACCACACCATCCGTCAACATTTGTGAGACAAGCTGTTACATCTTTGGAGGTTTCTAACTTGGTATTTCAGAACAAAAAGAGAGAAGCAAAATCAATTCAATCTGCACATGTATGCTGTGACGTGTGCAGTGTGACAGTTAAGGAATCCCACGCAATCTCAAATCCATTGTCATCAGAACATGTCATAATCCAAAAAAAGGAAACTCCAATTTAATCATAATGACAAATGGAGTGCCCTTTATAGACACATTTTTTTTGTTTGTGTAAAGCACTTCACCAAACTGTCATATTCTCTTTTTCAAAAGTCATTGTGTACCAACAACAGCCAGCGTGCTAACGTAGTCATGTCTTTGGAATCGTTTTCATTTTTTATTTTAAATCACTTACTTTAACCTCTAGGATCTTTTGCTGTACATTGGCCATGTTTTCACTTTAGTCAACTTAAATCCATTCATGTCGGCCATGTCGCGCTAGCTAGCTAGCACTTCCTGTAAGGGGCCAACTGCACAGTATTGACAAGGATAGGGTGACCAGCGGTCCAGATTTTGAGCCACAATTGGAAGAGGGAACTGATTGGCCAACACAAGGGGGCATCTTAACGCAGACAGTTGGACGCAATCGCACTGAGGACAGACATGTAGGGAACAAAACATGGTCACACAAGTTTATTGTAATTCTGATTAACTGGCTAAAACAGGCACAAACACTTCCTATGTGATGAAAATATGCTATGACGCATTTGAGACGAATGGGAGCATTTTGATTCATTTTCAGTAGGAGGTTGGCTACTCAACTGATTTGACAATCAAACAGTAAATTACACTTCTAGTACATGCATGTAATTGTCAGAATTTTATATCCAATCGGATTGCAGCCCCAATGTGTTGTCATGTCAAACTAATCCGCCCAGGGCTTTAGAATCAGCTTTGCTGACCAATATAACTTTAACGATATTAGCCATGGGACTGTTTCTTTAACTAATTAGATTACAAATTCATCCTCCTTGGCTAGAGTGCTGGCCATCAATGACGTTGGCATTTTTCCGCCCTCGGATTTGTTTATCAGAGCAAAACTCGTTACAGGCAACCTTGATGAGCACAACGTCATGTCACATTAATACTTTTGTTAATGACTATCCCTCACCGAGTACCATCATTGGAAATGCCAAGATGTCCGATACTGAGAGCACTAGGACTTAGTAGGGTAAATCGAATGGGTCAAAAGATAAAGACTAAAAACAAATTTCAATTGTAGTGGACACAAATGAATAGACAGAGTCTCGGGAGGCTATTGCTTCGTTTTGTATATTGATACTTTCTGTAATTATGTTGTGAAAGTAATGTGTTGAAGATAGGTGAATAAATCCCCACTGAAGATCCACCGTTTGCAATGCTTTAGCTCTGCACTCCATCTCCTGTGATGCTGCATTAGCATTGTGTCTTTCTCCCTCAGGGCGGTGAGCACTGTTACTACCACGGGCAGGTGAGAGGCAACGTTGGCTCCCGCGTGGCCTTATCTACCTGCAACGGGCTGCAGTAAGTGAACAAAATTATGTGCTAGTCGCACAACATCTAGGGACTCACACGCACATATCTCAGCTCCTTTTCTAATATTGACTCAGTATCGAGCTGCCTCTCTCCCTTTTCAGCGGGATGTTTGACGACGGAGCCTATGTGTATCTAATTGAGCCACTCCAACAGACTCATTCAATCGTAAGTTATTGGCTAAGTATGTATCTCATATTTTTTTCCTCGTTGTTATTAATATTAGCGCAGAATTGACTATTACAATGCCACGCACTAGATCAAAGACCTCATCCAAGGGCAAACGACTGCAGTTCATCGCCACTTTGAGAAGCTTAATGGCCATTAAAATGCTTCAACGCATAGGCCTGTGAACGCTATTCCTCAAAACCGGAACTGTTCTTGACAAACCATGTAGCAGAAAGGACTCATACCACCACCCTAAGAGCTGCGGAGCTTGGAATACTTGAAGTGTACCACAACAGCAGTGCTGAACTTGTGCTGCACTGCACATTCAAGGACAGAAAAACTTGCAGCAGGGCAGTCATTTTTGCAGCGCTGCTCCAATTTCAATTGACAATCCTCGAGCAAGGAAATGATAGGCTGACAATTCTGCAAGGTCTAATCTGTCAAATTCTAATGGCTTGGTGTGTCTAAATCATACCTGAAATGAAAGAAAACACAAAAAGCCCAGTGACTTTTGAGACACCCTGTTTGAAGGTTTTGACTTAAAGTGTTTTACCAAGCTCTCATTCAGTTTTTGGAAAGATTTGTCGTGTACACTGGTCTATGGTGGTTATCTGCTTTTGATAAACTTTTACGTCTACCCGTGTTGCCTGTATTATATTAGCCAATTTGGGCTTATCTGGCAAACAAGTGTTGCTCTGTTCCAGTGTCCATCTTTGCAAACTTCAAGCTAGCACAGCATAAGAGGCCGACAGAATAGTAATGATAAAGGTGTCGATGAACTGCGTAGATGGCTTTCGTTGGCTGGTTGCTTAACAGTTAATTATACCTCTCATTAGCCAAATAAATGTGCAGAAACACTTTTTCCCTCAGGGAAATATGCTGAAGGGAAACATTCTGATATGGCGTTTGCTACTCAATCCAAGTCCGCACCGATACGTATCAAAGAAATTTGAATGGGGATCAGTGTTGGGTTTGTACGATTTGGTGTGTGGGGGGTGACGGATTATGAATGTATCTACATTTTTATCTGAATCCTCACCACATTTGAATGTGTTAATCCTTAACCAATGCTCTAGCCTCTCAGGAAATCAGTATTTTTCCCATAATCCTATTAAATTGTTTCAGTCCTGCTGTTTACCATTTGGCTGTATCAAAATGAATGCTGTGAAAAAGGTAATTAAACTACAACGCTTGTTGTGCCCTAAGGCCTTCCCACAGTACTTTATTTACAAGACTGCCTGTACACTTTGCTTTATCGTTAGCAAACACAATCAGGTCGGACTTTATATCATCAGGTGAAAATATGTCTTGTCAGCCGTTAGATCGGATCAATACCACTCTAATGTCTCATTAGCCATTTCGCTTAACTTACTTTTGAGTGGTAAGGGCGTAAACCAGTAAATGTACCATGTTTGTCTAAGGATTGAAAAATGGATGTCAGCATAATCATAAACATGTTTTGACAGTTTCCTGGCCCAGGGTTAGTGGCCTCCCCCTCTCTGTCGTCACTTGAACAACAAACTGTACGTCTTTGGGATGCTTAAGATTAGAATTTGCGGATAGGAAAGCGGGGACGGGAGAAGGTATGGAATGTTGTGGTTGAGGATCGGAAGGTGAGGAATCAGGGGAGCGTTAGGCCATCTTCCTGGACTGAACCTTCGCTTCCTGTGATAAAAGAGAGGAAGCAGGAAGGAAAAAAGATGGCGATGTGGGAGAACTGATAGAACTTAAGGTGACTGGGGGTATACACACCTCTAAATGTGATTAACGATCATATTTTATTTTTTGTAACCATCAGTAGATGTTTTGTTGATCTCCCTTTTGTAATGTAAATAAAAAATGGTTTATACCTTAAAAGTGTGCAATTACAAATTAGTGTAGATCGCTGGTCTTGCACTTAAAGTTCCACTGTAATAGTCATGTTCCACTGGAATGTAATTCCTTGTCCCTGAGTACACAACTGAGCCCATAGAACCTCTCCCCACAATGGACTCCAAACACAATCAACCTGCCATGCTAACATGTCATTTCTGAAATGGTTAGAATTAAGGCTGTACTCTGATTTCACCTAGTATGATACCGATGACAGCCTGTCATTAATGTCACTGATTTATGTGTTTGTTTGCATTACCTACTAAGTTGTGCACACAAACTACTAACATGTGCATGTGCACGCATACTACTAACTTGTGTCCACAAATTCCTAATTATCAAACTGCTACTGGTGCTTTTTGTCCATAAATTACTGACTTATGCACCCAAACTACAAACCTGTGCACACAAACTACGATCTTTTGTGCACCAACTCCTAACTTGTGTGCCTGAACAATTGTTAGTATTTTGTGCGTACAAACTACAAACCTGTGTGCATGACCTACTAACTTGTGAGCACCGTCTACTCTCTTAGTCGCTCAACCTACTAATTTGTGCACAGCAACTACTAGCTTATGAGCACCAACTACTAACTTATTTGCACAACCTACCAACTTGTGCACAGGAACTACTAAATTGTGTGCATGAACTACTAACTTGTGAGTGCCAACTACTAATTCGCACAACCTACTAACTTGTGCACAGTAACTACTAAATTGTGTGCATGAACTACTAACTTGTGCGCAGTAACTACTAAATTGTGTGCATGAACTACTAACTTGTGATCACCAACTACTAACATATTTGTGCAAGCTACTAACATGTGCATAGAAACCACTAATTTGTGATCATCAACTACTAACTTATTTGCACAGCCTACTAAGATGTGCACAGGGACTACTAAATTGTGTGCATGAACTACTAACTTGTGAGCGCTAACTACTAACTTGTTCCCACAACTTAATAACTATTAAATTGTGTGCATGAACTACTACTTTATGTTACTAATTTTTGCGCAAGAAGTACTAACCTGTGTACAGGAACTATTAACTTTCATGCACAATTCGCATATTGTGCGCACATACTAGTGACGTGTGCACACATACTACTAACTTGTCTGGAGCTCCTGGCTCATTGTATACTGCCTGATAAATTCCTAAGATGTGTTACTTCACACGCAAGATTTATTTTTAAATCATGACTGGTTCCCGCACCATCCCTGGACTTTCCTCCCAGTGGCTGTTGAACCTTTTAACAGCTGATTGTACTCTCACCCCTCAGGTCACAGCTGGAAGGCCTCACCAGCTCAGAAGAAATGCCTCATTTCAATGGAAAAATGAGTCACAGCAATTGGGTAAAGATTTACAACACTCACAAACATAATCATCAAAAACATCCTTTCTTTGAGGGCCTCCGCCCCATTCTGTCATGCATTTCTTCTTTATTTTGTATGGCTACAATAGCCTATATCATTTGTTCTCGATGTTTTTTTTCTTTAGTTCTCTACTGCCTGTGGAATATTTTTTCAGCAAGGCATTTTTGAAATTAATAAAAGAAAAAAGCGTGTCTGAATTAAACACACTTGAACTCCATCTGCTTGATATGTGGCTCGTCTGTGGAAAACTTGCAAAACTAATGACAATGCGTCTTCATATAAAATTTAACAAGATAAAGTCATACAATGTTTTGGAAAGGAGTACTTATTACACCATCTAGCAGTTACTTCATTTTCCAATTGATTTGCCTTTTTTTTGCAAATGAAAGATGTATTATTCCTGTCATAACATTAGAAAACATTAAATTACATTCACAAATACCTGCAGAAACCTTCACACTTACACCCAAAAATGTCTTCACAAAACCTCATTTGAGAATCACTGTTTATACCATACATACAGCTGTGCCCACTAGTGGCTGAAAAGGAAACTTCCAAACAAGAAAATAAAAACATCAAGCTCATGTTGTGTTCATACATGTCTACAATATACATTGATGCTGGCTTTTGTGTGTTTACATTCGTAGCAGAGGAGAGGCTCTTGTCAGAGCTGGATGACTTGTCCTGGCTGAAACGCCGGAAAAAGCGAGCTGTGAGTGTTTGAGCTCATCTTTTTTAAGAGGCACCACAAACTTGTCATCACCCGCCCAAAAATTGTTATGTAATGATGTCAAGTGTTTGCATAGTTTTACCTGCGCTCCAAAGTATATAACCTCAAGACTCTGCAGTATCATAAAAAACACAGTTATTTCTATTGGCTCATCATTGGTTATCATGTCCATTTGTGTTATAGATATCAGTATTTGAGGAGATGAAATACTTGGAGATCATGATTGTCAGCGACCATAGCATGGTAAGTACATGTCCTTTTAGAGATATGGAACTATCAAAGAATCATGTACATGGCATACTGAAACATACTGGTACTTTGTCTTCCTTTCCTTATGTTCCTGCAGTTCAAACGATACAAAAACAAGCAACACACCAGGAATTTTGCCAAGTCTGTGGTGAATCTGGTGGATGCTGTGAGTAATACCTTCCCTTTGACCAGAGTTGTTTTGCAGTCACTGTGTTTGTTGCTCAGTCAGTTGGACAAACAGTTTAGGTCCAAACTGAATCACTCTCAAACGCTAAGGTGGCACTATTGACTTAGTGGGTATTTCCCCGAATTACTGCCATTAGTGTGATTTTTGTTTAAAATTATTCATTCATATTATATTCGTCACTCATGGGGATCTTGTGTAAGCGATTTAAATGTCCACTCTTTTCAAGGCTACTTATATCATCACAGAAATTTACCATTGTCAACAAACTGACAGATCTCCTATTTGATTGAATGTGTTTCCCAATCTTTTTGAAGCCAAGGCTTTTACCACTTAAAAAAAAACACCACTTTAACAAAAATGTCACGTAAAATATCCTATTGTTGCACAAAAGTTATGATTCTCTCCCTACTGTTCAACACACTCTGTGCTAAATGCGAGACACCCCAACAGAAAGGATGGAAAAAGCAAATGTGAATCTGATTTTCAGATAAAGACGCACTGTATTTCACTTACTGAAAAGATAATGTCTGAATATGAAACATTTCAGAAGCTACTGTTGTGCAAACATCTCTTGGACTTCACCGGTAATTAGCATAAACAACAAATGAATATTAGTATGTACAGTATGTCCCGTAAGTAAATTGTGCCTTTCATTTGCACTTTTTAAAGATGTAGTGCCACCTTTTGGTTGAAATTGTGAACTACTTTATGAAGGACCTTATGATTTTTCTCCAGGGACTTATTTAACGAGTGAAATGTTTCCAGAGCTATAAAATGGATGATCATGAAGTCACATGGATAAATGTACATCCAACTAGTTTTATTTAATACTTCTCCCTATACAATACAATTACCTGCCTACTTTCTAATCCACTTGAGTCACAACTGACATTGGAAAAAGCAGCGTATACTGACACGCTCCTATCTTCCTTTTGTTTGTCCTTTCGCTGCACACATCAATGGCAGGTCTTCAAAGAGCAGTTGCGAACCCGCGTGGTGCTGGTTGCTTTGGAGATCTGGACAGACAAAGATCAGATTCCGGTCAGCGTGAGGCCGCTTGAAATGCTGCGTGATTTTTCCAAGTACCGCCAGCAGAGCATCAAGCACCATGCAGATGCCGTGCACCTTTTTTCGTAAGTTACAGAAATCACCATTTGACATCCATCGCCCCATAAGATGTCTTTTAATTATTTGTTTTATTCATTTATTTGTTTTGGTCTTCCAGAAATGTGACCTTTCACTACAGAAGAAGCAGCGTTGCCTATTTTGGGGGCATGTGTTCTGTGAGCCGGGGGGTCGGCGTCAATGAGGTCAGATTGGCTAATGTCCTCTGTGGTGTGGTTCATGGATCAAATGGTCAGTGGGTGTGACAGACCTTCTGCTCTCACAGTACGGCAGCACCTGGTCCGTCGCCGGCTCTTTATCCCAGAGCCTGGCGCAGAATCTGGCCATCCAGTGGGACCCCGCATCTAAGAGAAGTATACGTTTTATTTGATGCTTTTTCGGTAGGGCAGGCTAGAAATCCTATAAAGGGACGAAATAGTGGGAAGGCAGCGATCTGGTCTTATTAGCAAACAGATGTTTGAGGTCCTTAACCACCTGCGAAACTGCACTTCTTGGTTTGCGATTTCCACTAAAGAGCTTTGTCGTTTGACCACAAGAGCTATCGCAGTTGTTGAAAGAAACGTTTTTAGAGATTTAATTGCTTGCAGTTATTCAGCACCTATTTAACCCTTGTGCAGTATTATGTTCATTTCGAGTCTTTTTCTTGTGATAACTAAGTAGCCGTACCTTGTTGAACTTTGACATGTTGCCACCATCTGGGTGAAGTTTCAGCTCCCTTGCGTCTTCTTTCAATTCTTTGGCTTCGATGTGAAATGCCTTTGATGTAAAAATCCGATGGATTGGACAAAATACGGCACAGGGGTCAAACCTCCGTAAATAAACCTAATCCTAATCCATAAATGCCTGGCACAGTTTCCATGCAAGCTGCTCACATTCACAAGGCTTTAACCGTAAAAGTCAGCTCCGGAAAGTACAGGGCAGAATATATGACCGTACGAGTGCCTGTAAATTGCATTTGACATGAGACGTTAAACGAGCTGCTGACCTATACCACCTCTCGCACAAAAGTTCTACTCAAATCAAATACAATATGTTGATTCATGGGTTCCCAAATTATCAAATTACTCGCCATATTGATAGGCTAACAATTGTGAAATTACTGACCATAACGTTAACGCATTTAATTCTTTTTGTTTCTGCATTTTGTAGTAGCCTATCAGTGATTACATTAACTCATTAATCACCATTGACAAGTCAAAAATCTATCTATCTATCTATCTATCTATCTATCTATCTATCTATCTATCTATCTATCTATCTATCTATCTGTCTGTCTGTCTGTCTGTCTGTCTGTCTGTCTGTCTGTCTGTCTGTCTGTCTATATCAACTGGGCTGACATTGAATGAAATAACAAAAACATTAGCAACAGCTCACAATATAAGTAGTATTACAAACTCCAACCAATAAAATAAAAATGTTGAAAGTCCATCTTTGCACCTGCAAATATGCTAGCGTTAATGATTGTAATTTAGTTATAGTCACTGTATGAAAAAGAAAAAAGTACAATTTAAATATTTCCTGGCTGTTTCTGTGCCCTTTCCTGTCATGTCTGATTTGCAGAGGAATGCGGTTGCACTGACTCGTGGACTGGCTGCATAATGGAGGACACTGGGTAATGTCCAGCATTAATCCTCTATTGGCGCTGTCCCACCGGGTTGTAAAGTTGCAGTTAGAAATGATCCTTGGAAATGTCTGGTACTTTTTATGAATTAACATAACAGGTAATGTGAAACAAAATCAACTTTGTCTGTGAAAGGAACTTGACTCTTGACTTCTGAAATATAAGTTTGGTGTATTCTGTGGAAATTTATAACATTCATAAGTATATAAATACATCAGTTATTTAATTGTTAGCGTTTACAATTTGAAAAAAAATCCCTCTATATTGTTCCTCGAAAATTATAATGTTGTCTTACTGGTAAGCTTTTGAATGGGTTTCCGTGGGCAACAACAAAAAGTCACAAAAGAAATGCCTTTTAAATCGACACTAGTGGACTTTTCAAACTGGAAACAGTTGTCTGGGAGATGAGGATTTTACTACGCTGTGCGCTAGCTTTCAAGATAAATGCATTCTATTACTCAAATCACTACCGCTTTTGCCCATCTAGTGTCGCAATAATCAACAAAACATGAAAGTTCTTAAGGATACAGTTTTCTTTTCGAATTAAAAGCAAATTAATTGGAACAGGAAGCTATTTATCACTAAATTGTGCTAAAGCGACTCTTTTGCAAAACATATGCCTTATACAGTTTTAGGTACACATTGAATTTTTATAGAGAATAATCTTATTTATAGTCGACGTGGGGAGTGAGGGAGAGTGTGAAATGTTTTCTCTTTCCTTAGTACTTTGCTCAGTCCTGATGTACTTGACAGATGTTTCCTCCCTCCACTCCAGTGTCCAACACCCACGAAAATTCTCCAAATGCAGCATCTCAGACTACAAGGACTTCCTCTTGAAAGGCGGAGGCTCGTGTCTGTTTAACAGACCCACAAAGGTTTGATACTCGCTCACCCCCCGCACCGTTGTTGCCAGAATCACTAAAACTTCGCTCACTTCTGAACTGAAGCCACTTTGATGTATTTTGGCAGTTGTTGGAGGCCACTGAGTGCGGGAACGGATTTGTGGAAGTGGGAGAGGAGTGCGACTGCGGCGCAAGAGCTGTGAGTAGTTTTTTTTTCTTTTTTTCAACCCCCCCTAAGGTTGTCGCATACTTTTGCAGTCCATGTGTGCTGTTCAGATAACCGCAGCTTCGTTTCTATATTCAGGAGTGCTACAAAGGATGCTGCAAAAAGTGCTCGCTGGCTAACGGGGCGCACTGCAGCGACGGCCCCTGCTGCAATACCACGTGCCTGGTAACAGCTTGACTGAATGTGTTTACATGAGGAAAATAATCAAATGAAGTGACGACTCACAATTGTTGATACACATCCTTCTCGCTTCTTTTTTTCGCCAGTTCTTCCCAAGAGGTTACAGTTGCCGCTATGCTGTGAATGACTGCGATATCTCAGAGACGTGCTCTGGGGACTCTGGACAGGTGTTGTTGTATAGCACCATTACACTGTTCAAGATGCTGTGTGAATGCGGAGACGAAATTTCACACTGCAGTTGGTCTGCAGGAGAAAACAGCGTTGTTGTTGGGGTTTTTTTTGTTTTTTTTTACATTCTAATTAAATCCAGTCGTACATTGAGATACAAGTGGCTCATTTCACAATATGCAGCAGTTTGTCAAAGAGTAAACAATTCTTTCAAAAAATAAATAAGGCTACAAGCTGCTTAGTGGCTGTTTTAATTAGAGATAGACCAGTTATCGGCCGTGCCAATAATTGGTCACACTTTTTGATGTATACAGTATAACATTGAGTAATAATCTAATTTTAAAAACATTAAAAATATTTGTTTACGTTCAAATTATTTTCTGTTAACATTAAAATGTATTTTATTTCAACAAAGTTAGAGTAGAGATGTTATGTTTTCCTTTTACTGATAAGCAATATTGATTATCGTCCACTTTGACTACCAATAATCTACATCGTTCTGTCCATGAAATCAAAAAACGTATCAATCTATCTCTTCTCTTAGATTAATATTCCTAAAATATATAATATATAAACTAAACTTGAATAAAACACAAAACTTCCCCTTCACAGTTTTGCACTGAGCAAAACGGCATTGGTATGCTAACGGTTAATATCTGTAGTCTCGGATTTTAGAAGCATTAATTATTTGAAAACAGATGGTGGAGCAACACAGGTAGAAAGCTCATGAAAAAAGTCACAGACTTCTACGAGAAATGACTTACAGCATTTTATCGCCACTTGAAGTACTTTTCTTCATTTCTGTCTGCATGATTAGAATATATTGTGAGGCACAACATTTTTCTCCGAGACATTTTTCAGACTAGATAGCTAAAGTCTTTTTTCTTTGTTTGTTTTTTGTCCTTCCCTACAATCACGCCTCCAGTTGGCAGACTGCTGCTTTAGAACATTGAAAAGCAGCAATGGGCTAATGATGTCACAGCACGGTAGCATCCAATCAAATTTCTCTGATAAATGGTCTTTATGTTTATATAGCACTTTACTACCTTTTGCCAATGATCGCGCTCAGCAATGTCACCTCATTGACCCGGTGATTAATGGACTATGTAGTAATGGAAGGGAAGTTAACAGCTCGTGCATACGATGCCATTTTCGATGTGATGAAATGCAATTACGGCACGAGGTTATGGAGAGACTTTAGGGTGAGGGGCACAGTGAAGTTGATAAAGTACAGTGGTAATGGTGTGATGTCATCTCGGTGCCGCTCGGAGGCATTCGAATTAGGAAGGGCAAACTTGTGGAGCGCATTTGGCTTTTAAAACGGCTAGATGGACCAGGTCATTCATAAAGGAGGTATAAAAATGCATCTCGCATGATTTCAGCTTGAAAATATTCCGCCTTCACCAGGTATTTTGTAATGATTTGTTGTGTTAGTGCCAAATTGTAGTCACCTTTGTTTTATTTCTATCATGTCTTAATATTCCTTTACAGTGCCCTCCCAACCTTCATAAACAAGATGGATACCTCTGCCAGGTCAACCAGGTAGGGATGAGAATAAAGATTATAAAAGCAAACGCTGAACACTATGCACAGAGGATTTGAATTCATGTTCCCATTTAAAGGGGCGGTGCTACAGCGGAGAGTGTAAAACCAGAGAGAACCAGTGCCGATACATCTGGGGTCCAAGTAAGAAGAACGGACCGCATTAAAGGATGTTCATCAGCCGGACAGATTATCCGCGGGTTACTTTGGTTGTTTGTCTCGTCAGAAACCGGAGGCTCAGAGAAGTTCTGCTATGAGAAGTTGAACACCGAGGGCACGGAGAAGGGCAACTGTGGAAGGGACGGCGACAAATGGATCCAGTGCAGCAAACAGTGAGTACCAAGAGGGAAAACTCCCTGAAGCTTTCCCTCCCACATCCTGCGACTTTAGATTTGCATCTCAAAAGCTTCCAGGTGAGAAAGTAGCTTGCTAAGCGTTTGAAATTTCTGCAAGTTAGGATTTTTAAGGCAGACAGAAGTGATGAAATTGTTCATTCTTAGTTGGGCTGCGGCTCGTCAGCATTTATTGAACTTTTAGTCTGCTGGGATTTATTTGACAGTTGCTCCAGGTTAAAGCGTTCTGCTGCGACTGTGGAATAATCAGTGATTCTGTGACAATTTTTTTGCTGACCTCTTCACAGTTTTTTTTTTTTTCCCACTAGAGAGTGTGAGAGCATGCCAAATTCGAAGTCACAAAAATGGCAATTGTTATATATTATATTATATATTTTGCTTTTCTTATTTTTATTTATTATAAAAAGATGATAAAGAATTCACATTTACATGAGTATTCACAGCTTGTACTTAATACTTTGTTGATCCTGTTGATTCTGTTCTCTACTTTCACAGCGATGTCTTCTGTGGTTATCTTTTGTGCACCAACATTGGCCGCAACCCCCGCATTGGAACATTAAAAGGAGACATCACCCCCACCTCTTTTAACCATCAAGGCAGGCTGATAGACTGCAGGTACAATTTTTCATTTGTAGTCAGGAGGAGACTATCAAACCGCAGTCCCACAACACACAGCCCACTGTCCTTTCCTCGCAGTGGTGGACACGTCCTTTTGGACGACGAGACCGATTTAGGCTACGTGGATGACGGGAGTCCTTGTGGGCCGTCCATGATGTGCCTTGACCACAAGTGTCTGTCCATCCAGTCACTCAACATTAGCACCTGTCCCACTGGACCTAATGGGCAAGTGTGTTCCGCTCACGGGGTGAGTCGTGCTGTGAAATGATTCAAAGCTAACGCGATGTTCTGAATAGGAAACATTATGTCATGACTGGTGTCGGAACCACTCAATCCACCCATTTTATTTTCACCATCAGACTTAAGAACGTGGACTGGAAATAAAAGGTGGCCAAACAAACTGACTTGAAGGGTGCTAATGTAAAGGATAATGCAAAAACATGACCTGCCATTTTGTAGCGGTGACTTTTTATGTCCCCATAATGTGCATTTGTCTCCTGCCTGCAGGTGTGCAACAATGAAGCCACTTGCACCTGTGACACCACGTGGGCGGGGACAGACTGTAGTATGCCCGACCCTCCTAAAGTCCCAGAGACGACTCCGACTCAAGGGCCCAAGGGTCAGTCTTTACCTCTTTCTTACCAAATTTCTTACTTATTTGCACTGCATTTTAGTATCAGTTCTTCTGCCATGTTTCTTAAATCAATACTTAAGAGATTCTTGGTGTTGCGCAGGTTCCTTCAAGCGCAGTGCTTCTCAATATTTTTTTTTCAAAGGCTCCCTACTCACTGTGGTGACTATAAATTAGATCATTATCTATGAAAACTCTAGCAATATACCTAAAATTGGATCCTTGTTTAAAACAATTAACTTGTTCAGTGCCAAGCACTGAACAAAATGCCGATTTTGAGCATTTTGACGCATCATTCAAGGTAGACAGAATATTTTATTACCACATTGGTGGTACCATATAAAAGATTGGATTCCATTTTTATCTGGAAAAGGAAAGTAAGATTCTACCTTATAGCATTCTTTCATAATCACTGTTTGAAAATAAGTCATTTGAATGACACCAAGTGATTTTGGACAAAAGGAGAAAAGTCCTCACACATATGCACTTTGATACACAAATTCGTTTTTAGTAGCATCTGAAACATCTCAACAGTTCTTCCCTTCAATAAAACATGAACAAAAACAGTGTTGTGTTGTTGGCAAAAGAACAGTTGCGTATGGAAATAACTACATTACAACAGTGCTCAATTGGCATATATTTAAGAGGAGGTGTTTAGATTTACAAATACATCCTTGCCATGGAAGGAGTTAAAATAATTCTTCATATCAGCCCTATTTCTCGAGCTATTTTTAAAACATTAAATTAGTGATGTGTAAAAGCAACAGCTGACTTTGCTATGGTTGGGCATAACAAAGTTTCCACTCAACAGTGTTTGGGCTGAGACCCAACCTATTCATTTGTGTCCACTGTAGTGGACATTTTGGTTAATATCATTTGTCTCATTGGAGCTAGGATTAAATGAGAAGCAGGAACTGAAAACTATTTTGCGGCATAACTAATTCACTAACATGGACGGCTTTAATGGGTTGGCAGTGAGTAAATTCAAATTCATTTACAGCCACCGACAAGTCAAAAATCCATTTTAAATGGGCTGGGTTGGGAACTTTTGGTGGTTTTGGCGGGTCTCCCTTGATCCAGGACTCAGGAAGGAGACGCCCGTTGTTTGTCTTTTGCCAGAGTGGTAACCATGCTCCTTTTCCCTCCACACAGTGAGCGTGGCCACTAACAGGCTGATAGGGGCAGTAGCAGGGACCATTCTGGCCCTGGGGGTGATTTTTGGAGGCACAGGGTGGGGAATAGAGTAAGCATTTTTTTTTTTTTTTTTTACACAGCTCTTCCTCTCATAGTGGTGCCTCAGTGTGCGGGCGGTTTCGTGAGCCGGCCTGAGCCCGTGTGTGCGTCCCGGTGGCTTTGTGTCTTCTCGTGTGTTGGTGATGACCATATATGTAATCATGTCTTCTGATTGGTTGTTTTCAGTGTCGTGTGATTGATTGATGGACCCTCCCACTCCCCCCCCCCCCCCCTCCTCCTCTCCTTCCGCTTCCTGGTGTTCCCCATTACGAGCCCTCTCCTTCATCTGCCTCCTCTTTCTTTCTCTTCTTCCTAGTCGTCATGTGGTTGCTCCTGTGATCCTCTCCTTTCTGGGGCATGTGGGGCGTTTAGATGGACAAGTGTCCGCAAGCAGAAGACCATCCACTTAGTGATCTGATCTTTTCTGTGTGTTGCCCCCCCCCCCCTACCCCCTCGAAAACCCAAGAGACATCACCCATCAACCTGTTTAGCCAAAACATTTGATGGGTGCTCAAGCAGGCCACTGACCATGCATACACTAGAACGGGGCTGGAGAGCATGCGAGACGTTGTAATCGTGTGGAATCGTGTGTAGTTATCGGAATTGCTGCAGCGAGGCGAACTAGAAGAAACTCATGTGTTTTTCCCCCCATCGCCCTTTGCAGGTCCTAGTGCCACCAATCTAATAATAGGCTCCATCGCCGGAGCCATCCTTGTGGCCGCCATAGTGCTGGGGGGGACTGGATGGGGTTTTAAGTAAGCAAACACGCCGCATGCCTCTCCCGCTCGACCTCCAGCATCCCTCGCTGCTTTTTTAGACGCCAGGCTTTGAGCTCCTGCTGCAGAATATGCGCCTCGACTAACATAGCGCGCCCGGCGTCCGTTCGCGGAACGCCGAGGTTCATGTGTTCTGCGTGACGAGAGCGTAGAAAGAACGTCCCGGGAAGGGACCGGCTCCGCATGCGGCCGATCCGTGGATCTGTAGCAGAACCTCAAACCGATTGGGCAGATCGGGCCGAGCTCGGTGCTTGATATGCATGCTCAGAGAACAGGGAAAAAGCTTTGCGGGTGTCTTGTTATTTCAAACGGAATGGAGAGTAGCCAGCCGGTATGTGAGCATGAATCAGAGTTGTGTGATTTTCAAAATGGGCAAATGAGTATGGGACTTAATCTCATATAAGGCTTCGGGCTAGAGGACCACTTGGGGAAATTTTCGTTTTTGTGCTTTTTTTTTTTGTTTTGTTCATTGTACTGTTCATATGGAAACATTGTTCCAAAAACGCGAGGTCATAATCTTGTCTTGTTTTTTAATTTGTTTAAAAAATAATAATAATCACTCCATAGCTCCGTTCAACCTACATTTTGACAACGGTTTTTGTGTTTTCATCCTTTTCTCGCTCCCCTGTAAAATTTGCCTTTTCACCAAGTGGTTCCCTCCTATTGGCCCTTACACATATGAAACAAACAAAAAGGTTTATGCAAATGTGAACAGTGTATTTTTAGCATCAAATGATGCTTTATTCAATTTTAAATTTGGGGTTTTAAATGTAATTAAGTACTAAAGTAATTGATACCTTTAGTGAAGTACTAAAGGAATTGATTACTTTAAGTAATCAAGCTAGTGATTACATTAGGTAATAAAACACTGAAGTAGACAATTACTTTATGTAATCAAGTATTAAAGTAACGATTACTTTAGATACTATATTAGTAAAATAAATCAGTTACTTCAGATACTAAAGTACTAAAGTAATTGATTAATTGTGTCCTTATGCACATAAAGTAATTGTTACTTAAAGTCATAATTTACTTCAGAAATTAAGTAGCTTAAGTAATGAATCACATTAATGGCTTTATTACTAAGGCAATCAATTACTTCAGTCCCTAAACATAAAACACAAAAGATGCAGTTTCTCCCATTCAGTTTCGCTGTGTCTGATCACCTGGAAGGAGACAAAATAGACACAACATTGTACACAAATGAACAGGCTGGCTTTCATGAGGATATGATGGAACAAGCATTTGAAATTAGCTAGCATACGTAGGTCAGTGTAAACCGTAATAGCAGAATATAGATATGTTTTTGCACTTTTGGGGAATTTAGGGGACTGCGCTGTCCCTTTCCATAATCATTGGTAGATAAATCCTGCCAGTAGAACAAGTACTGTATGCTTGCCAGAGGTAAGAAAAAGACAATTGTGCATGTTTATTCGAGTTTGGAAAAGATCAGGAAGGCGGAGCCAAACTCTCGAGCAGATACGGCCTGCCCCACCCCCTCGCATCCCCCCCTCCCTTTTCACCGGCCACCAATGCTGCCTGCTTCATGGAGCCGGTATACACACACACACAAACACACACACACTGCATGCCACCGAGCACAGCGGTCGTTGGGCCTTAGCGGCCTTCTATTGGATCAGGTGCATGACACGATGAGTGAGAAGCCCCCACAACAAGCCACAGTACGGGGAGGTTGCGCATCCCTCCTGTTGTCTTGTTTGTTGTTGTGCCATTGTTGTGGTTAGTTGCCGACACCGTCGCCGCCGCTGTTGTTGATGTCTTTCCCCCCTTCTGTAGATGATTTGGACTCTCTTGTATGTCAGCTGTATTTTCACGACCGGTAACGGGGGCAACGTCAGCTGCCGTCTGCATGCACGCTCAGGCCGACTGCAAGGAGAGGGCGGGGTTTGTTTGCATTCATAGACCTTCAGAGGTTGGAGCCATTTGTTTATGTGAGAGATTAATTCATTGAAATTGAAAGCAACCATGAAGGGGTTTGTGAAAATCAACAACTCTGTGGACCTTCTTGCAGTCGAAAAGAAACAGTCAACATGGAGCAGCCTTTCCCGGATTTTGGTCTCCATTTTGAATTTGGATCAAATTATAGTCATCTATAGCAGTGGTTCTCAACCTTTTTTCAGTGATGCACCCCCTGTGAAATACCTTTTTAGCCAAGTACCCATTAATCAGTGCAAAGCATTTTGGGTTATTGAAAAAAAAAAAGACTTAAAACGTCACCATGGTCTTATTCATTAAACTACCAAGACCATTACCAAGAACATTACCAAGACCGAGGAATAAGGCTGCACGTCCATGTTGCACCGCTCATGTACCAATTGTCAAGATGGTGAACACTAACACATGTTTCTTATCTCTCGGCAAGAAATGTGAAGAAGCGGCGGTACGACCCCAACGCCACAGCCATTTAACGCTGAAGGGCGGATGCCAATCACAGACGGACTCCTCCGAGGCTTCCTTAGTTGGCTATCCGACAGCTGGACTGCACTTATTTGCTGCTGACTTTCGGCATTAGATTTACTTGAATAATAATAATATATATATTAAAAAAATGATATAGTGGACATTTTAACAAATTCCATCGTAGTGACATCAAACGCGTGCAACCTTTTAGCCTTTTCACGCCACTCATCACACGCAAGCCTGATCTCGAAATGACAGAGCTCCTCTACCGCCCTCCTTTTTTTCAGTGCCAGTGCACAGGTGTTCCCACACCTGGCACCATTCTTCACACGTCCAGCGCTGCTTGCTGGCCCTCTGGCATGAAGAGCACCTCTCCGCGGGCTCTGCATGGCTACGTAAGCTGTGAATATTCAGCAAAAACACATCCTTCCAAAGAGAAAGGAAAGCGAGGTGGGGGAAAAAAAACTCATGAAACTATGACTACTGGACAGCATGAGACGCAGGTTGTGCTGTGGTGGTTCTGAAGGGCAAATCGCAAAAAAACAAAGAAAAAAAGCGTTATCAAAAACAAAAAAACTGACACACAAAAGACATAAGACAACGGTAAATGGAAAAATAAAAAAAGCAAACAAAAGATTAGTTGCAAAAAAAAAACATTGAAACACACGAGACAAAACACAACAGCGAATCGAAAATGGAGAAAAAGCAGACAAAAGATCATTTGCAAACAACAAACAAAAGCACGTTACAAAAGACAAAACACATCAGAAATCACAAATGAAAATCAATTCGACAAAACAAAGTCAATTGCATACAAACACAGGCACATTACAGAAACAAAACACAACAATAAATGGAATAAAAAAAGAACACGCAAAAGAGTAAACCACCCCCAAAAAATTATTCACAAACAAAAACACAATACTGCACCAACACAACAGTAACACACCAGATTAAAAGCCGACCAGAGGTTATTTGTGGAGACAGCTCCATGGTGGCTAGTAATAACACGTGGAGCTACATGCACCTAACAATCGTTGCCTTGGTCGGTTGGTTAAATTCAAATCCAAAATGTTGTTTTCATTATAATTACCACATTTTTTTTGTTAATAAGTCAACCGCTTCTCTTAGAAATAAGAGACGCACCAACATATTTTGAACATAATACCAGTACACAATGTTGGAATACTGCACCAATCCAACAGTAACACGCCTGATTGAGTTTGCTAGTGGAGAGGCCTGGTGGCGAATAAAATAGAAATTCACACTCAAAATCAGTACTCCTGTAGCGTCTTTATCCGTCTCTCATTTGTTTCCACCTGGTGGCTAGAAAAAAAAAAAAAGCAGATTAGCACACTGGTCTATAAGGCGCAGGGTTCACCGTGTTTGTTTTTTGATTGTGATTTTTTTTTAAATTAAATGCTGTTTTGTTTTTGTAATGTGTTTTCATTGTTTGGTTTTGGATCACTTTTAGGTTTGCTTTTTTGTGACATTTCATTTGGCTTACGGAATCCATTTTTATTTTTCTGTGTGACTAATCTTTTGTCTGCTTTTTTTCTTTGCGATTTTTCATTTGCCGTTTTGTTTTGTCTTTTGGACTCCGTATGAAGTTTGTTGTTTGCGATTTCTCTTTTTTTTTTGGTTTGCTCGATTAATTTTTAGGTGATTTGCACATCAGAGCCACCACACCATACGGTATCAAAAAATGTACATAATTTCAGCTTTAAAATCATTTCCTTTCTTTTTTTATACTCGCATGTTTTATAGCAGGCTTTCGAGAGCACTAATAATGACAGTTTCCGGCCAATAAAATAGTTTAAAAAAAAAAGACAAAAAAAAATGGCGTCTTAAGAGGAGCATGTCGGAGATCAAGCGCGACAACCGGCGTCGCAGTATTGACGTTAAAGAAAAAGCCAAAGAAGCAATCACCATGAACATGTGGATGTTGCACACGGAGCACTTTGCCCTCTGCCGCGTCCAGCCTGGGCTCACCCATCATCCACTTCCGGCTTAGCCTTTTACTCTCATAGACTCTTAGTAGGAATCAAGTCAACGGAAAACGCTGCATGCAATCACTACTGTATAGTGGGCTTATAATAATTCTATATGGGAGTCCCCCAGAATCTGTAAGAAAATACGCCACAAAATTTAAGGTGCATGCCAACGAGAAAACATTTAACTTTTATTTACTATGCAAAGGAGAGCTATTGCACAAAACGGGACAGAGGTGGGATTTGAAAAAAAAAAACTTCCGCTAATAATCTTCAAGTTCTTTATTTGGCCACTCCCATTTTGTTATTTTTTTTTTTGGCTTCAAAGAGCAACAACTACAAAAAGAGCTACGAAAGCACTTCTGAATGTGTGTATGTGTGTGTGTGTGTGTGTGTGTGTGTCCCAAGTAATGTTTTTATTCACGCTCACACTAAATGGTGCCTGTACATACCGGGGCCTCGTGCAGGGTTCTTCTTGTTGTCCTCTCCCAGGTGGTGGTGGGTGTGTCTCTCGCCTCCGCGTCTCTCGTCTACTGGTCCACTGTCCTCTCGCACTGCATCATGTACACTTGGACTGGTCAATAAACTACTGACTCCTTTTAACTTTTCTCTCTTTTTCTTGTCTTTCCTACCATGTTACTTCCTCGAGGCACCAATAGACACAAGCAGCATGTTTTATATATTGTTTATTTGCGTGTGTGTGTACGTGTGTGTGTATATATATATATATATATATATATATATATATATATATATATATATATATATATATATATATATATATATATATATATATATATATATATATATATATATATATAGTACACTAACTTCTAAAATAGTAAATTATTGTACATGACGTAATAGCAGACCAACAGGAAGTAAAATAATAATAATAAAGGCAATAATAATAGTCACAATTTGCTCTGAGGTTAGGAAATGACCAATCACGGCTCACCTGTTTTCTTAGTTCATTTGAAATTTACAAGCTAAGCCATGATTGGTCAAAACCTGATCCCTGAGTTACGGTGAAGTTATTTTTAATCAACGCCTAGTAAAAAAAAATGGCTGCCACCTTAGGTGGAACAAAAAGGGTCGATTTTTCTGTTCGTATACCAGACATGCAGTATTAATCAGGATATGAAAATTAGACTAGTAGAGGCATAAAACATTAAATTGGGTCTGCTAGCTTAATGCTAATATAGAATGCCTAACGCCAAAGACATGCTGATTGAAATTACCATTTGTATATATTTCGTTTATTTACTGTTTTATATATTTGTTTTCTTTGTTTACTCGTCTTACTCGAATCTTCTCTGCCGGTTCAAAATCCGAACCTGCTTTAATACTATAAAAAATAATCATAAACTTTGAAAAAAAAACGTGATTTTAGGTGACTTTTTCGAAAATACAAATGGTGGATCGGAACACTACCCTGTTGGCGTTTTCAAGGCTTTTCTATAGTTCTAAGTGCGAATTTCCTTTTACATTTTATTTGTCAATATGTTTGTTCTAACTGAATATCTCACCGTGAGATGTTCTATTTTTCCCATGCCTAATCGCAATGATGAATGACTATGAATCCCAACAGGAACATTTCAAGTTGGCCTCTCACTGTGAGGATAATAAGAGCTGACGTCATACGTGCGCCTGACATTTCAGTAAAAGCACGCAAATGGAGCTTGTGCGGCATCGCCGCGTCCGCGTTTTTTCACTTCCAATCTTGACTCAATCCTTCCATTTGGCCCATAGAACGAGCTACGCATGCCGTGGAGTAATAAAATATTTATTTAATCTGAAAAAAGATTCAACCGGAAGGAGTCACATAGTTATTACAGGAGTCCTAATTGGGTAGCTTTTAAATCGAAGAGTCATCATGTCGTATTTAACGATAAATGTCATGTTTTCACATGTACTTTTACATTTGGAACATTTTAACCAATTAGAATTCATTATTCATAATTGCGACAATTAACAAAAACTGGATTCATTATTTTGATGATTTTTTTTTTTGGGGGGGGGTTATTTAGTTATCTATCTATTTATGTTTAATTCGATCAGAGCTGAAACACAAGGAGGTGTTCATCAAAACACTTGGCCGTTGTGTTAAATATTGTGTAGGTTTTTTTTTTAGACCTGCTTCAAAATAAAAAAAACATGAGTCATTTTAGACATGGAACTATTGTCAAAATAAAAAGAACATTTAAAATTGCATTTTATTATTAAAAAAAAATGTTGATTCAAGAAATGCACATTATCTCAAAGTTTGGTCACAATTTTCTGCTCAGATAGGTTCCTGAAACCGTTTTGTTCATTTGTGTCCTCTGAGGGGACGTTTATTTTTGTTCTACATCGTTTGACTAATTGGGCATACGCTAATAAATAGAGGGCATCCTGTCCTTTCCAATTATGTTTCATGTATTTGGATAGAATGCGAGTCCACTTTGCTGTCTTGCTTGGACCAAATGGACACAATCGTGGACACAAATGAACAGGCTGGGATATATGCTGATTTAATTTTAGAATATCAAAGCAGGCGTAGAGGTCAACATTTAACTATTTACTGTCTGTCCTTTTGTAGTTGTTAAATTCCTTTTTTTTTTAAAAAAAAGAGGTAGAAGAAAACGCAATGATTTTCGTTGTCATTCATTGTCCCCAATTTTTCTGAAGCTATGCCGTTGATAGATTTGTTTACTTTTAAAGATGTATTAAAAAGCGCCCCAAAACACACGCCTGAAGTCAATTTTTAACAAATGTAAGCATGGACGTTATATGTCATTTTTTTCCGCCCCTCGCACTTGTTGACTGAAATGTTACTGCCTCCCAAAGAGATAATTCGATCGTTCATTTTCTTCCTCGGTTGCATCCTTTACTGTATGTATGACTACATGGTTGCCCACATCAATTTTTTATAGATCGAACTAGGTGACAACTAGTTGAGTAGCGCTCGCCAAACGACGAGGCGGTGACGTCATTAAAGACTCAAGCCCCAAACAGATTCTCAATCAACACTTGTCGTCTTCAACTTTTCATGGTAAGTACTCGATTTGTTGTGCTCCGCAAAGGCCAAAGGGCGTGTCGTTTATGCCGCAGATGACCCCGCTGGCACTGAGCAAGCCGGCGGCCACAGTCTTGGTGCTGAGCTGCGTTTGCGCCGTGCCCCTGCACGACCTGGTGGACCCCCGGCAGGTCGACCCCCTGACGGTGCCCCGCGGCGACCCGCAATGCTGGGAATCGGCGTCGGTTCGCCTCCTGGAGATGCGCTCGCCCAGACTGGCCGACACGGCGGCCGATTTCTGGGACCTGATGGAGGTGCTGCGGGCGTCGGACAACGCCAAGCACGCGACCCTCTTCTGGGACCTGGCTCGGCTCTTCTGGGAAATCTACTTGGACTGCGTCATGTCCAGGAGCCACGGCCTCGGGCGGAGACAAGTCACTCGGGTGCACTCCCTCATCACGGACAGTGAGTATCATCGTAGCCCCGCAATAAAAGTAGTCGTCAGCGTTCGAATCGGAGCAAACGCAAATCTCAGTATTTTTTTGTTTTTAAATCAACATATAATAATGTGCGTGATTTTATGATGCTGTTTTGGTTTGAAGCTTGTCCAGCTTCTAACTCGAGGCTGGTAGTGTGCACGTTCAGCCACGTGACATTTGAACCCTTCGGTGTCAATTTCGACACGCATGGGGCATGATTTTGATACATTAAAAATTTACGACGGACAAACTGGAAGATTTTGAAAACGGCCCCATGCCTTTTTTCCTAAATGCTTGTAATCCCAACCATTGCTACATGGTGGCCAAGGGTGCCCATGTCCACCCAAAGACTAAGTTAAAATTCTGTGATTTTTCAGCCAATTTTACACGCATTAAGTATTCTTAGACAACTCGATATCTGCCGGCTATAACTACATAAATACATGTGTATAATAAAATTTTATTTCATGAAACCCTGACAGTTATTGCACCCCTGGCCACATCACAGAAAATATCTTCTACACCTCCGAACAAAACACATAATAACAACAACAACAATAACAATAATAACAATAATGACAATAATAACAATAATAATAATAATGTTAATAATAATAATAATAATAATAATAATAATAATAAAAAAATATGTCAGAGAATAGCAATAAAGTAGCTGTCAAAACTTTATCGATAGGCTTGATTTGAAAATTTAATTGATGAGTTAAAGCCCCGCCCAGTTCCGCCCCGTCCACTTCCGGTCAACGAGGTCATGGAAAAGTCTCACCTTTGAATAAAAAAATGATGTCACTCCTCCCATCGTACACATCTGTCAACACAATGATGGATGGTTAATAAAAATGTCATAAAACAAAGATTTATATTTTATCTGGAGTATGATTGCATATGTGACGACTTCAGAGAAGCTAGATAGAGTGTAGACAATGTGTCACCATTTGTAGGAGGGAGTGAAATTTATGGCTTGGAATAGCGATAAATCTGTCGAACATGTTGATATAAGGTGAATAAAAATACCATATGTTGGTGATGGAAGAGCCGGAGGTCACCAAGGTCACGGACAGTAATCTGCCATCTGCTTCGACTATCAAGCGCATTGATAAAAGGTCAATAAAAATGTCCTAAGATCGATGTCGGATGGTTGATATCATCAGCTATGATGTCATGTGCTATAATGTTCTGAAAAGAAAGCGGGTGTGGGTCGAAAGTGGGCGGGGCCGGAACTCATCACCCACATTTTTGACAGCTGTCAATCAAAACCATCCATCATATTGACCATTTTCTAATGTGTGTTTGTGATTTTTTTTGCCTGTGCTTTTCCAGAGTGGTTCAAATTGAACAGCTCAGGAGCAAACGGGAAGCTGTGGCTCAGCTTCCGAGTGAGACACAAAGGTCACATCAAGACCACCAAGAGCAAAAGTACTTGAAACTCACCCGGCAATAAAACTCCATGAAACTCTTTCTGGATGTACAGTATGTTGCTTCTTTCATATCTTTTCTATTTTCTTGGTCTTGACACTGACAAATCGCAGTAGTTGAGGCCGCTCATACATTCATTTCTTAAACGAAACATCAGCATTATTACTACTATTAAAATGTGTCTATAATTTAAAAAAAAAAACTTGAAAAAGTACTAATGTACATACTAATGTACAATCACAGCTAAAAGTAGATGTAAGTTGCCATGCTCAAAAGCAGTTGAGATACTGGTTTGAATTTTATATATTTAAATAATTTATTTTAATGATTTTCAAAACAATATATTAATTTGGAGGCACAGGTAAAAAGCCTTTTGTAAAAAAAAAAAAAAATTGGATCACTCCTCTCAGGTTTAGCATGATAAACAGCTGATAGTATGCAACTTATTCATAAATTATTTTATGAAATTGACAAGCTTATGACCGTAGCTCGCATGCTATTGACCTGTGACCTGTGAAAATCATTAATATAAATACAAAAAGGTCCATCAGGATATTTTTAAGAGATCAACTGCCATGTAATTACAATAAAAAATAAAATAAAATCAACTGCAATGCTTGTTTCTGCCAGCAGAGGTCACTAGCTGTTATAGAAGCTTCCCAAACTCATACCAAAACAATTCAAACTCAACTATCTTTACGTCTTTTTCACAACGATTTTCCTCCATAACAACCCCCCTCTAAAAGGGTTTTACTAATAACCACCACCCCCCCCCACACACACACACATACACACAACTTTATAGCATAATTGCAACTGTTATGACCCACAAAGCTGCATAAAAATCAAAGTTTTTTTTCTGTTTTTAATGTGTGTTTACCTGGAATTCTGGTGGTCCTGAAGTGCACATCACAAACACAAGACAGCAAACCAAAAAGGTTATCAAAAACAAAACAAACACACACACACACACAATACAAAAGACCAAAACACAACCACAAATAAAGAATGACAAATCTAACAATGACAAATCTAGTTGCAAAAAAATACAAAAACACACTGCAAAAGACAAAACACAACATAAAAAGTATCACAAAAAAAGCAAATCAAAAATGGAAAATTGACGCAAACTAAGTCAAAAACGCTTAACCAAAAACAAATAAATAAATAAACTGCAAATCAGGATCAAAAACGCAAACAAACACAAAATAGCCACACAGAAAAACCCAAGAACATAGCAAACTATCCCAAACAAAAACAAGAGTAAAAATTATCCACCAAAAACACATTATCACCACAATTTCAAAATTGTATTTGATGATGTCATTTGTCATTTGTGATGCATTTTGATTGTTTGCTTGCAATTAATTCTATTTGGATTGCTCTTTTGATTGGATTTTAAATTTGCCGTATTTTTTTTAAATCTTGTAATTGTATCTTGTACCATTTCTTGTTTATTTTTTCGTTTTTGTGGTTTGCACTCCAGGGCCACCGTAGTGGAGGGTGCATGTAAAATAAAACAGAGTCTCCCAAATATCTGAGCTTGTGTTCCACTTTACCCTTCACTTAAACCTTTTTATGATTTCCCAAAAGTAGAATGCAACACAACTGATTAAAGTAAAATTTACTTGACTTGAACATGTAATTCATCTGACATTTTTTTTTAACTCAGAGCAACCATAAATATGTCACTTTAAAAAACATAAACGGGGGGAAATAGTCATTTATATGAAGAAAAAAAAACACAAGGAAACTGGAACTCCTTTAAATAAGAGTCAACAAGAATATTCATACCCATTTTAGCAGTTTTAGTTTTGTTTTCATCAATCTGCTAACCTGCTGTGATTGGTCCTCCCTGCAGCATGCCCAAGAACCGCGAGGGGAACGCATACCACAGGTTGGAAATCCCAATATAAAGCGAGCCAAGTCGCCCATGCTTTCACTTTCTGGTTCCTCCTTTCGCGGAGGTGCTTTCACGGAAACGGTCTCCGAGTCCAAGGCGTCGCCGAAAAAAAGAATATGAAGTTTTTTGCAGTTATGTGAGCGACGAAAATGTGATTTTTGTGTCCGAAACTGCTTTGAGTAAAGTCATGTCCGCACAGGTAAGGACCGAAGATCACGTTGTGACGTTTGATCGTCTGTGAGCGCCAACATGGGAAAAAGGGACGATAAAAAGGGGGGGGGGGGGGGGGGGGGTGGTGGGGGGCTGTGGGGACGGTAATCGAAAAAGGAAAAAAAGTGAGGTGGGGGAATGGGAATCCACACTTCGTACCTACGAAAAAAAATCACAACTCGGTCATCATTTCCCCCATTATGATGAACTAAACCCATTCATTAACTTCCAGGTGAGTAATGAAAAATCATTCATACAATCGAGCATAATGACTTATAAATCGCAAATTCAATGTACGTAAGCCCAAACTGGTCGACTTTCATACTCCATTTTGAGCCTTCAGTCTTCCGGTCGGGTGTCCGGTTATTTTATGCTTCGTTTTTCGTCATCGCCAAATTTCAGGAATTTAATCGAGTTCAAACGCCTCCTAACTGATATATTTACTCCATACGATCTATATTAACCATTTAAACGTAATTATCGATTCACGGTTAGGATTTTTTTTATGCACGGCGCGTATTATAGTATTTAAAAAATGCAGCTTCAGCGCTTTTTCTGGCCTATTCGCCTTATGACCGCATTTATTTACAGAAGTGTTTCACAGTTATATTTTGCAAAGCCCCCCCCTTCTACGTTTTTTTTACTGCATATATACACGTCAAAGGTTTATCTGAGCAGAAAAAAACAAGTACATCAACGTGCCTGACAAAATGCAACATATTTAAAGCCTTATTTTATTACAAATACACTTCCCATGCCACCCCAATATTACTATACTATACTATACTATACTGTACTGTACTGTACTGTACTGTACTGTACTATACTATACTATACTATACTATACTATACTATACTATACTATACTATACTATACTATACAGTGTTCCCTCATTTATCACCCGGGTAACATTTCCCAAATACTAGCAGCAGCAGTAACCAAAATCTTTAGTCCTCTATTAAATTTATAATTTTTCAAGTGAAAGATGTAGTTGATATTTTATTTGTTTTGTCAAACTTAGGTGAAAAAAAACAATAACATTTGTGAGATATACCTGCAATAGGTGTGATGGTAAATCAAAATCATGTTGTAGAGGTTGATTTAAAAGAAAAAATAATATCTACTTTTTTGTCTGGAAATAAAACAATAGGCCAATGACTAAGCTGTTGTGTGACATAAAATAATGTCAAAGTTGAATAACAATTATACTATTTGAAAGGTAATCGCTTAACAATTTGATTACTACTGAAGTTGTAAGCGTATTGTAATTGTGATGGGTAAAAAAGGCTTGGGCTAATATAAGATCAAGAATATCAGTCAAAATCGACCATTAGCTTTCATTTTTCTTCTCCTCTTTTCTCGTAGAGGTTACGTTCCCCAAAATACCCGCAATAAGCAAATTCCACTAAAAACATGTTTGTATTGTTTTGCTATTGTTCCCTTACCCCCTTTTAGTCCGTTTCTTTTGTTAAAAATACATAAAATCAATACTCTGCCTATTTATTATAGGGAGTCAAATTAATTATGATTAGATTTGTTATAAACGTCACTGTTATATGCTGTCTGTTCCTGTGTTTAGTCAAGTCAAAGTATAGTCATCAGGGCCTCAAAGTGCTTCAGAGGTGAACAAGAAATAACAGATAAGATCACACAGAACATTCCAAATACACAACAGCATTCCCTTGAACAAAGCTCTCAGAACTGAAAAGAAAAACTCAAAAACCCAATTTGGATAAAATAAGAAACCTTTAGAAAGGACCGCAGGTGAGAGGAGCCTGCTTCTAAGCTCAACATGTCAAACTGTTTCCTGCGACAAATGTTTTCTGAGGTTGTATCGTCAGCGGTAGGAGGGAAGGAAAAAGAAAAGTATAGAAATCTATTTCATTCTTGCAAGAAAGATGATTCATCTGCCACCTTTCAGATCTTCGAATTATGATATGTAGTTGTGAATGGCAGAAAAGATCAAAATGCAAAACACTTTGGATCTAAAAGAAATGAACTTCTAGGCGCACCTGGTATTTTGGTGACAGAAAGTAGACTAGAAATTTAGACTGACTAAAAGCAGGGTCTATGTTGTCATGTTATGGCGATGTTATAAAGTGTGCAGTACAAATCATCGTATTTCATTCAACACTGTGTGATTTACTTTAGAACATGGATCTTCAGAAGCTGCTTCATGCGGCAGCAAATACCCTGAAGAAAGATGAAGTCAGAGCTATGGTGTTCCTTTGCGATGACATGTTGAAAGGTTCACGCTCAAGCGCTGTGGACGAGGCCTATCAGCTCTTCAACATCCTGATGAAACAGGACCGCCTTTCTCCACAAAATCCTCATCTGCTCACAGAGCTTCTTTTCACCATCGAACACTTTAGACTCATCCGAGAATTGAACCTCCAAAGGCCTCAGACCATGGACCTCATCTCGCCTTTCAGGTGGATTATTTTCACACATTTGTTAGATCGCAGCAGAACACAAATGACCACATTTTCAGTCATTATCAGGTGCATAGAATAGAAGCTAAAGAAGTGGCTTAGGTTGTGTTTTGCATCGACGAGACGGAGCTGCGCTAAAAGGAATGTCAACAAAACAATCAGATAAGGCAGTCAAAATTTCTTAAAGGGACAGTGTGTGAGATTTAGACCGTTTTTTTTTTTTTTAATAACAGCAGGAGGTGATGCAGGTGCTGCATTTACCATTATCCGTAGTTATAACATAAATGTAATCGATTATATACTGTATATCATCCATCCATCCATTTTCTAGAGCCGCTTATCGTCACAAGGGGTGCAGGCTTGCTGGTGCCTATCCCTGCCCCCGACCTGATCAGCCAATCGCTGGCAGGGCACTTGGGGCACTTTCTGTGTGAAATTAGTACTTTATATAAAGTTGTTAGTCCACTTCTGACCCAATTAGGGTTGTTTTTGTCTAACCGTTTTTAGAGTTAAATATAAAACAAAATCAATGACTTAAGCATATAATATTCTACAATCAATGCAGTGTCACCATCATTTATTTTTGATGTCGCCGTAGAACATGGTCATAAATATTTTTTTGCAGTACCAAATGTCAAAAGTACCACACTTTGTATAAATGTTGTGTAATTGAAGACCAGTGACCCAGTTTCCTCGACAGGTTGTTATTTCAATTGTTGTTGTTGTTGTTGTTTTTTTAGGAAGCTGTTGTACAACCTTTCAATGAGCATTTCGGTTGAAGAATTGAAAGAAATCAAGTTTTTGCTGCACCAAAAGATTCCACAATTGAAATTGGAGCAATGTGTAAGTGGGATTTCATTTCATTTTTGAATACCAGAAAAATCGCATTCTTTCCTTTAGACTCTAAAGGAACACTCTATATATGTCTTTTGACACTCTATAGGTGTCAAAATCCAGTCCTCGAGGGCCGGCATCCTGCAGATTTTCCGGTTTTCTCTCCTCAACACACCCGATTCAAATGATAAGCTCATTTGTAAGCTCTGGGGGAGCTTGAAAATGATCCTAATCAGGTGTGTCTTAAGAGAGAAAACCGGAAAGCCTGCAGGATACCGGCCCTCGAGGACTGGAGTTTGACACCTGTGCTGAAAGTTTAGAGTCAGGGAGCAAAAAATCGCAAGGTTTTTCTTTACAACAACAAAACATTAAAAAAAAGATTTTTTTTCTCCCTGGCCTTTAATGTGCTGCTGTTTATGACTTTTTATGACTACTGACAAGACCAAATTGTAAATGTGCTTGTTTTAGCAGTCAACTCTGGATGTCTTTCTGGAAATGGAGCACAGGGACCTCCTCGGCAACAACAAATTTGAGTTGTTGGAGAAATTGATAAAGTCTGTTCATCCGGCTTTGATCCATAAGATCACCAAGTTTAAGGAAGATTTTCGTAACAAGGAAACAACAGGTACACCACCGGCAGACTATTGCAAACATGAATGAGCTTGCTGGACTGCTGCAACTAAAACTAAAAGAGATCTGGGAAATTTAACACAAATCTACCACTGTATCAGTTTTTTTTTTCATTTGAACTCCAAAAACTAAAGATTATTTTAACAATTGATGAATTGTCGTTTTGTCAAATTCGGTTTGAAATGACAGCAAATGACATTTTGACTGCTAATTCATCAAAATCTGCTTAAAAGTAAATAATGTGCTTGGTTCTCAGCAAGCAAGTAAGTTAGCTGTGTGCCAAGTTTTAGCCATTTCTCGGGTGAATATTTTAATTATTATTTACTTTTTTATTTTAGTTTATTATGATTATTTGTAAGTATCAAGCCTTGAATCATTGTTTTTATACTTCTTGTTTAAAAAAAAGGGCAGTAAATAGACCAAACAAGATGAATAATTGTGATCTCAATATCGACCAAAATAATTGTGATTATTATTTTGGCCGTGATTATTATTATTATGTTACTTAATTAAAATCTTGTGTTTAGACTAGCGAGGCCAGATATACTATGTTATTAAAAAGAACATTTGTTCTTTTTTGTGTTGATTCTTCTATATAATATTGCCTATTGTTTTCCAGAATAATGATAAAGACAATAGAAATCTGAAAATATGCAGTTGAAAGGCTAACATTTTGAGGATGACAATTTTTCTAGATTTCAAAGCGATTCATCTATTGTCAATCATATTCATAGATTATGATGATGGTAATCAATGAATCGTTGTATCTCTAAACGACAGGAAACTGCCACATTTCTGTACCTGAAGTGACACCAGCTCTAGTATCGAAGCAATGTCATAAAAAAAATCAAGTAAGTTTGCTTTATTATTTCTATGGCTTGATTGTGGCATACCTAATTATTTTAATTCGATCTGTGTTGTTTCACCAGCCTCGGTTTTCCGGCTCGGGTGGACTCTCAGGTAGATGACGTTTCAGTCACAATAATTATGCATTCCAGCAAACAATTTGTGAATTTGGATTGCGATGTCCACTGCAGAGGTGACGAGCGTGGGCGGGCCTCAAGATGACACTGAGGACCTGGCGCGTGGACTGACAGCACTGACCACTCAAGAAAATACCCGCGTCGAGACTATACGTAATTATTGACATCGATTGTTATTATTATGTATCGTTAGCTACCGACATGAGGTGTTGCATATAAATGCCAAACAATGGAGACTTCAAATATTATTTAATACTAGGTCAATTATATATAGCAATATAATGTAACGTAAAAAATAAAGCAAAACAGAAATACACAACTCTTAAAGGGCAGTGTGTAAGATTTAGACAGTTTCAAAAACTTGCAAATAAAGGCGTTCCTAATGTACCTGTAGTCTAAATGCTAACAAAATAGCATTTGCTTCCATAAAGTCACAGACTGTAGACGAGCGCACTCCCTTCATTATTATCGAGGGGGTAAAACCTTTTTTAAGTGCTTGGTGGCCAGTCTGTTCAAACGTATTTTCATGTATGTTTGAATGCATTTGCAAGAATATTTTAGCTTTGTGCAATATTTTGACCGTTTAAAAAAAAAAAAAAAAAAGTCATTTTCTTCCACATCATCCTCACGGTATTTTGATAACTAAATGGTCACGCCACCTTGAACTTTTACATGTTGTCACCATCCGGGTTTTGGTGCGTTGCGTTCATTTTATAATCCACCCCACAGTGACAAGAGCTCCAGGGCAAGCCTCTTTTGCCACAGACTCATCACCGAATGCGTGCAAAGAGGTATGCGATCGTGTGAAAAGCATACATCTTTTTTGTATCATTTGATAAAACGGTACTCATATTTACATGTGTCTCTTTAGGATATGGAAAACTATCCCATGAATGCAACCAAGCGTGGAATGTGTCTAATAGTCAACAACTTTGACTTCAAGAAAGAGCAATCGGACCTCACGCAGCGGAACGGGACAATGCTTGATGCAGGTAGGTTGCCTGAACCCACCCACTTCAGGTAAACTGGCCAGCTTTGATGTTCTCCAAATATATGTCTGACTGATGAGATTACGTTGCCGTTAAACGGACACATTTTTTGCTCTTACCTAATCGCTTCGGACGTAAAGATATGTCTACTCAGTATTCCCTCCAAAAAACAATCTGGTATTCATCACTTTTCATGTCTTTATATTCTGTTTGATGCTTGATGACATCTGTATGTATTCATCTGGCTTGCTAGCTAGTTATGTAGCTATTTCATCCACAGTATTTAGTTATATATCTTGCTATCTCACTTGCTGTCCTGCTAGCTAACTTTCGCACTACGCTATGCGGCTATCTAATTTATATCTTGTTAGCGAGCATCGCATTACAGTATCTTTCCGTCTGTTCGTCCATCCATCCGCCCGCCCGCCCCTCTGCCCGACCTCCCGCCCCTCTGCCCGACCTCCCAGCTATCTGGGTAAGCAAGGCATGCCCAAACCCGGTCCTCGAGGGCCGCCTATCTTGCATGTTTTTGATGTTTCCATCGTCCAATCCAGCTAATATATTAGTGCGGACACACTGACAGGCATGTTGGATGGTTCGTAAGATGAAAGGTTTGTGCATAAGAGGGGGACAAAAAAACGCCGCGGTCCATGTCGTAAGATGAAAAATACGTAAGACAGGGGGTTCGTTAACCGGGGGCCCACTGTATTTATAGTAAGAAACAGCAATAAGCTCGTCCCTGCACAATAGCGAACTCGCGAGACAAAATGCAATGACCAATGAGATGGCTTCGAGACCCTCTTTGTTATCCGTTACGTCGGCTTCCATTCTTACGTCAGTTTCTCTCGCTTTCATCCGTTTGACAGCTTCAGTATACTAAGTATAATGTGTGTTGCATAACGTTCGCTACCCTGCCACTCACGACTCGTTCATCCCGTCTCCTTGCAACCGGCGACCTCGAACGTTTTTCGTCTCGACAAGCCACGATGACGGAAGAAGCTCACGTGAAGCGGAATCCCACCTTGGGCAGTCACGACGTCGTCATGAAGCTGCCGCCGTTTTCCTCGCGGGATCCGATCGCGTGGTTCTGTCGTGCCGAAGTACAATTTCGTCTCCGGAGGGTTACCGACGAGAGGACTAAGGCCGATTACGTGCTGGAAGCCGTCCCTGATTTACTTTTCTCTCAAGTTTCGGAATGGCTCCGCAACCAGCCACGCAAAATCACATACGAGGAGTTGAAGGCATACCTTCTAAGAGGGTCTACTCTCACGCCGAGCGCTCGAGCCCAGCGTCTGCTCCGGTTCCCGCTCCAGCCGCTGGGTGACCGGACCGCCTCCTCGGTATGGAATGAAATGAAAGAAATGGCTCGGCTTCCCACCGTTGACCCGTTAACCAACAAGCACAAGCAAGTTGACCTGATGCGCGAGATCTGGCTTCAGACTTTGCCACCCTCGGTGAGAGGCGTCCTTTGCGACGCGGACGCTCTTGAGATGCCCGAGCTCATCAAACGGGCTGACGAACTGCTCAAGGCTGCCAAAGTCTCGCAAAATCCAAGCCGCGTCTCCGCCGCCGCGGACGAAGCTGCCGTCCGACGCCGACCGCCGGGTGACAAGCGCACTATTGCCCTGCGCAACAGACAAATCCTGCCATCCGGTAACTGTTTGTACCATGAGAAATTCGGCGCCTCCGCACGCAAATGCTCACTCGGCTGTAAGTGGGAAAAAAAATGTGAACGGTCACACCGGGAGCCGATAAGACTATGAACTCGACTGCAATTCCATGACCTGGTTTTCCCTCACGACACCCTTCCCTGTTGTAAATTTGTGCGATCCGGTCCGTCAACCCTGCAAGAGCGGACAACCTGCACCAGCCCAACACCGGTGTCCATCAACCCTGCAAGAACGGACAACCTGCACCAGCCCAACACAGGTGTCCTTCAACCCTGCAAGAACGGACAACCTGCACCAGCCCAACACCGGTGTCCATCAACCCTGCAAGAGCGGACAACCTGCACCAGCCCAACACCGGTGTCCATCAACCCTGCAAGAGCGGACAACCTGCACCAGCCCAACACCGGTGTCCATCAACCCTGCAAGAGCGGACAACCTGCACCAGCCCAACACCGGTGTCCATCAACCCTGCAAGAGCGGACAACCTGCACCAGCCCAATACCGGCGTCCCAAACCGGATGAAACTTGTCACAGCCAACAGGATTGGAATCCATACGTACTGGTCATGCACAATTGCAATCCAGTTGCCTGGGTGCCATTAAACGTGAAAATGTATCATTGTGATGTACAGACACCGCTCCTGCAGTTGCACAGCTGTTACAAATGGTCTTCATGACCATATCTACAAAGGTTTATTCAAACTACAACTTTCAACAGAACACTGGTCGAACAAGGCAACTACTTGTCTAATCTAAATTCCGACGGCTGTGACATCCCGCCAAAAAGACGACGGATCAGATGAGCCTGTGTCACAAAGCGCCCAGCCCATGGGTGTACCCTCTAGCAACCAACCTCCCAGGATCCACCGGGAGAAGGAAAGTCTGCGCTTTTTTTTTTGAGGTTGATGTGCCAGAAGAATCATTACACGGGAGAAATGATGCCTGCTGCATTATGATAAAACAGCCAAAAGAAAGCCAACCAATTCTTCAAAATAAACTTTACTATAAGTAGTAAGCAGTATATGATAGCAGTATATGACACTGGCCTTGAAACGCTTTTATTTTGAAGGTCTGCCAGGAAGCATGATTTCAACAACGGCCTACTTGAGAACTTTTCGCTCCCAGGGAGTGAGCCCCACCCAATGTAAATCATGCAACGACTCACAACTGACCTAAAAGTAATTTTTGGGGGGGCTGAATTTGTTTCCCCTATGCATCACAATGTGATGCAATCGACCAATCGACTCCGGTGAATGACCAATCTTCCCCCCTGGGCCGTCTATGTTGATAACATCCTGATCCATTCTAAAAACAAAGATGAACACCAGGCTCATGTGCAAGCCATTCTGCCGCTCCAAGAATACAATGAAAATTACTACCACCGTTTCCTGCCCGGCATCGCAACCACCATGGCACTGCCGTACAAGATCGACATCGTCGAGGAGACTTTCGTTGAACGGCATCGCCACTCCTTTCGCTTTCTTCAACTGTAATTTACGCCTACCACAACAAAGTGTTTCACAGTTGAAAACCAAATCACAGATAATATCACAAAAAAACATCACTAATACATATTATTCAAGCACAAAAGTAGACATTTGTGGTGGGAAACTCTGTCGCAGAGTAACCGGTCACAACGTGCCTCTAGAATTACAACATTCAAAACATACATGACTACCCAAAAGGCATTTCAAAGCATTTACACCCGTGTAAATAAAACGTGCCACGCCGTTGACGCAACTTGCTTTGATGTATATGAAAGCGTTGAATTGTGAAAGCGTGAAAATAGACCTGCAATCGAAAGACACTCCGGAAGTGGCGATGAATTAAGTTTTCCATTTTCCCCGATGTTTGGATGACGGGATCCGCCCGCCGTGAGGTGAGTAACAGCATGTTTGTCACGTTTGCATAATGTGTTGAGGCGGTGTTGGTACCGCTGTTTCGTCTGTCCAGCTTTTTGATATTTTGGAAAAAGTTTTGGACTTTTATTATTCCTGAAAGGACATTTGAGATGAGGAACTCTGACTTGACGTGCGAGCTAGCTTGGGATGTGCTAGCTAGCTCGTTGGATTAAAAAACTCCTAAGCAACTATGTGCGTATATTCTGTATGTTTTTCCTTTTCGATTGATTCGCCGCGTCAACTTCAAAAGACAGATAAAGACGGGAGGGGCTTCGGGTTACTGACGGACTGTAAATGACGGATCTGCAAAAAAAAAACATTCCGCATTCAAATGTTCGCTTCTTTGTTTTCAGGTTGTCTCGAGAAAGTATTTCAATGGCTCGGCTTCGAGGTTCGAATCCAGCACGACTGCGACAGGGAAAAAATTCTGTCATTAATGCGAGAGCTCGGCACCGGCGACCACAGTCAGATGGATTGCTGTATTTGCTGCGTGCTCAGCCACGGAACAGAGGGCTGCGTGTACGGCGTGGACGGCCGCACCGTCACGCTCACCGAGCTCATGCAACCGCTCAACGGGTTGCGGTGCCGCTCTTTAGCGGGCAAACCCAAATTATTTTTCATCCAGGCGTGCCAGGGCACCGCCTACCAGGCCCCTGTTGACGTTTGCGCCGATAGCGCAATAGACAGCGGCTTGACCCAAGACGCAGGAATTGTGAAAAAATCCATCCCGTGTGATGCCGACTGTCTTCTGGCTGTGGCGTCCATTCCGTCCCATGTTTCTTTTCGAGAAAGGAAGTACGGTACTTGGTTTATTCAATCTTTGTGCCAAAACCTCATCAAAATGGTGCCCAAGTACGTCAGTTGTGAACACTTCCAATTAAAAATCAGTAATACGGAGGTTGTCGGGAACCGTTGATTAATTCATCATCTGATCGATGTCTTTTCAAGGTGTTGCCACCTGGTGGATATCCTGACCAAAGTGAACAACGACGTGAGCCGCAAGACTGACCTGAGGGGCGTCAAGAAGCAAATGCCTCGATTTGACTCCCGTCTCACCAAGAACATCGTCTTCCCGGTTCCCCAAGAGCCACCTCCTCAACTTCTTTGACCGTACGCCAACTACTAACGCCCGTTTAGCAATTTTAATTGTGCCTTCTCTACATTTGAACGTTTTAAACCCGTTCAAACTTTGATTTACTTACAATTACCTCTTTATATTTTATCATGGAATATGGATACAATATACATTTGTATTTTGTAGCAACACTCGTCCACTTTTTTTCAAATATTCACCGTTTGACATTATTCATATCAGTTATGAATGATAAAACCAATCTTAAGTGTGTATTGTAAAACCTGAATGTGTGCTTTATTCTTTTCTTTTGTTTGAATGCAAAAGAAATATCACACTTGGCAAGAGAAAAGTCATACTCTCAAACCAAGAACAGATATTGTCTTACTTTAATTCAGTCACTTTTTAAGTTATGAAATACTTTTTGGTTCTTGTTCACGACTTTGTTCAATAAATGACCCCAACTGTTTTGTGTGCAATTTATTTCTGCCAGATTATCAAAATGTGTGCTGTATATAATGATCAAAATGCAATTTTTGCTCTTTATATTATTTCACTCTGTGCAGTTCTTATTTCAACTTACACGCTGGGTTGGAATCAATACTTCTACTTTTGTTTTGAACAGTTCTCGCCCGAAAGTGGTGTTTTTTTTCCCCCCAATTCGTCAAAAACACAGCGAGATCAGACGAGAAAAATCGGAGGCAACATGTTTACTTACTGTTGCTAATATCTACTATAGCAGAGATGAATGGGGAAGCAACAGGTTGAATATGGACAATATGTACACAAGATGGACATATGGCCAAACACTGTACATATACCATCATGGGTCCTTCATGCAATCTCGTTATAGTATATATAAGTATAATATTTCAAGATTCAAGATTTTTATTGTTATATGCATAGTAATGCCACACATTGAAGTTCTTATTCTGTCCACTTCCTTGACCAGACCAACGCCATTGTTACAGCGACGTCACGTCCGGTTATCGTAGGAACCCGGATGTTACCCCACTGCAGCGACCAGTGCACTGCGAAACACAATGAAGGCTGTTAAGAATTCCCGCTACAGGTTTCCTTTTATTAAATTCATCTTTTTACACGTCTAGATAAACATGCATTCTTAGATATTTATAATTAATTTTAAAATAGCAGTTCATAACGTGTCGAGACGACAAAGGTGCGAACATGTCTCAGGAAATATACGAAGGTGCGATCACGTCCATCGATTCGCGGTGAATTAACCGCCTCCAAATCTGTTTAGAATTTATTGACATTATTTTGAGAAATGTTGGTGAAACGTTCACGTCAGATGAGGAAAATTATAATAGCGCGTTTTTGCCAAGTTCTTTGTGCCATGTCACGGTAATAGGCCGTTCTACCTATTTTAAAAGACCGTCGTGTAGAAGTAATGTCGTGAAAAATACCGTTAACGCTCAACCGTAATGTTGCTTTCAAGTGACAGTTTGTAAACTGCGACTTTCAACTCTTGTGTGATCCTCATAGCCCAAAACAAGATGGAGTCCAAGGGGTCAAGACCACTGACAAAACCCCGATCCAGATGCTTCACGAGTACGGCGCCAAAAATGGCAAAATCCCCGTCTACGTACTGGAGAAATCCCAAGGCGAGGCCCACCAGCCAAGTTTCGTTTTCAGCGTGACGGTTGGAGACGTTTGTTGCAGAGGTTGCCATATTTGTGTGACACTTGCTTCCTTTCAGACACACAATTTATCGGACAATGATGTCATCTGGTGTTGTGCTTTGCAGGTGAAGGTCCCAGTAAAAAAGTAGCCAAACATGTGGCTGCTGAGGATGCGCTGCGCATGCTCCAGGTGGACGCCGCAGCTGTGTGAGTACACGTTGTTCAAGTCATTCAAACAAAACTGGTCTGGTATCAAATGATGGAAAAGGTGCACCGTAAATATAATCACAAAGGTGTTCATGTTGATGTCCTTCCTGCAGGAATGTCCCGGTGAAGACGGAGAATAATGGTGTTGCAGCCGAATCGAACGGCCAGCCCAACGCTGTAGGAACGCTGCAGGTAATCAAATCATGCTTATGCATGTGACTTTTTCAAACGGTTTGCAGGTGTTTTAATTCAAGGCAAAGTCAACCCCATAAATTGCATTGAATATAATATGTTCTTTTCCCCCCACCCAACCCCCTAAACTAAAATAAACTTCATGTTGTATTTGTAGAATGATTTTAGCAGCAAAATGCACTCGTTTTTATCCATCCCGGGGCCATTTTGGCACTTGGTGTCGATTGAAAATGACACAAGTTGCTCAGGTAATGACCAATCGAGGCTCACCTGTTTTTTTTTTAAAGTCATGTGACATTTGCTAGCTCAACCACAATTGGTTACTTGAGCTATGAACAACTGTGATGCCATTTTTAGTTGACCGCAAGTGCCAAAATGACGGCACTCTGAGAACCCCTTAATATATCCAAAGCTAACTATTAGCATGTCTATTATTTTGCATTGTTTGTTAGCATTGACCTAGTCTGACTTTCTTAAATGGATAGTCCGCATATTTAGCCATTTTTAGCAGTGAAATATAACTCAGTTACTAAATTAATTATGGACCGAATATGAACTTTTACTGCTGAAACTAGCTATAAATGGGGACTATCCCTTAAGGGCAAAGCTGTTGCTAATATTTGCTTTTTCGTTCCTGGTAGGAGCTGTCCTTGCAGAGAGGTTGGCGTCCTCCTGAGTACACGATTCTCCTGGAGACCGGTCCACCACACAGGCGAGAATTTACCATCGCCTGCTCTGTGATGTCCCTGTCAGAATCAGGTAGGACCGCGACGTTCACGTGATATCCCGCCCGCCGGGTGACTTACCGTCATCATCTCTCACCTTTTGGCCGAGTAGCCGCTGCAAGCTCCAAAAAGGCGGCAAAACAAGCAGCTGCCGAGAAGATGGTGGCCAAGCTTCGGAGTCTTTCGGGCTCTACTGAAATCACTTGGGTGCGTCACACGCTTTACTTCATGCGAAAAGTTGCTACTCACAACTTCTTTTTTTTTTTAACATTCTAATTATTTTCACAGTCACCTAAATCGAGTGTACGTTTCGAGAAGCTCAAGAACTCCTCGGCTGAGAAGATCTCCTTCCTGAGGAGGAACCCGCTGAGCATTCCCAATATGGACTACATTCAGCTGATGACCGAGCTGTCCAAGGAGCAAAGCTTTGACATCACCTATTTGGACATCGGTACGTTTTTTTTTTTTTCTTTTGGCTATGTGTCTTTGAGTAGTCATTCATCTGAACGGTGAGTTAAGTTAGGCTGCAACTGATTCCTTATATTTAAAAAAATATATTTTGTTTATAATTTCTTAAAAACACATCTGCCACTCGCTGTCAACTGAAAATTGACAGCAAACGACTTAATTTTATTTATTTTTTTTAAGTTGAGCCGCAACAACTAAAACGTTTTGGATGTTGTCATGACTAAAGACTTTTTTTTGGCACCGTTTTAAATCATTTTACTTGAGTAAAAACCAGAAAGGTACCAAGCTGCTAGTTCCCATGGCAACAGAGCTACCCGATTCAGCCTTAAGCATCGTTCTGAGGACCTGTGGTTGCGCCTTGCAGACGAGTTGACGGCTAATGGGCAGTACCAGTGCCTGGTGGAGCTGGCCACCTCCCCCGTAACCGTGTGCCACGGCACGGGCATCTCTCGCAGCAACGCGCACAATGCCGCAGCTCACGCCGCCCTCCAATACATCAAGATCCGGGCCACGGCAAAGTAATACCCGCAAAGTCCACTTGTAAGGTACATTCTAAACACAACAACCACCAACTGGTTGAACACCTTTTTCATTATTTATCACATTTGTGGTTGAACGCAAACGACATGAATTCAATGGACTTGGGAGGGATTTTTTTTTTTTTTTTACATGGCCTAAAATACCTAAAAAAAAAATTAAATGACTTGGAGCTGGTCACTCATGAGTTACCGCACTTACTTTTTGCACCTGTGTTACTATTGGATACCATAGAGAATTACTTGATAAGCGTAACATACCATAACAGCATACTTGAGAGACATGTCCTCCTGAGACACAGTCTACTTCTTTGTATCCACTGTTTTAAGTCAGCCGGACAGCAAATTTGATCGCATCCCACCCAAACGATAAGACATCATTGGAGAGGCCGGGATGTCCTCGAACTGAACACTGTAGGGATCGGTAGGCTAGCTCGAATATCAAAAGACATTGGCCAAAAACAAATGTCCACGACAATGGACACAAATCACTAGACTCAGTTTCAGGAGGCTACAACGTGAGCAGAGTGCCGCATTCCTACTTTATTGTTGAGCAAATGTGGGACTATTGTCACTTCAAAAATGACCGCCTAAGTGTATTTATTGATGTATTTATTTATTTGATTACAAGTTGCAGCTTCTTTTATAGTTTGGCCAGGGCTGGACTTATACTCCAGAGTGACTTATATGTTAAATTATTAAGATTTTATTATATAATGTCGTATTATTTTCACAAGAACCGCAAGAGGGCGCTCTAGGCCTATGTATCTGAAACTGTTGTTTCTGTGACTCCGAAAATTGATCGTTGATGGTAATTTAAAAATACTATACAGCTGAGGAGGACTGAAAACAAATGACCTCGTGAAGAAAATTCTGCATATTCTGCAGATTACAAGCTACAAGTAGTGAAATATGCAGCCCAAAACGGTAATCAAGTTCCAGAATGAAAGTTTGGTTCCAAAATTTGAAAAATGTCAATAAATGTAGAATAACAGATACAATGTATGTCCTTGGTGTTGGATTTTTATTTAAAAAAAAATCCACATCCCCAAAAAATGTCACTTTTATTCTAGTGAGACTTATACATGCTTTTATTTTCTTTTGGGCTGGTGCTATACCAGAGCTGCTTATAGTCCAGAAAATACAGTAGGTCTTTGATGGGAAAGTCACCCTTGCCAACATGGCCGACACCATTGGCACTGTTATCCTGTTTTAGTTCTCTACTGTCTATCTTTGCTATGTATGAGTGCCACAACCCAGAAACAAGTGTAACAGTCTCTTACCTGCTGAATAAAACACCAGTTTAAAAAAAACAAACCAAAAAAACGTTTTCATCTGGAGTTCGTTGCACATGTTTCAGTGTACTAGTCAAATACTCAAATACCTTCTGAGGTCTTGTGTGTATTGAATTTGGCAAAATGTATACTCCAGGCTCCCCCAGAAAATTCCAAATGGAAACATAACCAAAGCCCACGAGGTAATCCTCAAGTCACTATGAGATTGTTTTGTTGTTGTTTACACACACACACACACACACACACACAGAAAGTCACAACGGGTGAATAAACCACACACCAAAGGTCTGGTTTTATTAGTCCAAGCACTACATAGCAGCAGTGTACAGTATAGTGTTGATGGGAAGATATGTACTTTAGTTTCAATTGCACTTTTTAAAGAGGGTATCATCAGGAAACCCAGTGGGGCCCGATCCGGCCCGCGGCGAGAACAGAACCTTTAAGGCATCTGTAACAATCATTGGCAGGCTGCACATGCAGGTGGAACAATAGCTGGGAGGGCTGTTAGTTTTTATTTTTTTTAAATATCCCCCCCATGATGGTAGCGATGCAGTGTCCCCGTCCGACACAGGAATACTTTCATTTTTGTATCAGTGACCATTTTTTTCTGCTGAACTAATAAGTAACACTACAGAAAATGATGACTTTATTTCCCCATGTATAGTGCCCCCTTGTGTCCTGTTTGCACCCCAGATTATCCCAGTCAGATCTTAAAAAAACAAAAACCGTTTGTGCCCCTGCGTAATGCGCATCAATACTTTGAACTCAACTTACTCCACTGATTTGGCTGCAGATTTTCTTTACTCCGGTCTGATGTTCCATTCATGAACATCAAACTTGCTGCTTCTAGATTTCCAAGTTTTTTTTCTTTAGGAACTTCAAAACCTTTTCTCTGAAAAGAATATATGTACCACTTGCTCCACTTCCCATGTTTCAATCAGGCTTTATGCAAGTTAATGCGCTGCTAGACATGAATAAAGCGATTTGATGTCATTTACTTTTATTATTACGTTTTATTTGTAATGATCTGTATCATTGCCACTCCAGAACTTTTCATTATTTGTTGTTCCCATGTATTATGATACAATGAATGTTTTTTTCTCTTAAATTTACTGTTCATTTTGCCGTGAAATTATTAATTTGTTGTGCCCATGTACAATACACACCCGATAAAAGGGATATTTTTTAAATTAAAATACACTAGACATGGGGAAATACGGTATATAGACGGAGCCATTTTCAGGTATTTAGATGAGCTGTATTTACAGTTACTTGCATGTCGTATGGTTAGCATAGCAAAGAGCTTCGTTTACAGCTGGTGTGTGTTGTCAGACGTTTTTGGCGTGCACACACGTTGTTCCTTTGGCTTTATCGCCACTAAGCAGATGAGAGTGTACGGTAAAAACTTGTCATTGCTAGCAGTGTAGGTGTCATTCTTAAAATGCGTTTAAGGCACAGCAAGTGAAAGGGGCGAAAGCGACGCTTTGCACTATTTGTTTTGGCTCGTCAGCACTCAAGTGCCCAATAATGAAGCGGGTGTTGCGGTATCCGTTTTAGTCGCTAATGAGCTGGGAACGCTTGAGCTCGGAAATCAAACTTGATGAGGGAGAGATCATTTTTTTTTCTCGAATAAGCAGCAGGTGGCTCTCCTGTTTCGAGGTTGACGAAATAGCTGCCCGAACGTGATGAACTGTACAGTATATTGGCAGAAAGTCATGTGGAATGAATTCATGAGATCGGGAGAGGTTTTGGGTTGTGTGCTCTAGATTCTGTCACATTTTCACTTTCTGTGGGGATAACAATCGCACGTCTCGATGCCTTGAGAAATGTTTTGACAAGTGGTTAGAACTATTTTTTAAAAAAACAGACATTGATGGCTTTATTACAATGAAATTAGTATATCAGCATGTATACAATTAGCTCCTGTTTGGAACGGGTGGGCAAATCTTTTTTGTTTTTTTATTTAAATAAAGAAATAATATATAAATATTAGGATTTAAATACAGAATTTGGGAAAAGGTAAGTATTCAAGGGCCATTTTTGTTTTTTAAAGGAGCCCAGTTGAGCCAGGTCTTTAACCTCTTGAGAGCCAGCCTATTCATTTGTGTCCACTGTAGAGGACTTTAGTTTTTGTTTGACATCTTTGGACTCATTGGAGCTATCCTACTGAACCCTAGTGTGGTCATAGGACATTCTGGCCTTTCCAATGATATATCATTTGTTTGGGTGTGTGCACTGATTACATACTTCTCTCTTGATGAGACAAAATGGACACAATATGGGACACAAATGAAGAGGCTGGGTTAGAAGGAATACTTTGCAAGTTGTGTAAGGAATTTACTATTTTACACGCAAACAGCGTCACACACGTGACATTCCCTACTTTCCACTGTTGTATCATACTCAAAGCCACCCTATTCATTTCTGTCCACTGGTTTGGACATTAGTTTTTGGTTTGTATCTTTTCAATCGGAGCTACCCTAATAAATCTAGTGTGGCCTTTCCAATGATGGATGAAAATAACAAAATGGACTCCAGAGTGGACACAAGTACATAGGGTGGATCTCAGGAGGTTCAAATGTGTACGGAATTATTTTTACTTTATTAATAAATTACTAATTTTTTAAAAATTGATCATGTATTTGAATTGATCAGTTTTGGTTTAATTGCAACCATTGACCTCATTTCATTTTTTAACAATACGTTTTACTATATTTCAGGAAGGAATTGGCAAAATTCATATCTATAAACAATATATTAGCAAATGATTCAACGTTGACTCCATTTTAGTCAACCAAGTAAACGATGAAATTAATATCTAATCGTATCAACAACACTAACTAAAAATAGTTCATAAGTGACTTAATATTGAACTCGTTTTAAACTCATCTATTTTACTTGAAAAAAATAATAATAATTGAATGCAGCCAATATCACAGGGCTCTTTATCATGCCTAAAAACTGAGGGACATGGACTCAGCCGTCGATTTTCAGCTGGACAAGGTCATAATATACAGCCCCTAACATGTTTATGGGATGTGCGCGCTCAGCTGTGTGGTTTGCCGACTCGATCCCCATCGCAAACTGTATTCAAAGGCAAAAAATAAATCAAATCTGCCGAGATATTTTATAAAAATAGCTATTTTCCCCTACAACGTTAACTATTAAATATGGCCGGATGCCAGTGAAAGCTCTCGAAGCATGCGTGTGGTGGTTGCTAAGTACGGGCGTCCGCGTTTAAGGCCGACTCGGGGAGTCGTTAGAGTAGCTGAGGAAAGATCTACGCCATGAAGGTGACCCTCTCTCCGCTTGTCCTCCAAACGGCGGCGTGCCGTCAGAGCCCCGGCGCATCTTTTTAGTGTTTCTCCTCGCGTCTGGAGCGGAGCCGCGGGCCGTGTGCTACCACAGGTTGACCGTCGCTTCCATGTTGATGAAGCCCGGGTTTTTGCGCAGCTCCCAGTACAAGTTGTTGGAGACCCATCGTTCCCTGTGATTAGCGTCCACCACTTTCCTGGAAGGAAAAGGGTGAGGTTGAGCGACGGAAAATTCCGTTAACGGTGGGTAGTTAATTTGCGTGAAGGACGAAGGGACTGGATTCTACAGCGTTATTATTGGATGGAGGGGGGGGGGGTTCTGAACAGGTTCAAAAAGCACAAAAAAAAGATTGAAAGATTTTGACACTGAATATTTTTGCATTGTTCAACGTTCTGAGCGTCAATCCTAGGTCTGCGTGTGTGTGTGTAAGTATATTTTTATATATACTGTACTGTACATTGTTTGGCGAAATGAGTCTAAAAATGATTGATACTGAATGAATTAAGTCATCACTTGAAAGTAATCCATAACTTTAGTCATGAAATGATTACTTTTGTAATCTGTTACTTTACCTAGTTTAATACTGAACTACTACAGTAACACAGTAATTGATTCCTTGTATCCTTCCTGTAGTAATTATTAGACACCTTCAGCTTAAAAAAAAAAGGAAAAAATTTTTGTACCTAGAATTGAATGTCGCCAGGATTCTTGTCTTTTAAATTAATTAGTTGCGTGCCAACAACGAGAATTCTTGTCAAATACGTTTTTTATGAAAGGATACCTGACACCCTTGACTAGTGCTTAGTTTAATATTGTAGTGATTAACTGTGACCATTGGATGGCAGTGTTGCTCACATTGGGGAATAAACACATACATTACATAATTATAATTCTAAGTAAGGAATGGAAGTGAATCTTTCATATCCCACCTCCCATGTTTACATCGACATAGCACGCAATACTCTGTCGGCCTTATGAGAAAGGAGTGAAGATGAGTGAAAATGCTAAAAATCAGCTGGCACTCTATGAGGTTGTCTTTCCTGACAACGTTTGGCACTGAAAGTTAAAAAACGTCAAATTATGTTTTTGGGATCGAACGAGTGAACAAAAATGCTTTGTTTGGACTAGTGGGGCTGCGTCAAACACGTAATTAAATTCTTCGGTTTAACTACTTCTAATGAATGGAAAACATCTATTCAAAGAGAAGCTAAGAATAGACGTGTGACGCACTCCCAGTGAAGAAAACTCCATTTTTTGTTTCCGCTTGTAAGAGGAATCAAAGCGGTTGCTCTTAGTCGGAACCTTATTGTACGTTTTGTTAACTTGTTTCTTGTATCGCCAAGGACAGTCGATCGCACTTTCCCGTTGACTCCCACGTCATTGTGACGCACATGCCGGCGACCTTAAGAATACGCGGCAATCTGAAAGGCGCTAAATTGTGATGCAAATGAACGCAAGGAGAATGGGAAGGAACAGGCCCGTTTTTTTTTTTTCAAGCCATGTGACGAATGATCCTACTTGAAAAAACGCGGCTCCTGTTTGACGTTGTTCTCTTCGTTCCACTTCCTCCTGGTTCTCTGCATGTCTTCGATGCGTTGCTTCTCAGAGGCGGCCAGCTCCAAGTTTCCTTCTTCCAGGTGCCTGGCGTGAGGCAGAGCGTTCGCATTGATTGACTCAAGTTGCTATCCGGCGTGTGGGAGTTGCGTGCCGGCGGTCGTGCGGACCTTTGATCGGGCCTGAACCGCGCGTCCGTTCGCGGCAGGACGTCTTTAAGCTCGGGACAAAGCTCGTTGAGTTCGGTGGCAAACCTGGTGAAGCCGTAGTATAGCTCGTAGTCTGTGGGCATGGAGCCTAGGCGAGGAAAAGATCGACGTTCTCATTCAATACCAAAGACGAATTTTTGGGTTTTTCTTCATGAGTCCACACTTTCGATCCAAGGTACTAAATTAGCTACAGTGAAATAGGGAAACACAATCGCGCTGCCTACCTGGCCTCCAGATACATTTGGCAGAAGGTGGAACGCCACAGTAAAGCCCCTCGTGCCATTTTCCAAAAAGCCTGTGGACCACTTTCCCTTCTTGGTCCATCACAAAGCCTTGAATCTCATTCACGTTAGAACTCCAGTAGTTCCCCTAAAAGAAAGACGGGTCGCCATCACCACACGTGGTCCACGCGTATGCAAGCGCTAATTTGACCCGGACCTTGATGAAGGTGAGCTTGCAGAGGCAAGCGCTGCTTTTAGTGTTTCTGATGGTGATCTCGCCGTAGTGTTCGATCCACCGCCGGCCGCTCAGGATGTTGTGGACGCACGTGGTGACTTTGTTCCACTCGTAGTGATCTCCAAACCTGAACACGTAGAGGCCGCAACTTTAGAGCAACACGTGAATTTCAGGTTTTGTTCATAATGGTAGCGCCATATTGATACAAGTGATAGTGTTTTGAATGATAGGAGACTACATTTCCCCTGTGGACCGGTGCATTGCGGCGTGAAATTCTGATCTTGCCTGTATTCACACTGATTCACATACAGTATTTTGTTTACGGTAGTTGTACAAAAGATTAATAGCTATGAAATAATAAACCTAACTGTGTCTAAACCAGCAGTGAGCAAACTTTTTGACTTGAGGGCCACAAAACGTTCTGAAATTTGACCAAAGGGCTGCAACGCAAGTAGAAATGATATTACGTGAGGGGTGGCACTTATCGGGAGGCGGCCATGTTTGTTATAGCTCCAGAAAATAGTAAATGCTGCACCTGCAGCACCTCCTGCTGTCCGTAATGAAAAACGGTCGAAATCTTACGCACGATCCCTTTAAGGCCTTCATTTTTCAGACATTTTTATAATCGTTGCAAGCAAGATTTTTACACTCAGACGTGTGCTCTCTTTTACAGCAAAAACACATGAAAAAGGAAAGTCGCTTGATCGGGTTGTGTATTCAGTGCAGTGGCGCCGCATTTTTAGTATTCATGCATTAATTATATTCAGAGGTAAAAATAGTTGCGCCGCTAGGGCTTTGTTAACTCCCGCAACAGCGCATGAGATATTTGTAGTGTTTGAAGCTGGCAAGACTTGAATTTCAAACCACCAAAAAAAAGACTTACCGCAAAATTTTACTGACTCGCATACTTTGGAATTGTCCCCAAATTTACTGTTAAAACAGTGAAAAGCAACGCATGTTTACGAAGGTCACCTGGGAATCATGAGGCTCACGGTCCCGACTGGCAAAATCTCCATTGATTTCCCCCAGAATTTGTTTTTCCATCTCACATCTGTGGCAAGAAAAGAATTCAGATAAACCTACTGGCACAAGGACATCCGGAATTTTCACATTGCTCCATCCGGAGGTACTGCTTACCTTGCCAGAATGTGAAGTTCTTGGACTCGCAGTGGCATGCAGAGATGGGAGGGTGGTGGCTCACCTTCGGGAGAGCGACACATTTATCATCATAAATTATACAAAACAGGCGCAAGAAAATTCTAGTGGGAAAGGAAAAACATGATCATTTGTGAAATCACTTACTGTCATTTTGATAAATTTGTATTTTAATTTTAAATAGTGCACATAATGTTAAAATTTAAACACCCTGTAAAAAAAAAAGATGAGTTCATCATGATTAATTCATTGTGAACCCTTCTAGTGAATTGGCCACATGGGGGCAGTGTAACAAATTCAAAGACATGAACAAAAAGCTTCACAGCTGCTGGGACTCAAAAAGCCATAAACGAACCACAAAAGAACCTGTTGGTATTGTTTCATTGTCATCTACATGTTTTGCTCCACCATTTGTGTTGAAATTAGAGCCGTTCAAGTGAAAGCGCTCTCAGATAATCTATCACAAAAAAATGCTGCATTAATCGTTCATTGCACTATTTCTTTTGTTGGCATACTTTAGCTCGAACGTGAAAGGTTGCACTAAAGGCTGCTATTAAGTCAGTAATCAGATCAAATTATGGCATTGCTAACGCGAATTCAAAGGCGGTAGAGGAGACTAATTAGGTGGTGAACTTCGCTTCAAAAGTACCCTCAATGGGGCATTAGATAAAACCGAGGTAATTGACATTTATTGCAACTGTCTTTTGTCGAACGTTCCATTCAAAAACCGAACATGTTTTAAGGTAGCTGCTAGCGAGAAGGCTAGCAGTGAAATGACAACAAATGGAGAAATAAATGAAGACTACAGGTGATCGTTAAACTTGGCAGGCAAAACATGTTAACTAAGCGTAATTGATCAAAATTCAAACGTGAGCCATCTGACTAAAAAAATAATAATTACAGCTTTATTTCAACCGCAGCCACGCTTGTGATATTCGCTAGCTGATTTGGGAGACAAACTAAAACAACTGGAAGACATTTCTTGAAAGAATTGTTGACTATCCTCTGACTTGCTGCTGACAGCACTGTTTATAATGTTTTGAATGAACGAGCGCGACTCGGAACCGTACCTGTTCCGAGAAAAAACAGAAGCCCTTGTCTTCTCGTATACATTCGTACGTCTCTCCGAGGAGCGGGTTGAATGGCTTACTTCCTGCTCGGTAGTAAGTGGACGAGTAGCCAGACACGGCGAAAGCAGCGACCAGAACCTAGAACCAAGAAGCAGAACAATAACGCCGCTGTCATCAACCTGGAGGGACCAACATTCTTGATCAATAAAATATGACGCGTAGAAGCATCCCGTCGCCTGGCAAGGCGGCACAGCGGGCGAGGGGCTCGCAACGTCGCACCATGGGTTCAAACCCCGCTGGGGTCTGGAGGTGCGGATGCATTCGGATTACTGAAGCCTAACAATGTTGTATTTGGTCTAATGTCTAATACCGATATCGTTCCGATATAATGTCAGCAGGAATGATTCATGCATGTTTTTTTTTTTTAAATGGGACAATACTGATTATTAGTATTTCAAAAGGCTGATATTTGGAGCTGACATTATCAGTAAACAGTTAATATTGGCAATACATTATCATTATTGCAGCCTAGAATATGGTCTTATATCGGTACTGTACATTATCACCAGGAACGATACTTGCATTTTTTTTTTAAAAAAAAAATTAAGAAAGACATAGACATTTCTTAGAACGTTAATTGAAAATTTGAGTAATCAGTACACTGAAGTTAACCATTTTAAATTGTCAGCCATCAGTTCGTTAAACAAGGTTGATGCCGATATTCGTCAATAATCGGTCAATCCATAGTTTGAGATCTGAAAACAAGACTTTGTACTATTCAAACCAAGGACAACAGTCAGCAAAAGTTGTTGTATAGAAGAGCAGGAGCGGACACTGGAATGGACTGCATTTATATGTGAAGTGATACCAGACATTTTGGAGGAAGTCTACCATAATCCAATCCGATCCCTTTTTTTTTTTGACCCGTGGATTCCTCATATTGCTTCCTTACTACACAAGTACTTTTTATAAAGTCAATCATTATAATTGCAGCAGTATACCATGCGTTCAAATGGATCCTCGGTCTCGGCAGCCTTGTCCAGCAGCTCGCTGTACTCCAGCTCTTCGCACATACGCTGCAGCGTGTTGAGAGGCTCGTTAAGTTCCACGGGCATGGACACTTTGGACAAATCCTTGCCGATGTTGTTGCGCAAGATGTTCCACAGGTTGATGTTGCCCATGTCGGGAGAGCGTGCCGGTAGGCAGGTGCGCCGTCCGTTACGGAAGGCGCAGCCAGCAAAGTCTCCGTTGGCCACTGAGAAGGGAAAAAATTTATTTATTTTTTTTTTTTAATGTAAAACTTACTGACTCTAAGGATCCAAAATGTCAGTTTTCTTTTGTCTGCATGGGAAGTCACACAAGTGAAACATTATGATACGGTAAAATCAAATCACATTGATTATCTATTTCCTATACAGTACATTGAAGGTGCAATGATTAATCAACAACCAAATAACAATTTTTGACAATCAGTTAATCAAATAGGTGCCTTTTTTTATTTGAATTTGTACAAATCCTCAGAATTTCAGCTTCTCAACAGTAAATATTTGCAGACCTATCATCATCCATGAAGCATTTGTTTTAACCAGCATTTTTTCCACAAAATAAGTTTGAAATAATCTTCTGTTGTTTAAACCAAAGTTTCATCTGGATTTGATCCAGATTGCACTTACATTTAACATGGAAAATTTGACATGTTCAGGTACTTTCAGGTGATTCTCCCAAAATTTTAATTTAATTTAATGTGGATGTTTTTTCTAGTAGTTTGAAATTCAAATTGTGTTTACCACATTTAATGTAAGCGAAACGCCCCCTAAAAAAACCCAAAATACATTTATTCAAATGTATACATTTGTTTAATTTGCTGCTTTGCCGAGAATAAAAAGACACAAACGAACAGGATGGCTCCGAGGAGGATATGACGAGTTCTTCTTTTTGAATCGGAACTTCTTAAATGATATTTCCGACGACGTCTGTGTCGATCTGACCTTGAAATAGCAAAGCCGGATCGAGATGTTTCCCGGTTAAGGCTCCAGAGGCGTTCTCTTTGATGAGACACTACGTTTAACTAAAGATGTGTGGGATGTGATCAAGATGAAAAAGGGAGATCCCATCCCTCCCCTCATAGGCGCCTCATGAAGCCTAAGAAAAGATCTTGGCACACAGCAGCCTAGTGAAGCCAGTGGCTTCAGCTACAATGATAAATGCGCTCAGCAAGCATCTTACGCGAGCGCGGCGGTGTTTTGGTTTCCCTTGTGGCGTCGTTGCAGTTTTTTCACACACCAAACTGGAAATTGCTTCGCGGAAGTTAGTGACGGGTCAGAACCGGGTGGACCTACTTTGTCTGGAGACGTTATCGGTCACGCTGGCGTTGTCTTCTGAGATGTTATCGCTCACGTCACTGACGTATGACTCATCGTCTGAGCCCTGTTGGGGGAACGAGGCGGGGTTGGGATTAGGCAGCATCTGCCCCACCGCAGCACACTTTTCATGCGGGCGCATCTGGATTAGCCTGCGTGGCAGTCTCCCGGTGCTTTGGGTCTGAACGGGCCTGCCTTCGTGTTCCGGTGTGATAAATGTCTACTGGGAGTGATCCTTCACATGGTTCAATGCAATTCCCTTTAATAGCCCCTTGGAGGGTACAGAGAGTTAGCAGGCAGAAATGATGGTTTCAAGTGGCCAAAACAGAGCGGGGAGCTTTGTTCTAATTAAATACGAAGAAATAAAAGACCAAACGAAAGCCAAATGAGCGATGAGGCGTCGGCCCCAATTAACAAGGGCGCCTTTAAACGCCCGACTATAATTTGACTTGCCATTTTTTTTTTACCTCGCGAGCTGCTCTCTCAGTTGCCGACATTACGGCCCAGCGCAAAGACTGAAATTACCTCATTCTCCGACGAGCTGGCTGATAGCAGCACTTCCTGGGCGTCAAAGAACTCCGAGACAGACTCCGACATGGAGAGCCGGCTCTCATTAGAGGCCTGCTGAGTCAGCGGGATTCCCATCTGCTCCGCAACCTGCCGACAAACGCGGGCAAACATGTTAGACGCGCGTAGGACAACTCGAAGATGCCCGAGTTGATTTTACGGCAAGCTTGCATCCAATTTGAATTAGTCATTTTCCCGTGACGTTTATTTCAGGGTCCGCATTGAATAACGATCCCTTTAAACGCAACTTAGCCTCTGCTGAAGAAATCATCAGTCTGTAAAGCCATCGATCAATAAGGCAGGAAATCCATAATACGACTACCTGGCCGCCCTGTTGTTTTATCAATACGGGGGCTTTAAATTAGCACTGTCAGCGCCATAATGAAAAGTGTCACCCACCTCATCAGGGGTGGAGATGATGTTGACGCTGACCACTTGCTCCGACAGGACCGACTCGGAGTGGATGCGGTTAAGTCGGGTTCGTAGTTCTGCGTTTTGGGACACGGCCTGGGGGCGAATGGAAACGGTTGCTATGACGTCAATTCACCAAAATATAGTTGTCATTGGCACACGGGCGGCAGAAGCTGTGAAATATTCGCAATTTTTTTGATAGTTCAACAAAATGGACCAATTGGACGAATATTTCGGCCGGGGTTTCAAGGCCCATAATCAGCAGAGCCCTAGTAATTACTGTTTAATTGGCCGGCATGTAATATAGTAATATCAACCTTTTGCTAGCTTAGCCTGCCAATTTCTGAGGGCAAACGTTTTCACCGCTTCAACTGCGAACAGAATGAAAACAAGAACCGTATTGACCTGTGACCATTGACAATTTTACGACATAGTGATGGGTGACTATCATTTTCCCACCAGGCTTTTTGCCAAGAAACGCGACCCCCAGCTTTTAGCCGATGTTGTCGCACGAGCCTTTAACTACGGAGAAAGTGGAAGCATTTTGTGATGGAAGCAGTGAATGAGGAAGATTCCAATTACAGTAAGTCACTAGGGCAAAGAAGATTGCCCAGAGAGCAGCGTTAATGAAGTCCACGGCACATTTCTTTTTCTCACCAATTATTTTTAAAAAAGATGATCGGACCTCAACGATCCCACACTTCATTTTATCAACTCGATCCGCGGTATGCAGAGACATATCTTGCCAATGGACAAGCCAGGCAATTGCTTGATGCCCCCTAGCCAGAAGGGGGCGCCAAAGAGTTGACAAATCGTGTGTCCTTCAATGCAAGGTGCGATATAACGAGTGAGAGAAAGAACGACAGACTGAGAACGATGGAGAAATCAGGGCGGGTGGGAAAGAGAAATCAGAGAGAATGAGAAAATTTGGAAAAATTAACAATGGGAGTGAATGTGAGAGAATGAGTTAGTGAAAAAAATTGGAACGGGAGAAAATGAGAGAAAAAAGAATGAGATGAAATGAGATAACAAAGGAATGAGAGAACAAGTAAGAAAATGAGGAGAATGAGATTAGGAGCGAATGAGAGCAATAGGGAGAGAACGGGAGAGAAAGAGACTGCACTTCTCAATGCTTACTTGGCAACCAGCAGTTATATCGAACGGGCATTCATTAAGTGAGGCGGAGGAGGGGCTCATTACCTGCGACAGAGACTTCCTGAGGGAGTTGATCTGGGCTGATTGGTCGGACTGGTCCTGGTCGGACAGAATCTCCTTGATCTTTTCTTTCTCTATGGCTACCGTGTTGAAGGCCGACTTGAGCAGAGTGTGGACTGCGCACAGACGCAATGACGTAATAAAAACAACGATCGTTCGTGCAGCAGGGTTTTATTGTTTTTTGTTTTTGTTTTTTTGACGGCAGCTTCTTGGGCTCGGCGCGCAAATGCAATGAAAGCCTCCTTAAAACATATTATGTAAGTGTGAGGGATAATGTGATGTTAGCGATCGCGTTGAGTTGTTCGGCGCAGGGGTTCCGTTTACGAAAAGCCAATCTCAGAGGCGTTTGCTAGCAAACGGATGCGACGGCGTGCAAAATTGCTTCGTGAGCGTGCAGGAAGGGATGCCGTCGCTGACTATTATATAATGGAGCAATGCCTCCCGGCTAGAGCTGGCAGTCAACTGCAGCTGCACGGCATCACACATGTGACATGCCTCACTGTCCACTGCCTGTCTATGTCCTCCTGAGACACCCAATTTGTGTCCACTTGAGTGGACATCACTTTTTGGTCTCTATATCTTTAATTAAGGCTAGGAAATATGGCCCCAAAAAATCTTCAATCATTCAGGATGACTCTAATTCTATAATTAATTTGATAACAAAATTTGTACAAAAAATACCGTTTTCCACTTGTTGTCGGCTGAAAATAACATCATCTGTGCGCAGGGCTCGGGTAATGACCAATCATGGCTCATCTGTTGGTCATGTGATGTTGATAAGCTAAATTGTGGATTGGTATATGTCATTTTCAGTTCAATGTGAACAAAATGTGTTTTTAAATGTAATTAAATGAACTCATTCAACCCCAAACACGTGATTCTGTGATTAAGAGTTCAGCCATTCTATTTCAGATACTTATTTATAGTTTTTCTCAAATATTTTCAGGATAAATAGCTGGTACTAAAAGAATCAATTATAAACAAATATGAGCTCTTCCAGTCCCAAAGGTCTAATGATACGTTTTTAAGAGTCCAGCCATGCATTCAAAGGGACATATTTACATTTTTGAAAAATATTGTCAAGTGATAAGCTGGAACCAACAGAGTTAATTATAGACAAAAAAAAAATGCTAAAAATGGCTAAATAAGTTTAGTTTATTTCTTATTGTACGACTACACGAATGGACATATTTCTAGCAGTGTAAAAGAGGACCCACGAGGTTGATTAGCGCATGCTTACCTTTTTGGGCAATAGTGCAGAATTCCTCCTGCAGTTTAATGTAGTCACTGGTGCACTCTACGCTGTCTGTCAGCCGGGCGGCGTGAGCTTGAAAGTCCCCGACCTCGGCGCAGAGGTTAGGGTTGGATGAGTGGAGGCGGACGGGCGACATGCTCGACGACAGCGGGACCTAGCCAGAGATGACGCGTGGGCTTAATCAAGCGAGAAGCGCAATAGCATTCGCAGCCTGTCTTGTTAGTCTTGGTGGATCCCCGTGGCCACGACCTTTTCTCGCACCCTTGTAAAATTTGGGTTTTCACCCAATGTCCACCCCACCCTTATTTATTTCAAATTAGAAAAAAAAAAATCAAAATTCTGTGAGTTGTATGAGTCTGGTTTCTTATTCTGTGTTTGTGACACACAGCCCAATAAAACAACCAAAAAACTGTACCTGAAGCTGGAATTTAGCATCTTTGCCGACACTTTTTGTCCTCCATCTTCTGTTCATGCGCTTTTCTTTCTTTGACAATTCTACACAAGCGGTCTATGTGGCAAATGTGGATCAGAGGATGCAACAGAATGGTTAATAGGACAACGCGGTCACACAAAAGCATGTCAAAACAAAGTCGGATTGTGAAGTTCAAAATCAAGACCACATTCCAACAAAATGAGCAGCAAACAAAATTCAGAGGCAAGTGCATGAGTGGCGCAAAGCAGTTGGTGGTGTGGATAAGCATGACTGAATGCCGTTTGTCTTGGAATCCAATGGAGGAAACCGGCACTCTCTTATTTTATTCATTTTTTTGCAATGCATATTTTATGTACGACTATCGTAACTATTCCCTTCCCCGTGGCTCACCAGTGAACTCATTCACTGCCAGTCCAGTAAAAATAGATTTTTGACCTACATAGCAGCTTATTCACAGCCAGTTCGATAAAAAGAGACATTTGACGTCCACAGACGTCAATGATAGCGAATGGTGCAAAATTCTGCCTGCCGGTTGAGCGCTAGTTTGAGATTTGTGTGTAAATACTGTACACTCCTGAGACCCAGCCTTTTCATTTGTGTCCACTGTAGTAGATTTCTTTTTTGGTTCATCTCTTTTGACTCGTTGGAGCTACCCTACTCCATCCCAATATGCTCGCTAAAAGACCTCCTCAAAGTATTTATAGAGCCACTTTCAATCACTTCTCTAAAGAGTGGAAAAATCTCAGACCACTTGGGGGAGATACTGTAAATAACTTGCCTAGAGGCGGATCCCTTTTTATTTGTTGTAAACAACACCCTGTTTGATATACAAAAGCCAAAGTTGTGCAAGAACTCTTCAGAGAGGGTTGGCGTGAGCCAATCACACAAAGGAAGATGTCAGAGTTATCAATAATGAGAGACTGGAGAAAAGCCAAAATTCTGAGTCAAACACGATCTTTTGCAAGATCCGGCTCGAAGGACCAAGTTATGTCAGAGTTATCAATAATGAGAGACTGGAGAAAAGCCAAAACTCTGAGTCAAACACGATCTTTTGCAAAAGAGGGACAGCACCAGAGTCTTCCGGTGTTCTGGGGCTCTTCCCCCTTGTTTTATTCCAAAGATTACAAAGAAGGCGGTTACAAGCTTCAAAATAATACCATATAAGGAGTTGGTTATGTCTGTAGTGTGAGTGTGTGTGTATGTGTATATTTGTGTGTTCGTGTGTGTGTGAATGAGCAGGTTAAGAGGTGTGCGAGCAAAGTGTTTTTATATGATAACATATATACAATTATTCCATCAGAAGATTTGACTCAAGCCGTGTTCTTTGTCTCCAGTCTCTCTTATTGTTAATTCAGAGACTTCATCGATATCTCATAGGTCTGGCTGGGATGCAATTCACTTTGCCGTCTTTCTGAGACAAAAATGGACACAACGGCGGACACAAATAAATAGAGTATGTCCCAGAAGGATGCATGTACTGTATGCGTGTGTATGTGTGTTCAACCTGCATATCTGCAAAGTTGGGTGCTGACTGAGTCCTTTGTAGAATCTCCAAACTTTGCAACAGGCCACTCAGCTCAGTCAAGTTAGACTGGCATCGCGCGAGATCTGAAAGGAGTTCCACATTTGAGAAATTCTGATCATGAGGAGATGAAGTATTGAATTGAATGGCACCTTCTGCACATTTGTCCATCTCCTCAGATTCCTGCAGCCAGGCGGCCACCTTGCTCTGACCGTTGCTGTAGGAGACGGGCAAGCTGCTGTTGTTGGTTGGGACTGGTGATTGCCATGGCAACCCACTGGGTTTAGCGTGCTTGAAAGAGATACAAGGGTTAGTCGCAGAAGAAAACTCTTTTGTGAAAAATAAGAATAATAGGATAATATAACAGGGATTCCAGCCCTGTAAGATAGCAACAAAGCATTTTTTTTTTGTTAGACAATGATATGGTCTGACTGACTGAAGTTCATTCCCTCACTTAAGCATGGTACCCAGGTTTTCCTTTGTCAAACAGATGGCGCAGATTACAAAAAAAACCAATGATTAAACTGACTGAATAAAACTGAAGGGGGCTCCTCCCGCCTGTGGTCCCTTCTAAAGGTTTCTGACGTTCCCCAAATTGGGGTTTTTTCCTTTCCCTTCTGGGAGCTTTGAGCCGGGGATGCTGTTGTGTACCTACAACTAAAAGATGTCTCTGTACGACTTCTTTTTTGCAAAAGAAGTCTCGAGATGATCTCTTTTCACCTGTGAAGCCCTTTGAGACTTCGGTGATTCAGGGCTATACAAATAAAATTTGATTTAATGATTTGATTTTGATTTGATAAACAATACCAGAAGAGAGGAACTCATTGTTTTCAAAGCAGATGTTTTCAAATGTCTTATTTTGACTAAACAATAATCCAAAGGATAATTGGTCACTTTTCATGAACTATAAGCATGGATGAATAACTACAGTTTATTAGCTAAAATCAGGGGATTTTTTTCATAGTTGCCAATGTATTTGATCATCAAATAGTTGACTATTAATTTTGACAGCTTCAAAATATTGAGAACAACAAAAGGCACCTTCATTGGAAATATTCTCCAATGTAATTTTCCTTCCTAGATGAAGCAGGACACAATGTGTCTAGACTCCAGCCAGAAAAATGAATCTGTAATGCTCAAATTAATTTTGCCTGTCAAGTCGCCATTACAGCGACAGGCACTAATCGATCCCGCGTACACAGACACCACAGTGACCTATTAACGAAGGAGACTTTTGTCAGCCGTTCGCCGTAGTTTGCCTCAAGCGATATACCTTGGCGTCATGTCCCACGCTCGCAGCAGCTTGCGGGGACTCGGCAACCGCAGAAGAAGGGAACGTTCGCATGGAGGCGTCCCGAGGAGATCGGACGATCTCGTTTTGCCGGTAAAGACGGTGATGGCGAAGTTTGGACACCCAAGCGTCAAAGATGTCTTGGGATTTGACCTGAGAAGTTCGGAACCGATGTTTACCTGATCTTGTCAATACTCAATTGACAGTATCGACGCTTGGTGTTACCTTGAGGTGATAAATATGCTCCTCCGTGTCCAGATCGATACGCCGAGCCTTCTTTTTGATCGACATCACAGAGAGGCCCACGTCGATGCTGCCATGGAGTTTGCCTTTCTGGATCTGAGGAACAAGTTAAGGTTAACGAGTAAATTTGGCGCATCACGTCATTTTACCTATCAGCGTTGACTTCGTTACCGGTCAGATATTTGAAAACACCTTCATATTGATGGTTTTACTTTTTCTCGCTTGGTTTATACTTCACGTGCCGGCACGCGTTTTGCAAAACTTTATACTCAGTGCTGCTTTCCCCCGCAGTCAGATGATATTCTCCCATACTCTAGGTGGCAGTAAATGCATGTCATACAAACAACACTACTCTGTAACAGAAGTAGAGAGTAGATTTTAAACAATCTAAAGTCTTCCAAGTGTTTTCAAACACTCCTCATCTCTCCCCCGTGCTCGTCAGGAGTTGTTTACGGTATTTAGGTCACGGTAGTCCTTTTCAGACAAATCATAAAGCTGTTTGAAGCGGCGAACTTCCATCAGCAATTGTTCAACAGCCATGTTTTCCAAAGTTTTATATTTTATGTTCCTCAAAATGCCAAATATCGGCTATTTTATAGCCAAGTCTTGCTACAAACATTTCAGCTGAATCATTGTTGCCAGGCCAGCCTGCTTGCGCCTGGGGGTTTGTGTCAGGGTTACTTACATCAATGGGGGACTTGGAGTACTTCAGGATACCGTTGTCCAAAACAAAAAATCGCTGCAGAGGAAAACAACAACCTTCTGTTAGTTCATAAAAAAACAAATCAAAACAAAACAAAAAAAAACAATAGGGCATAACCTGAGTGCGGCTCCCTCATGAGAAAAAAAATCCTGGCCACGATAGCTTTAATCTAAACGTGTTGCTTTCAATATGGTGCATTGCGTGCAAGTGCGATGGCTAGGGACTTATTTCGCTCCAAGTGTGAACTTTTATCAGGTCCTGCTTGAAAAGTGTTTGTCCAAGAACAAACGGCCAAGAGGGCCCACCTTGTGCCAGCCTTTCAGGGGCCATTTCCGCTTCTTCAGCATAAAGCCTTCGTGTTTATCCGGCCTCTGGACGTTGCTCTGACCGATTTTCAGCCCCTCGATGATTTCCCAGCTGTCCGCCTCCTGGAATACAACAAAACGATGCGGTGTCAGAGCTGATCTGCTCATTCGTCCGCAAGGACAAAAAGACGACAGGGATGGACATGTTAAAGTGGCAAACAAGCCGGTAAGCTAATGGAGGAACCCCTTCATCTGTCTCGCTTGCGTAATGTTTGTGCTTCCCCTTATCACATCGCTCATGTGCTCTTGAGTATTTCCCCTCCATTAGCTTCCTCCTGACGATGCTCTTCTTGCCTTTAGTGGGTCTGTAAATCAAAGTGACGTCTCTGGAGCAAAGACAAGGCAAGGTCGGGCAAGGACAGGTATAACCCCGTTGCCCCCAGAGGACGTCGTTCCACAGAAAATCTTACAAGGTAGGGCTGCGCGATTAATCAAATTCCAATCGCGATCACGATATCGGCAGCCACGATTAATGAAGCTGATCCTCGGCCATTTTAACATTTAAAAAGCCGGCTACCGTACGTATGTGATCAAACAGTCAGCCAACCACTAGGGGGCGTTATATATGACTAAAGAAATCTTGAGAACATTTCCAGTCAAGAGAGTGAAATTCAGAATAATCCAAAATGTTAACAAACCTTTACAATGTACGCAAGAGAAAAAAAAAATAGCTAAAAGTTTTTTTTACACCTCATCCCAGCGATGGGTAGGATGATTAAAGATCATGGTCTTGGTACAGTTTCCAAATCAGACATCGCTTTGCTTTGCCCTTCTTTGACCCTGAAAGCATCAATGAATGAAGCCAATTTGATTTCCTGCAGCCTGCTCACATTTATTGATTTCACCGCAGAATCATTTAAACCCGAATGAGTCGAAATGGCTTGGTCACCTCCCCCTTTTCCCATCAAAGAGAGAAAGAAAACACAATTCGCGTAGAATTCAGAAACTCCCAGTTTAATACTACAAATCAGCCTTTTCATTCACGTTCAAAGAGCAATGGAGCAATTTGTATGCCTGCAATGAATCAAATGATTACGGCAGCGCGCGCTGAGCAAGGACAAGCGCTCCTCCTGGACATCTTAGGCTAAATCAGCACTATAAATATTGGAGCGGTGTCCCACTTTTGATTGGACAAGACACAAACCTCACGAGACGAGACGTCTCGCCGTTTCCGAGGGAACGACGCGTTGGCAAAATCAGTCATATAAAATAATGACCGTTTTAAATTTTCCAGTTTTCATTTCCAGTTTTCAAAGTTATCTTTTCATTGGGCAAGAAAATGAACAAATTAGCGTGCAAATGCCAACACGTCGCAGGCTCATTTATCAGCTGCACCTGAGATAGTTTAACAAAATGCACGCAGCTTGTGTTAGATGTGGTGCTTGGTGTCTTTTTTTTCCCTACAGTGTTTACAAACTGTCTGATATGAGAATTTTGCTATAAAAGGAAAAAAAAAATTTTTTTGGAGTGGTTTGGTGAAAAACATAATACATTCCCACTTAATAATGAATGGCCAAATTTGATCATTTTTTTGAGAACCCCAACTAATGTTTTTACCTAAATATATGTTCATTTTTCAACCTCTCTCCTCATAATTTTTGTTCAGGGATGATGTAACATCAGACTCACAGAAGACACATTTGACAATCTAAAGTGATCAGTAGCAACAGCGACCATGTCAAGATGTCCGCGTCAAACTTCACCGTTTTAATTTAGTCCATTAAACTGCCTCTGAAAAGTAATCTGACGACTCATGGGAGCACTGCTAGCTAGCGGCTTGTTTATGCTTGAGGCTGCGCTAAACGTTGGCAACGGGCATCGTACAATAAAGTCGTTTTTAGTGCCCTGAATTGGTGATTTAACGTGATTTGAGGATAATAATAATAGTAATATAATTGGGAATCGTGACTCACTCCAGGCGGAGCAGTTTGTGTAATGTAAAATTTCAAAATAAAAGCGTCAAAGAGTAGCCCACCCCCGAGAAATCTCATCACACGAGATCTTGTCCCACTACCAGTTTCTCATGAGCACATCCTGCTCCTTAACACATGCCGAGGAAAATGTCCTTAAAGGGACAGTGTCTAAGATTTAGACCGTTTTTTTTTTTTCAAATTAAAAAGGAATACATTAAATGATTGTAAATTTCAAAAACTTGCAGATGAATGTGTTCTTAACGACCAACAGTACGTTTTAAATATAATCATAGGTCTAGTTATCATTAAACGGGGGGTGGTACTTCTCCAGAGGCGGCCATGTTTGTTATAGCTAGTGACAATCGTAAATGCAGCACCTCCTGCTCTCCGTAATGAAAAACGATCTAAATCTTACACACTATCCCTTTAAGCCTGAGAGAGTAGCAGTAGTTATTCAACACATTTCAACACCGGTCAAAATTCCGCTGAAATCGTTCCAACACAAGAGCAAGTGCGCATGAGGTTTTAGTGTCCCGTAGGGAGGATAATGGCGCCTTTGTGCATGCACAAGCAGCACAAAAGACAGTAAGTAGTAACTAGTCATTGAATAGGAAAAAGAAAGAGCCGGAAACAGAAAAGCCCAAATGATTGCCTTGTGGTTGTCTGCCATCGCCGCAGGAAAACTTCTTTGTTTGAATCTCGGCTCAGTTTGCAAGATTTATTTTCTGAATACTTCAGCTTCTCCCTCCATTCTAAAAACATGCATTAGGTAAATTGGACATTTTGGGAGACAAATGAGAAAAGTAGATAACAGCTCTTTCTATTCCAATACAGTGGTACCTCGGTACTCGACCATAATCCGTTCTGAGGTGGTGGTCGAGCACCGATTTGTTCGAACACCGAAAGCAATTTTCCCATAAGAAATAATGGAAAGTATGTGTGCACAAGTAAATGTGCACAAGCAGTACATGATAAGGATAAAGATAAATAAAGCATTATAAACCATTTTGTATAATTTACTTACGTTTTGGAGAGTGGTTGATGGCATACAGGAATGGATGTGGAGAGGACGGGAGGGAGTTACTCCTTCCATGATGACGCTAGCTAACTGCGACGCGAGGTCGGACACTCGTACACCACGTTCATATTTTGCTATAATTTCCTTCTTCGGTTCAATAGTGGTCCTCATTGTTTTCCTCTTTGCCTTCCCCTTATCACTGTCTTTCTTTGGACCCATTATTAAGGGCTAGAGCAACACGAAAAAGTTTAAATCCGGGAAGAAATACTCGAACAAACGTCTTACTCCGCTGGCGGTCTGAGTTGAACTGGCGCTTACCCGCTGGCCGAGAAGGGCCGAGGAGCGCGTTCGGGTCGGGTCGGCTCGGCTCGGCTAGTCGAGAACCGAAAATCTGTTCGAGGTCCGATGCATTATCTACTTGAATTTTTTGGTCGAGCACCGATTTGGTCGGTTATAGAGGCGGTCGAGTACCGAGGTACCACTGTATAACATTTCCCTGAAATTAATGTCAATTTCCTATTTTTCATATTCCTCATTTCTAGTTGCTGATTTGTAAAAGTGCTCCAAAAGAGTGGAGGATTCTGGTATTGTACCGATACTCAAGGCCAGGTATCAACTTGATACCGATACTTGGTACCTTTAAAAGAGGTTTTGACATCACATTGACTAAGACCTCATGTAATAACCAATCAGGGCTCAGCTTTCAAACCACGCCCAGAAAACAAGTGGGCCACGACCTGAGCCTTGAGAACATGTGATGTCATTTTCAACACGGCAATTGGCGAATTTTTTTTTAAACCTATGAACTGTGCATAAAAACTAACTGTTATCCTATTAAGTCACGATAAAGCATGAACCTTTTTAGGGCTGAAAACGTCTATATTTTTTTTAGGTATCCCTTTAAGAACCAAAGAACAAGGTTAGAGAAGTAGAATGTTTAAGTGCGTGCATTATCCAGCATAAAGAATTCAACTGTGCACGTCTCCCTTTTCCCACTCCGATGAGAACACAAGCTCCCACGCAGCATACCACAGTGTACCACATTACCGCAAGAGCGCCAAGCCTGCACCAGTACCTCATAAAATATTTGTGCCGATGGGAAAGTGGTGAAGTCATAGCTTCCGATTCCATTCTTATTTCCGTAGTGGCAAACTGAGTGAACAGACGAGAGTATATGTATGTATATCTTCCAGCAATTCCAAAATGTGATCGTGGACGTGACCTTTTATGTCTTTTCTTATTTTCTTACTCAGTTGGGTTAATTGGTTTTGACCCACCATATATACGGTATACAAGGTTTTTGTCCCAGAGGTCAGTTGGTGAGCCACGGGCAGGGAAATGGTAGGCTTTGCAAAACCCAAGCCGTCACATGCAAATGGCCTCATGTCTGAAAAATGACTAGTTCATTCAATCTAAAAGACATGTTTTTAGTTTTTTTTTAAGAGTCCAGAAATTCAATCCCAGGTACTCATTAATATATTTTCAAGTGTTAGGCTAAAAGAGTGTCTAAAACACAGGTGTCGAACTCCAGTCCTCGAGGGCCGGTATCCTACATGTTTTCAAACCTTTTCCCTCAAAAACACCTGATTCAAATGATTGGGATCATTTTGAAGCTCCCGCAGAGCTTGCTAATGAGCCAATTATTTGAATCAGGTGTGTTGGGGAAAGAAAAGCGGAAAACATGCAGGATGCCGGCCCTCAAGGACTGGAGTTCCACACCTATGGTCTAAAACAACCGGTACTAAACGTAATCAATTGCTTTAGAAATTCAAGAAATCCATTGCTTTAGGTCAGTGCTTCTCAGTTATATCTTGCGAAGCCCCCCACGAAAGTGAAAACATTTTGTGCCCCCCCCGCACGCTGACCATAAATAAGAATATTGGATCTAAAAAGTGTATAAGTATACGGAATTTGTATCCTTTTTAACACTGACAAAAGGAAAAAGCAATATAAACCAACTTTCAACAACGCTTAACTATTTTTTTCCAGCATTTATACAGTTTAAAGGTTTGTCCAAAGTCCATCAAAGTGCCTAAAAAAAAGATGCCAATCCTTATTTAACACAATTACACTTGACAATGCAAAAGCAAATCCTTTTCCCCGTGGTCATACGCTCGCTATCGGTAAGCGCTTGAGGCTTGCAAATCGGCGTACCTGCCGGCTGTCGCGCTGGGACGAGGACGAGGACGAGGCGCTCTTGTGCACCGGCGTGGAGGTCTTGTTGACCGTCCCGGAGCTCCTCTCCTCGGAGCTCATGGCGCGGCCGTGGGCGCCCCGCTGCAAGTGTTGGGAGTGGGACATGGTAGAGGGCGGTGGGCTCGGCGGATTAGCTGCTTACTTGATGATTGAGCGTCATCTGAAATGGCAATTCGGGAAGTTCATAGTTATTGTCCCGGACATTAAAAAAAAAAAAATGCATATAATTTGCCAGCATTTCATGGGCCACGCCCCACCATTTTGTAGGAATCGGTTTTGTATTTTTTGCCGTTAACCGCGCCCCTACGTATTTACTCTTTGGATGAATTGATGGATGAAAACATTTAGTAAAAGCCAAATAGCCAAATCCAAATCCTGTCGCTCCCAATTTTTCGGGAACCTCCTCATAACTATTAGCAAACGGATTGGATGGATGTTCTCTGGATAATGTGCCTGGCATCAAGTCAAAGCTTATTTGGAGACAGATCACTCCGACTGCCGCGGACAAAATCAGATGATCGATTCATGTCAATCTCTTGGTTAATCAGATCAGCAAAACACTATTCTAAATCGGTATTTGTGTAAGGACAGATGTCCTCCTAGGACCAAGCCGATTCCTTGTGTCCACTGTTGCGTCACTGTTTAGTCTCCAAGTTTTCGCCAAAAGGTCAGCAAAGGTCGCCAGACATTTAACTGTATTACCCTTGTCGCAAAGCAATTTTGACAAAGGCAACGTCTGGCAACATTTTGGCGACCTTTCGTTGACGTTTGGGTGATGTATGGTGACCTCTGGTGACCTTCATGGACACGCACCGGCATTTGCCCCTCAGTGAGAAAGTGGCTTTAGAGATTCAAATAGCCTTACAACTAGCTTATTTACAAGCACTATTATTTATTTTTTTTTCAAATACTGTACAATGTTTACTCATTTATCGCGAGGGTTACGTTCCCCAAAATTCCCACGGTAAGAAAAACAACTAGATAAACCTACAATATGTACATATGGTCATAAATAAAAATCTATGTAGTAGAGGTTGATTTTTTTTTTTCCTCATTGACTTAAAAGGGAGAAAATTTGTTTTTTTTTTATCAATAAAATTACTTTATTTTGAATGGTCTGACCTACAAGCAAGAACAATTGCAAAGAAATAAACGATGCAAGCCAGCGATAGAAAATGTTAGTCATAAATAAAAATCTGCGATTGTTTTTTTTCCTCATTGACTTAAAAGGGAGAAAATTTGTTTTTTTTTATCAATAAAATTACTTTATTTTGAATGGTCTGACCTACAAGCAAGAACAATTGCAAAGAAATAAACGATGCAAGCCAGCGATAGAAAACGTTACAGTCATAAATAAAAATCTGCGATTTTTTTTTCCTCATTGACTTAAAAGGGAGAAAATTTGTTTGTTTTTTATCAATAAAATTACTTTATTTTGGTCTGACCTACAAGCAAGAACAATTGCAAAGAAATAAACGATGCAAGCCAGCGATAGAAAACGTTACAGTCATAAATAAAAATCTGCGATAGTATGAAGCCGCAATTACCGAACTGCCCTATAATGAGGAAACAACCTAGTTGGCTTTCATGAGAAATTGGATAGCGATTGCAGAATTTATCCTGTTTTATTTTAAATAAACACGACGGAAGTACGTTGGCCTGCAATTGATATTAATCCCAGAAATAGAAAACACAAATTGAATTGTGAGATGTAGGTACATTTCCCAGTTGCTTCTGAACTGAGATCAAATGATTAGGCGTCCAATTTGAACGATCTTAACTTGTCCGCTTGAAGTCACTTCAATGGGATTTCCCCTTTTTGTGAGTGTAAAATTAATGAGCGTAAAAGTCATTTGGGGGATTTGGAGCGTTGGATAAAAATCAGTATAATACAATCTAATCCCATCGAGCTTTAGGAAATTTAAACGGCGTGTCTGTCATTTGCTGAAATCGTGCGGGCGCAGATCGCCGTGTGGTAACAAATGTATAAGAAATGATGCAAACAAGCCTTTTGGTTTTAACGCGGCGATTGTCCGTCGAGCTGCGGGGAAACTCCGGTCCACTGCGCAGCTCTGCACACCTCAGCATTACGCACTCAGATATGCACTACGCTCACACACTATAATGTATTATTCAAGTCCTTGAACAGCGTCCCTCTCCTCGCCGTCTTAAGCCGACGAAGATCTGGGCTCGGGCGAGACCGGGTTCTAAATCTCGCCGCGTGGCGGTGTATGGCGCTAAGCCTATTTAATAGAACCGCATAAGGAAGCAGAAGCCAGAGGTTTAACCGGTTAAGAGACTGATTAACTTTTGATGATCTGTAAAATAGAAACGCTTTTATCAGCCGGTCGTAAAACCACAACGCAAATGTTATTGGACGGTTTTAACGGCAAAAATGTCAGTCTGTCTTTTCACGGCCGTTAGTGTATGTTTAACCCTCGTGCAGTAGTTGGTCCAATCTTTTGATCGTTACATCTAAGGAATTTCACATCAAAGGGAAAGCAGTGACAAAAGACACTAGGGAGCTGAAATTTACAACAAGTCCAACATGGTAAGACCGCTTAAGTTATCACACTACTACGAGTCTGCTTTCCTTTGGCTAAAATAGTGATAGAATGATGTGGAAAAAAATGACCCAAAATGATCAAAATCACTAGCAAGGGTTAATGTCTGGACAGTCTTAAAACCCCAGGGAAAATTTTGACCCAACAGGGGCTTTTTGACGATTTTGATGCGCGATATAAAGGAAAAGCATACAAAAAAATTACGAGGCAAAAATATTGCATAGGTTGTTAAAACATGATGACTTTCAATATGCCACGCCGGCGTCCCCTTTAAATGCTTGCAAACGGGAGATCAAGAGGTACACTCAATAGGTGTCAAATTTAGCCCATGTCAGGCTCAATTACTGCCAGTCAAAATTAGAAATATTCTCAATTTTAGACCTATTGAAAACGCAATGTTTTATCATGCATTTTCCCCGATTTTTGCAATAATCCTTTCAACGGCAACTCGCGAACGGGGCGCAATTGAATATTTTTGTTGACATACCAAAACCACCGGCTGGCGCTAGCGGGCAAATTATGACATTTAGTTCAAATGAATAGGCTGGGTCTCAGCAGCATAGGCTGGAGTCCTCTTTGAAAATCTTCCACGTATGAAGATAGTTGCCATGTGAGAGACTCTCGGCTCAGGACTTGATTAGTCATGAGCCTAATCTTCTAAATCCAGTCACTGTGATTATGGCTCTCTGTGAGCGCAGGGATAAAGAAAGCGTCACCACATCGCTGTAGCCACAACAGCATCTTAGCACAGGTGACTCGGAATTCATGCTTTTGCGTTTTGAAGAAATACCTAAATGAGATGATAAATTGGGTCGAAAAAGATTTGAGTGAAGCCTTCTGTTGTTGTTTATCAATATGCAACGTCAATACCGCCAACGTATATTTCAACCTGGGTGTTACACATGCAAAAATAACACATTTATGAGCTACGCTTGAGCCTGCGCATGGTGAAGAAGGGAAACGTGTCTCATAGGTTGGAAACGAGCCAAGCCCCACAGTCCTATTTCCCCTTGACCGTTTTTCAGTTAGCGGTTCTTAGCGCTGCCGCGTTCATGAAATGTTGACATAAGCAAGAAAAGCCCCTCACGTCCTTTGCAGTTGTGCTTGCTCAACAATGTGCGTGTTGCATCTTCTACCAAACATTTTGGACCTCTAACTTTTGTCAGAAAGAAAATAATTGTAAAGCTTTCAGCGGGACTACAATGCAGATCACAGTACTTGTAAATGTGCACTGAGGCAGCTCGTGGCAAAAAAGTGGGGTAAAAACTGATGGATTTTGTTGCATATTCCGCAATCTTGAAATTACTGCGTAATTTCCCAAATATAACACACTTTTTTTTTTCCAGATAAATGAAGGCCAAACGTATGGGTGCATCCCATAAACAGTAACTTAAATATTATATATACTTTTTTATTGAACACCATTCTAGGAAGATTGATTTGTCAGCTACACAAACTTAATTTTGATGCATTTCATTTTTTTTATATCGGTCGTATTCTTACAATAATGACCAAAACAGGACATTTGGCTGTTAGCCGCCAGTGTCAGTTAAAGCTAACAGCAGCTCCTGTTAGCTTAGCTGTATCAGCTGTATTATTTTCAATAAAAGAAGCGGGCAGACTGAACCACCGTCCGAGTCCATCAGTGTTCACACACATTAATATTACTCAAATGAAAAGGATCATGTAAAAGTTATGATGTCTCCATCTGATTAAATTAAAAGTGCGCTGGCTAGAGAACACGGAAATGTATTCACTTAATTCGTTTTTTTACAGGCATTTTTGCTTTAAGTCCTCCCAGAAGCAATTCTTAACTTCTCAGTTATAGGTTTAATTCTGCCCATCAGCACCAAACTCAAGCAGCATTTGTGAAGCCCTTGAGCAGAGTCTTTTGCTTTGAAGACTGTCGTAAGAATATTGTTTTTCAACTTGGCTTTGCGATGTGTGTGAGGTTCTTGTTTTTCCAATCAGCTGTTGAGCACCCTTTTAAATGAAAAAGAATTGAACCTTCATCTTTGATGGCTTTGTTCCTGCGACTATCTTTTAAGTCAGCTTGCAGAGTTCAACTGCCACGGAAACTAATGTTTTTGGTGTAACTTTGACAGCCCTAATATATATATATATATATATATATATATATATATATATATATATATATATATATATATATATATATATATATATATAAAGCCAGATGCTTTCATTTTTAGTTTAATTAGGGCGGAAATCAGCATCAGGTTCAGTCAGCGGCATAACGACAATCTGCTCTCCTGAATAATCTTCGAGCAAAAAAATCCCTCGGGGTCTTCCGCTAGAAAATGTGCCGTGACCTCGGTGGAAGCTAGCGAAAAGTCAAAATTCTCCCTGAGGGGAGCATTTCGGAATCCTGATTCAAGCGAGGCGAATCATCTATCCCGATAAAGGGCGGCATCACAAGATCCAACCCACATCATGACACTTGACTATGAGGACAAGGCTCAGCACCAGCATAGATACAAGGAAGTTAGACACAACATTTTCCTTATTCTATTTCCACCATATTGGATGAAAAACCCTGTCGCAGAACTGACCAGCCAGGACAACTGAATTCATAACTTTATCGGCTAACGATACACATGGAACAACAGACTAGCTAGCTCGTATGTGTCACGCGACATCAGGAGGCAGAGAGAGGGAGTCGCGTCTCTTTCAAGAGAGGCTCATCTTTTTCCTGACGACGGTAACTGGACCAAGCCAGTTTATCATGGGCTGCATTCATTACATCATCTAGGTAGGCCTGTTTTACTCACCGGTGCTTTTTGGCCACCGGATATAATGGACTGCGAGTAAGAAGTGTAACGCCAAACACAGTGGGAGATGTTTACAGTGAATATGACAAAGTGAGGCAAAAAACCATAACAGATGAGTCATAGTGCTCATAGAGCTGTTCTAAAGCAGTCTTATGGTTTTCATCGTTACGGAGATTAAAAAAAACAGCTCTAAAGCTTATTCATAAGAAGCACTTGTTTGAGAAAACAAAAATGCGATGTTATGAATATGCAAATGTAAGGGAATTCATTTCTCCCATCATTTTTAGCCGACAGGGGAAAAGATGCATGACAAGGGAGAAGGATTTCTACGACTTGAAGATTTTTCAGGAGAGCCCCAAAAGAATAAACCGCAGATCCTTAAAAGAGATCGCTGGGGGGAAGAAAACCTGGCAAATAGTTTCCAGTTATCTGCTTCTCATTGATTCGCGTGATATGAAGGCATTTTAAACAACTGCAAAGTCACTGGGCGACCTTGGCCCGCAGAAACCGGCAGATAACGTGGAGCAATCCCATAAAGTGACAGAAGTTGGATAACTTTCTTTCCGGGCATGCTGCCAATCTGCTTAACATGAACGGAATATTAAGAATACAGCTTGTGCTTTATGGATATAGGCTTCATAAATCACATTTAGAAAATGTTCAAACCTTGCTGTTTAGTTTTTAATCTAAAAGGGTGAATAGTCACTGGATGCTGAATTGCTCCTCAATGGCATCCCCATTTCAAGGTCTGACAAAAAGCAAACGTGTGAACGAGACAGTGTGCAAACAATCAAGGTAAAGCCATTCAATTTACGACACACTTTGCAGATGCTAGTAAAGTCAGCTAGGTGCTTGTTGGTTGGTCCTCAGTGACTCACTCCGGATGCAAATATAAAATAAATAAATAAATAAAGGATGCTCGGGTCTCACCGACGAGGAGAATGGACTCGACACAGAAGACGTTCACATCAAAGCTGCATTCTGTTGCACTCTTATCGGGTATAATTCTGAGGAGAGAGAACAGTTTCTTGTCTTACCACAGATGCGGTGGTGTAATGACCATGTCTTAACAGTTCTTGGCGCAGGCAACAACCGAGCAGCTCTCCCCGCAAAGCGACGATCCACTTTTCCCGAGGTAAGCCGTAAGAATCAAGATCCACCTCCGAGACGTCAATTTTTCGCAGAAGACATGTTTTACACCAGAGGCGAGTGTGGGGGCGAAAGTGATGTGTTTGTCCGTTTCCTCGTATACGAGATGAGATGCTCCGCTCCGTTCAGCCGCACTCTGCAAGCTCCTCCTTGCAGCAGGATTGGCTTAGGGAGGGAACAAAGCAACGGAATGGATCGTGCGGACGCCTGCTGATCCAAAACATGATTATGGCGTCGTGAACCTCCAAATACAACATGGTACAATTTATATAGTAAACAAAAAAAAATCTGCACCAATTAGGACGATCACTATCCGAAAGTAGTCTGAATCCAATTTTTTTCAAGCAGGCATATTCAGGGACCTCTAAAAGTACACCGATAATAACTGAAGCGTTTACCCATTGCTGAGGAGCGACGTTTCGAAGAGCGAGCTCACTGTACAAAATATATTTATACCCAGTCTATTTTAAAGATTAAATGTTTTGAACTCAAAGGGGAAATTAATAATAATATGGTGTATTGCAGAGACCTACTGGTCGAAAACATAGTTATGGCGCCGTAATCTTAAAAATTGAACTCCGGAGGAATCGCTTAGTAACACACACAAAATCACTGCCTGAAGCTACAGTTCAGTTGTATTTAACTTGGAGAAGCCAAATTAAAAAAAAAAAATCTTTACATACTATGTTCTATGCTGCTCCAATAGTTTAAACACGTATGATGATAAATACTGAAAATGACATCACAGTTGTTTAGAGGTTAACAGTCAATTACAGCTCAGCTTGTGAACGTCACATGACTAAATTAAAAAGAAAAAAGGTGGCTAATTATTCACTGAGGATTGAGCAACTGTGATGTCATTTTCAGTGGACAGCAAGTGGCAAAAAAGCAGCCCCATTAGATTCTGCACTATTTTTCTAAAAAGTGTGTGTGTGTACTGCTAGAGGGAGCCCACAAAAACTATTGTTACATAACATGTTTAAATTGTGTAATTAATATATATTTCCAGGTAAGGTTAGTTTGCCACCACAGAAGTATTCTTTAAAACCTTTCGAGACATACGCAGTATGTATTGTCCAGACTACTAGGGAAAAAAATAGCACAAGGCCAGTCACTTCCATATAATTGCATCAAAGCACAAATGACCTTGAGTGACCTTATTATAGAACACGTAAGTATACATTCGCTAGAGGCTGCAGCATTCATTATGATTCACTGTTAACTTGAAAAGCAGTTTAAGATAAGGTTTCGCGATACTAACATAATTTTAGTCATTTGAAAATTCGGTTTCCCCTCTTGTGTTTTTTTTTTGTTGTTGGTTAAACTTAAAATATAGAACCGTTATGAATGAGTTTCTCGTGCTGTTTGGTAAGACATACACGTCTAATGTAACAGGTTGTGACGCAAAAGGTCAGCTGACCGATGACGTATCCAAAGGCGTAAATTCACCGGGAGGAAGCACATGTGTTAGTCACTGACGATTCATTGAAGAGGGGAAACTTCACTACGACTAAAAAGTTGTACCGTTTGGCTGAGTGAGATATATTTTAAAGGTAAGATCCGGGTTGATACAAATTTGCCTTATTGATTGCTAGTTGTTTTCGACCGCGGTTCGCTGTGGTGACGAGATTTGTTTTCCTGTCTGCGGTTCTATCTTGTTTTATTCTCTTAGTTGCATTTCCGTACAGTCGTTTTCCAAATTTCGTTTTACAGCTGAGATCAATATGTTGTCGTCTTACACTCTTGTAACGACTGCGTTGAACTTTTCAGACTCTCACACAGTTAACTCACTACTTGGTTTTATCGCCGCCAATTTTGATTTTCTCAGTTGTATTTTCACTTCTACTGAGAATGTTAACCCAATATGCGCTTTATACGATTTCAACTCGTAATGATGTCCGAGTGGTTTAGTAATCGCTTCAAAGTTGCATAACTTGTAAACGAGCTCCCCCTAGTGGTCGTTTGTCTTCAGTCGTGCGCCACAAGAAATGACTCGAATTCTTTTTCTGTGTTGTAACGCAAAGAAAAAACGTGTATATGATTTCTAACTGTTATGTCCATAGACAAAATGCCTGGAGACATCAATAAAGGGAAGAAGTCGTTTGTGCAGAAGTGTGCTCAGTGTCACACGGTGGAAAATGGGGGGAAACACAAGGTGGGCCCAAACTTGTGGGGTCTGTTTGGTCGTAAAACAGGCCAGGCAGAAGGTTACAGCTATACAGATGCCAATAAAAGCAAAGGTAAGAAATGCGCATGTTTCATATCAGTGGTGGCCATTTTTAAAAAGTGTATTTTCTGGAGACGTTCTTTTGTTGACTTGCAGGCATCATCTGGGATGAGGACACCCTGAACGTCTACCTGGAGAACCCCAAAAAATACATTCCTGGAACAAAGATGATCTTTGCTGGCATAAAGAAGAAAAACGAGCGCGCTGACCTTATAGAATATCTTAAATCCGCAACTTCTTAAAAAAAAAGGGATGCATTTTCTCTTTCATCTTCACAATGAACACAGTAATTCATCTAGTTTTGATACTTACATGATCGGTGGAGTGATAGCTACTCCCTGGTTTTAACTTTTTTTTTTTTTTCAAAAGCATAACTTATACTATATATTATACTGTATTCACATTCAAAGATGACGATTGTGATATGCTTGTCTCGACTTTATTTTTTTGTTCATAAATCTGTTACTTGTTTACAATAATTTTGTTATAATACCTCAGTTCCATTGAATAAATACTGTACCTCCAAAGTTCTTGCAGTGTGAGTGCCATGTTAAGCCGTTGTTTACTTTTGAGAAGTAGCACTAATGGTGGGATTTACAATTTGCTTGTGTATGGCGTGATCCCTTGGAACTAGAGATAGCAGCTTCCTGTTTCCATGTTACGAATATCTAGGAATGCTGTGTTGTTGGGCAAAAGCAAAGACGCCCCCCCCCCCCAAGATCAGTAAACAATTGATAGATATTACGGTGTATATGAATACTCCGTGAATGTAAAAGTGCAGAAAAATCACATCAAGATTTACCTCTAAATGTTTGGGGGACCAAGAGCAGTGAGAGCTTTACCACCATGTAGCTCCGCCCCACAGCCTTTTCATTTATGTCTACTGTAGTGAACATTTCTTTTTATTCAATATCTCTTCACTCGTCCTCGTATGCTCAATCGAGGACACCTCGGCCTTTCCACCGATGTCTCAGGTGTTGCGGGCTGTCATTAACTTTGCAGCTATGCTGAGACAAAGCTGAAACGACAGTGGACACAAGTTTCAGGAGAAGATAGCAGGTAAAGAATAAGGTAGTATACTAAAATGTATTTGAATGTTTTATGGGACAATTGAGTTTCACTAATCGCAGTTTTCGCCCTAATTGTGACGAATAATGGCGAAGTTTGTAAATACCTCCCTCTAGTGTTCAAAAAAGCAACTGCACAAAGTCTATAAGCCAGCATTCTTCCACTTATGAAATGCCTTTGCATGGCTAAAACTTAACAATGATCCTTAAATTGAGATACTTCATCTCAAATAATTGGATTATAACCGCGTCGGTCGGCAAGGCAGCGGTCTTTCCTTCAATTTAAACGAGTACGTGAATGTTTTATAGTCTTATGAATAAGTAATAGGCTGAACTAAATACACGCGTTTTTCTGCTTGGCAGGCATTTTGGAGCGTTTCCGGGAAGGGTAGCGAGCCGTTGACATGTCCACAGGCTTTGGATGCTGGACCGAGCCACGGGAGCCTGCAAGCTCAGCTTCATGACGAAGCCCACGTCAGCGGGTCGAGCCAACCACAGGCAACATAGTCATTTGCACACAACAACACACACGCGCGCACACACACGCTGCGCAATGTCGCTCGCTTGTGGATCTCCTCTGATGTTTTCCCACCGCTGCTTGTTTCTTGTGGGTCGCTTACAATGAACAGTCGCAACGGATGAACTTGGAGGAGGTAAGATGCTTTTCAAAGAAGGGCATCCTCGGAGTGGAAGCCGGAGATGAGATGTTTCCAACCCGACGCATCTGTGGAATTCCCGGGGATTTTCTAACCTGGACCCCCAGCCAAGCCTCATAGATGGTCGTTCTCCGCGCGGCTTGGTGGCTTTGGTTCGGCGAGGAGCATCCGGAGACCAGGTATGGCAGTGGCCAATATGGTGTGTTTCTCTGACGTGGAAACTTTCCTGGACTCGCACCCCGAGTTATTCGAGGATTACCTGAATCGAAAGGGGACTTATGGCATGGTGGAGAAGTGGCTGAAGAACCACCAGGCGGCCAAGTCGGGTCCGGTGGCCGCGACCCCGTCCGAGCCTCGGGACGAGAAGGGCGCCGCGCTGATCAGGGACAGCTGGGCGAGCAAATGCGACGGCTTGCAACGCAGAGCCTCGCAGAAGGAGCTGCGCAAAACTTTCGCCCGCTCCAAAGCCGTCAACGTCAACCGAACCTACGACGAGCAGGTCAACTCTCGGGCCCAGGAGCCGCTGAGCAGCATGCGCAGGAGAGCGCTGCTGAGGAAGGCGAGCTCGCTTCCTCCGACCACCGCGCACATCCTGAGCGCTCTGCTCGAGTCCAGAGTCAACATCCCGCAGTACCCGTCCACGGCCGTGGATTTCAAATACTACTTGAAAGAGAACAACGAGAGGGAGTTCTTCCTGGAGCTGGTCAAAGACATCTCCAACGACTTGGACCTGACCAGCCTCAGCTATAAGATCCTGGTGTTCGTGTGCATCATGGTGGACGCGGACCGGTGCTCCCTGTTCCTGGTGGAGGGCACCGGGAACAAGAAGACGCTCGTGTCCAAGTTCTTTGACGTGCACGCGGGCACCACCGTGCTGCCCTCCATGAACTCGGACGAGGTGCAGGTGCCGTGGGGCAAAGGGATCATCGGATACGTGGCTGAGCACGGGGAGACTGTCAACATTCCGGACGCTTACCAGGTGACCCCCGGCGACAGTGATGATGATAACCATGATTAGAGCGTTCAATTCTGGTCCGGTGGCATCGTTTTGTTTAAAACGCTTAATATGAACACATAAATGTTACTTAATGTTAGAAAGACAATCAACACCGCTGTAAATGGGGAAAAATAAACCCAAATAATTCCCATTTTCATCTGTTGCCAGGTAAATTAAGCAGTGTGTAACAGTAGATCCGAATAACTAAATACATTCTGTGTGAGTGCGAAAAGTCCGAAGGCATTTGAATGCACCTAATGTCTGTCAGCATCGCGAGACTTCAAAACTCCCGTTCACTGAGTTTTGACGCTTATCATACAACTACGGTGCAATTAACCTGCGGCTTTAAAAAAATAACAAATTGAAATATTTATACAGTATATATATTTATTCATTTATGTATTTGTAATTAGAGGTACGTGAATTATTGGAGGTGCTGGGTGTGTATCACAAAGTGCTAGAAAGAAATTTAACAAGAAAAGCTATTATGAGAAGTCCAATTATGCTAGCGGCTAAAATTGAGAAATGCTAGCATGCTGTGTCGCTGCGTACTGGTCACTTAAAGAGATAGTGTGTAAGATTTAGACCGTTTTTTATTACAAAGGAATACATTAAACGATTTTACATTTTAAAAACTTGCAAATATCTCTGTTCGTAATGACTAACAGTATGTTTTCAATATAATCGTAGGTCTAGTTATCAATATATTACATGGGGTGGCACTTCTCCTGAGGCGGCCATGTTTGTTATAGCTACGGACAAAGGTAAACGCAGCACCTCCTGTTGTCCATAATGAAAAACTGTCTAAATCTTACACATTGTCCCTTTAATACATTTCCCTTACAGCCTTTTTTTTTTTTTTTTTTTTAAACCGAGCACCATCTTGAGATGGGAAAAAAAAAATCATTACAGGTGGTTCATGAAGCTTCATTTTCCTACCAAGGATGCATTTATTGGTGACTTGTGAAGGCTTGGCGAGAAAAATATCCCAAGATTCATCCCGCTGTCACAGGAATACGGCACATCAGATTCCGGAGGGGAAGTTAAAAAGTAAACATCCGTTCCAAATAATTTACGAAGAGAGTCGCATTCCTTGAAAGAATGTTCGCGTGTACTTTCTTCGGAAGACCTTTGTGCACAAAACCATCCTCCACAATCATATTAAGAAATTTGTCGTCAGGCTAAAAACACAGCCACATCTTAGTGATAAGAGGATTTTTGCACTTGTGCAACCACATTATCTCAATTATTGACTTATAATTATCCTCTTGAAAAAGGGGGGAAAATTACTAATGCCAATTAATTATTTCTGCACCAAAGACATACTTTCACGTTTTTTAGGAATCCAGACACTCTATCCCAGGTACTAATCATACTTATATATGTTAATTTCTTTTTTTTCCTGTGGTAAAGTAAAAAGGGGTCCGAAAATGGTACTCACTGAACGAGTTAATGGTTAAAATTTGAACAAGGGTGTGTAGACTTTTTAATATCTATTATATATTCACACTGCAGCTCAAAATGGATTTGAATGCTGTGGAGCCTAATTGTCATTAATGGTTACAGTTTTTGTTTTCCTTTTCCTTCTCCACTAAAAATATATCGGTTAGACTTCAGACAGTTCTTTCATGTGAAATGTGTAAACATTGCCAAACTACAGTACATCAGAAAAACCTGGCACGTTAAAAGGCATGTTTTTTTTTTCCATTCAGAGCTTTACAGTATTGTCCCTCAAGAGGATATTTGTTCTGCCGTCCGTTTTAGCCCATTTTTGCAGGTGCCAAGGCACTCTAGAATTAAGCATAGTGCCCCTGAAAGCTTTGAGATTTTTTTTTTCATATATAACAGTTGGGAAGATAATATTGTTTCATAACTGTACATACCTGTTAAATTTAGCACCCATTAACCTCTAACCCTAGAATGATCTCGCGATGAGAAAATGAAGCATCACGAAGCGCTCATGTTTTTTGACCCCCACTAGATGGTGCTCTTGGTTTAACGCTCAAATCTAGTGCATCAAAACTATTAAATTTCCATTGCATATTGAAACCAAGACTTCCATCTAGAGTGGAAAAAAAAGTGGAAAAAAACCCCATCACAAGTGCTTAATAATGAGGCTTCATTTTCTCGTCCCTGCTGCAGTCAAAAGTAACGTACAACGTAATCATTAAAAAAACACAGCACACATATACAGTCCAATATGTAAACATGGCGGCACACAGTCAACTATTTTGGATCTATTCCAGAACACAGTTATTCAGTTTTTAAAAAAAATAAGATAATCCCACTAATTGATTCACGGCAATTCCATTTACAAGAAAAATACTTTATGATGACAGTACATGAGAGAAAAGGCAATTAAAATGGAAGCTTTATGACACCTAATCCCAATTTGGCACCCTGCTGAGTTATACATGAAGAAATTACAGGGTCGATCTTTCTGTTAATCACGTTGTGTGTAATCGTGTCGTCTGGCAGGATCGGCGCTTCAGCGACGAAATCGACAAGCTGACGGGGTACAAGACCAAGTCGCTTTTGTGCATGCCCATTCGCAACAGCGACGGCGAGATTATTGGAGTCGCTCAGGCCATCAACAAGACCTCAAGTGTGGAAATCTTCACTGAAGATGATGAAAAGGTAATCTCTTCACTATGCTGGCCGCTGTTGTCACGTTGACATTTGCGGACCATATCAATATTGCCAGTTTATTTTCCCTTGTTTGAATTTCGTCCGTTCCTGCCTCACAGCCAATTATTTTGCCTGCAAGTAGTAAAACATTTTTTAAAAAAAGGGTTTTAGTTTAGGTTTGTGCACCACACATCAATGTTTGGGCTTATTTTAAAACGTTTAGTGCTTGTGGTGTAAATGACTGCAAAACGGCAACTTGGCCTACTTAGAAAAAGGTAGTCTGCGCCATTGTGGGTGTGAACAGAGCTGCTCCATTTGCAGTGCATGAGATAGCGGAAGGAGGAACTGATTTGGATGTGTCAGCTTCTAGTATTGCTTTTCAGACTCGTTTTTAATTTCAAATTAAAATAAAATTAAATAATTCCAAAGGAAAGTGAGCGCACAAGCCAGATGCTGATTCATGTGTGGCATTTCAAAAATTCAGCTTCACAGTTTTCTGGTGCTGCTAGGACATGAATAGAGCGATTGTGTTATGAAATTATCTTTTCAGGCTGTCTTCTGTTAATAACGTAGGTGTCGCAGGTGCGGGAATATTAAAGTGAAAGGAGTTTCTTTTTTTTTTCACCTGGAAGTCACTCTAATTGGTTCTTCCCTTGAAAGACTATTCTGTGAGCTTACGCTGGAAATCTCCGGCAAATTTTCCTTGTCTTTTTCTTGACGTCTTTTTAAAAGGAAGTTCTAGAAAATGGAACCGTTACATGCTTTCCCATTTGCTCCCAGTTTGGTATCAATATGCTTTAGAATATTTGAACAGAACTTTTATTTTATCACGTTTTTCTCAAATGGGGGCAATAAATACCCCTAGGGGTACGTGAAGGTATCTAATTGAATGCTTTTTAATCCTACTGGCAAGAATTGAACATTTATTTTCTTTTTAAATTAAAAGCAAATTAACGGTAACACGAAACAACAGATTGCTAATTTTGTTATAATCACCCCTTTATTATTGCCGACTTTTTTTTTTAAACAGACGCGCATTGTCATTAATGATGCAATTTTCCTGCAGGCGAGGCAGAAATAAAACAGTTGATGTTTCGCGATAATTCTGAATAAAATAACACCTGTACAAATTCAGTACCAAAGTTTAATAAACCAGATTCGGATGGCACAGCATCCTGTTTTAAGTCCCTTTTTTTTTTCTTTGCGCTGATTGACTTGGCTGAAAAAACTATTTCACACGAAGGGATACATAATTGAAAGCAGTTTGAGAACCACTTCTTTATGGCATACTATGTATTACTTCAATAATTCACACTCACTTGTCAGCCGCGCCGAATATTTGCTGTGATGCTTAGCAACTCCATGCGTTCATGTGTTCAACCCAAAAGTCCCTCTGTTGGTGTCTGAGTGTCTTGGTTTTTACTTTTCCTGTGCGCTCAGCTTCATTTCGGCGTTGTCATCGGCGATGCTTAATGGCTGCCGGTTAGTTTGGCTCTGGGGCACGTTCCTGGCGAAAACTGTGCAAGTGTGATGAGAAACGGGGTGAGAATGGAGCAGAGTAGCTTTATTGCTAGTTGTTATGAATTACAATGTTGACTGGATTTTATTTTATCACCACTTGCTAGGAATACTGCAATATGTTCACTTTCTGATGTGTGTTTTTTTTTTTTACATTTCCAATTTCTGGAAAACAGCAGACGACAAATAGGATCGCGCTAGGAGACGCGGATTGAAAAGATTATTTTGATTGATTTTCTCGCCCGTGCCATACGTTTGTATGGTAATTTCTTGCCGGACTGAATTTCTTGGTAAATCAAACGACGCTGTATCCTCTGCGAAAAAAGACGTCGAATTTACAGTGCCGTTCATACTCATACTCGAGAATTTCCCCCGTCCTTATTCAGTGGAGTCTCGCCTAAAAGAAACAAATATTACTAATACGGCTCAAATTTTCTTTGAACATATTATTCTCTCTGCAATTTTTTTAACCGGCTTTACCATTGCACTAATGCTGGCAATAGATGAATTAGTAATGAAAGCTAATGGTAGCATTACCACACAACAATAAAACGCAAGTGTGTAGTGCTGCTGCAGGTCTCAGTAATAAGAACATGGATTTCACTTTGCAAAGCGTGGGACATTGCGGCAATATGAGATGTCATTATGAAGATTTCAGATTGTCATTAAATATTTCTTTCTGTGGTTGAAACCTTATAGGCTAGCTAAACACGCGCTGTTTGCTTTGAATCCCACGCTGCTTTAATTGTGTCGTGATCATCCTCTAAGGGATGGGAAATCTTTGGGGAGCTTTAGTAATGACTCCGTCTATGTATAATCGCGTTATCTTTTATGAAGCATTATAGCTGTTGTCTTATTTTCATATATGTACTTCAATATGTCACTTGATATCTTGCATTTTCTCTTTATATGTAGCGGCAATTTCATTTCTTTTTGCCATTATGTCAGGAGGCTGTGGAAATCCTTCGATATTAACATCATTTTTGGACTATAAAGTGCACCAGATTATAAAATGCAACAACAACAAAAATAACAGAAAATCATGGTTGAAAATCTTGAGGTTTTTTTTTAAAGTTAAATTACGTAAACGTACATTTTTGTCTGTTTTTGACCCATTGACTTTCCCTCTAAGTTTGGTTGCAAAGTTAGCTGACGCAGCTGCCACAATAACTTGAGTTATTATTATATTTTAAAGCTTTACAAAATTAAATGAATCTGTTTAACGCTTTTTCTTTCACAGCCCAAACTTATGTGTACTGATGAATGGCTTATTTTAAAACGGTTTTCATATACAGTAAAGGCACATGTTATAAGGCACATAGAATAGAAGCGACAATAGTGGCTGGGGTTGCATTATCCGTCCACTAGGTGGAGCTTCACTGAAGGAAATGTCAACAAAACAATCAGATAAGCCCGTCTGACTTTTTTAATAGACAACTATAAATTAAGATTTATTCTTAATTCCTTTTTAAAATCATTTTATGATGAAATGCGGAAAGTACGATCTGCAGCATAGAAAAAATACCTCTCGATTACATTAAAAGGTTGTTTGGATCAATGCCAAGAAAAATCAAGAGTTTAAAAATATATAATTATGATTCAATTAAATATTTATCCTAGTTTTTTTTTTTTTTTATCAAATTGCAATGTAAAACTTTAAAATATATTGTTTAATTGACTTAAAAACAGTTTTGTTGCACCTTGTCCCCATATAGACTGCTTCAAAATTGGAACATATCTAGCATATCAAAATGTTAATCATGGTATTATAAATATTTTAATTGTAAAAAATACATTTTGAACTGAACACAGGTAAAATTTGAAGAATTGACATGACGATGAAGTTCCTTTATGTTTTCGTCCCCCAAAACTGAAAGCTCCCAGTTTATGCACTGTATAAGGCGCACCGGATTATAAGGCGCGCCGTCAACTTTTGAAAAAATTGAATATGAAAAGCGAGGTCTTCATTTTAAAAATCATCCCGCGAGGAAGTCTGCCATAAAATGTTTCACGAGCAAGCGTGCCTAAAGTCTTCTGTCACTAACAGCAGTGGCGATGAAGTGGAATGGCTGCTCTTGAAACGACATCATCTGGGATCAAGTAGATTATTTTAAGACCGGGCAGGAGAACGAGGCTCAATTATGTGAAGACGCCTCTGTTTGTATTGGAAGAACAGAAGAAGCGCTCCGTCTTCTTTGCTCTGCGCAGCTTTTTTTCATAATGTCAATAAGCACGCCGTACCTTCGTCCTCTCGCTCGCCTCGGCGCAATCGTTGCTAAACGTAAGGCTACCGTCAATAATTGTGAAGGTCATATCTTGTTCCGAATGTCAACACTGACGCTAAAGCGGGAAACAACCCTGAGAACGATTCTCAGAGCCCGGTCAAAAACCGCCGGCTAATTTTCTTTGTGAAATGAAGAGCGGACCTTGTGAATTGTCACAGCCCGCCTTATGCGCAACAGCAGCTGCAGACCACCAAGTGGAGGAAGCGACAGTCAAGGAGGAGCTGGCCTTTGTTATTAGAGCACTCTTTTACCTCCGGTCAGTCAGCGCGTCTCTAGGCGAAAACCTGGGATTGTAATGCAACCTTGTCTAATGGCCTGCCCGCCAGAACGTAATTAGCAAGTGCACTGCTTTTCTTGCGTTTGCCTGTTAGTAGCGCAGACAGATCCATAGCCAGATCCCCAAAGTCCTCCTAGCTAATGAATCTTTCTCTGCTTGGGCCTGATGACTGCCTCCCTTCCGGAAGATCATGATTAGTGAATTCCAGAGGACAGCTGAATTGGCGTAATGGATAAGCTTATTGCTCGGCGTCAGTTTCACTGTTGAAAAACAGAAGGAGGTGCTTGACGCTGTCAAAATATTGAATGAAAGCGGAACAGTTCAGCCATTCGATCCCAGATACCGTACAAAAGGTTTCTGTTGATCGGGGGCGTCAAAATCATTTTTATCGCCGGTCACATTTTCCTTATCATTTCTGTCACGGTATGACTGTGAAATACATTTTAGGTGTGTTTGTCACATTTCTAACTAGTTTCCAAATAAGAGAGCCGGTAAAACTGTTCAAAAGAGAGGCTGGGAACATGAAGTGCTTGTTTTTTTTGAACAAAACTTAAAAAGAAACAAATGAAGACAACTTGCAAATTAGGTAATGATACTTGAAGTCGAATCGCAGGCCACATAAAATGATGTGGCGTTCCGGATCTGACCCCCAGGCCCTGAGTTTGAAACCCTCCTATAGATCATCGTTTGACCCAGCTAACCTGACTCAGAAAAGTGAATACGTTGTTTACATTCATGGGGCACTTCCATTTTCATTTTTCTTGTTGCCTTTTCACATTTTGACTCGCTTTTGTTGCCAGTAGTTTAGACATTACTGAATGTTGACTAGCGAGCTAGCTAGCTAGCTGGTTATCTATCTATCTATCTATCTATCTATCTATCTATCTATCTATCTATCTATCTATCTATCTATCTATCTATCTATCTATCTATCTATCTATCTATCTATCTATCTATCTATCTATCTATCTATCTATCTATCTATCTATCTATCTATCTATCTATCTATCTATCTATCTATCTATCTATCTATCTATGGTAGCTAGCTAGCTATCCATGCTAGCTCTGTTTATCTATCTATCTATCTATCTATCTATCTATCTATCTATCTATCTATCTATCTATCTATCTATCTATCTATCTATCTATCTATCTATCTATCTATCTATCTATCTATCTATCTATCTATCTATCATCCATCCATCCATCCATCCATCCATCCACCCACCCACCCACTTTATGAACCGTCGCTCAAGTGATACATTTTCCACCCAGCAGACAGCGTTCAATATTGCACTTCTTCGCACATCTTCATTTGTGGCCCGATGAGAAATTGATACATCGTGCCATCCCGGAAGGGAACACACATATCAGCAGCTGCAGGCAGCCCAGTCGCTCGCCATTCATGTATTGTTGCGCCCTCCACACCTTCGGGGCTGGTAAATATTAGTGCATTTGTTGTACCCATTGTGTTGCTGTGCAGTGAAGCCTGATACTAAACATTGATAGTAAAATAGGGGGCAGAGTAAGGAGCCCCTGTTTCCTAAATGTCATTGATTTGATGTTACAGGGGCAGACACATTATAGTCCCGGTGTGTTGTATGTGCGCTGTTATTAAGCACGTCTTTGTACCAAGTCCAGTGCATACTCGCATATTGACGCGCAATATGAATCAAAGCGCGGCAGGAAGTAGGAAATGTTGTTTGATTACATTATTTATGTATAGAATATACGAGTGCATTTATTGAATGAGCCCAAGGCGCAGCAAGTCGGACTGTTCAGTCAAATGGTAAAACGTCAGTTGAATTGATGGATCCTGCAAATCGTGATTTTATGAAAGACTTTTTTTCTTTTGCTCTGATTAAATTAGGGCATTTTTCTGGAGTCAAAATAATGTGAGAAGCGTATTCCAATTTGCAAGCAGATCAAAACACACTTAAAGTGTAGTTAGTCTTAAAATGGGTGTGATGTGACACACTAAATTGGAAATGCCTCACTTTGCAGTCTTAATTGTTTTTTGAATCACAAGGAAGGAAGGTAAAGAAGGACATTTTCATCCAAATGTTAAAAATTTCCTTCGTTCCTTGCATCTTCAATCCTTCCTTTTTCTACTTTCCTTCCTTCGTCCTTCCTTCTTTCCTTTTTTCCTTCCATCTTTTCTTTGTTCCTTCCTTCCTTACATCTTAAATCCTTCCTTCTTTCCCACGTTCCCCCTTCCTTACTTATTTCCTTCCTTCCTACATTCTTTCCATCCTTTCTTTGCTCCTTCCTTCCTTTTCTTCCTTATATTTTAAATCCCTCCTTCTTTCCTACCTCCCTCCCTTTCTCCTTCCTTCCTTCCTTCCTTCCTTCTTTTTTACCTTTCTTCCTTGCTCGTTTCCTTCCTTCCTTGCTTGCTTCCTTTCTTCTCTCCCTCCATCTTTCCTTCTTCAATTCCTTCCTTCCTTGCTTGCTTCCTTTCTTCTCTCCCTCCATCTTTCCTCCTTTGCTTCCGTCCTTCCTTTTTTCCTTCTTTAATTCCTTCCTTCATCCGTGCCTTTCTTCCTTCCTTCCATTTTTCCCAGTGCCAAGTGTTTTTCATCACAGTCGTGAACGCCTGACACAAAACACATTTCAAGATTGTTTCAGAACAATCAAGACGGTTCCAAAATGTCTTATGAAAGATCTGAGAACACGTGACCTCAAAAAACAAAACAAAAAAACTGACAAGATCAAAAAAATCCGCTTTGTTTCTTGACTCGCGCCAACGTAAACTAGGATCTTAAGTCAAAAGTGTGCCTCAAGTTTGGCTTTGTTTACACCAAAATATTTGGGCAAAGGTTTTGTGGGTTCTTTGTGTCCACTAGTGGACACAAATGAATAGTCCGGCCCTTAGGAGCATATACGGCTTGAAAGCCTTTTTCGGATCTTGCTCATAAACCAGATGTTTGGAGATCACGCGATAGAAGTTATTGCTCGTAATTCGGTGCCATGAGGCACTGAACGCGAGCTTTTTACTGCGGCTGCTGATGGACGATAAGACAATTTTATTTTTATGCGCGCAGGTCCTGCAGATGTACCTACCCTTCTGCGGCATCGCAATCTCCAACGCCCAGCTCTTTGCCGCCTCGAGGAAGGAATACGACAGGAGTCGGGTAGGAACCCGGTTACGGCCCTCGTTTCCCTCCATTGGAATCGGCGATACCTCCCTCGGCGCTCGCCCATCACCTGCATGGGGATGGGCTTATTTGGAGATGAGAGCTTGGTCGGGGGGAACGTTATGAGACGCACTTATTCACGTCACCGGTTGATCTGCTGCGGAGAGAACATTATGAGAACGCAGTTCTGTGGGAGAGAAATGGTTTTATGTGCTTGGTATTAAATTGGATCGGTCCTGCCATACATCAAGGACTTAATATGCTTTGACTAGAGAAGCTAATTCGAGCTCGAGAATAACGCTACATTTTCAGCTGAAGCGGGAGCAAAACTCTTTGTTTGCGTCCCATTTTCAGGCGCTCCTTGAGGTAGTCAATGACCTGTTTGAAGAACAGACTGATCTGGAGAAAATTGTCAGGAAGATCATGCATCGTGCTCAGACCTTGCTGAAGTGCGAGCGCTGTTCTGTTCAGTTGCTGGAGGACATCGAGTCGCCGGTACATTATTTATCTATTTATTTTGGTACTGTAGACAAATTTGGATGAGAGCACCTCCGAAACACTACAGTGATTTGTGCTTTGGAATCTTTCAGGTGGTGAAGTTCACAAAGTCTTTTGAATTATTGTCACCTAAGTGCAGTGCTGACGCTGAAACCAGGTACGCATGATCGTTTGACTCTGGCTCTCGTCGTCCACGCAAGCGGAAGGACCTTTTCCATTAAACGTGTTCAATTGGCAAAAATCTAGTTTTGCTTTTCATTTCCTGTCTTTTCATTTGGGTAACCTTCTCCCAGTGTCAAACGTCTCCGTATTTTGCATCTCAATCTGTAAAGCTTTCATCAAGGACTAAATAAAAAGTAAAGGAAAAAAAAATACACCTTTTCTGTAACTTGAATAGCTGTTTGGCTGTGGGAGCTGTCTTTAATTTGATTTTGAGAATTCTCACCACCGCTAGGCATGGCTGGCCGTGGAAAGATTGAATTATTGTTTCAAACGTTTTGATAAACATGTTGTATGCTGCCCACGGCATTAAGGACACACACACACATATACGTGTATATAGATATCGTTTATATGTATTATAAAAGGACCTTACTAGAACATGAAGCAACAGATAAAGGAGAAAAGGTCAGCTGACTTCAATTCATTACTTTAAGCGACAGAAAAAAACTTTGACAACATCTGTAGATGATTAATAATGCATCCAAGGCATGTTAGCATATTAGCATATTGTGTGTCTTTGCCATGTTGCGCTTCCATTATGAAGAAAATAAAACGCACTTTGCCTAAGTGTTGTAAGACATTTTCACGAGAACCGCCGTGAGAAACGTCAACGCTGATTATTCTTTATTTGAGCAAATGACAGGAAGATCCTGTTACGGATGTTCTTTCCTTAGTTTGAAGGACAGCATGGAAAAGTCGTCTTACTCTGACTGGCTGATCAACAACAGCATCGCAGAGCTGGTCGCTTCCACGGGACTTCCTGTCAATATAAGTGACGCCTACCAGGATCCACGCTTTGATGCTGAGGTAACCACGCGGCAATCAGACGTCTTGAAAATTTTACCGAGCGACTTCAAAAGTCTACCGTAGTGGCGATGCATGTATTTATGAAAACCATTCACGAGCAGTTTGTAGTTAAACAGGTGGCTTTCAGGAACATTCGATGTCTCGTTACCGCAAGCAAAAAAAAGCTGCGTATCTAAAAAAATATTCCATGTTCTCAATGGAGATTGTTGGTAAATGTCATTAATGTATTCGCTGTTATTTTCTAGGCGGACCAATTCTCCGACTTCCATATTCGCTCTGTGCTTTGTGTTCCAATATGGAACAGTGATCACCAAATTATTGGTAAGTCAACAAATCGATTTTCATTTCAGACTGATAGACGGATCATTATTTTGGATGGTGGCGGTGGTGGGGGATACAAAAGTTTGGGCAATGCGAGATCTCGTAAGGTCTTTTGAGGTGGAGCCCAGTAATATTATAAATCATTTGACTCTTGAAATCTGTTATTTGCACACAAGAATTCTGATGTAACTTCCGCTTTAAAGGGCATGTCAACCCAAATTGTTTTCTTTGCAGTAATGTTTTATTTAAAAACAGCAGTTTTGCAATTAGTGTTTTGTTTGCGGAATATGATTTAATTCATTCTGTCAGCCACTTTCAGACACTCCTTTACCCTCATATTTGAAAAAGAAAAAAAAAACACTGAATGTCTGGACTTTAAAGATTTACATATAATGATGTTTTGGGGATTGAAAGTGCCAGGTATTTTCAGAAGCTACTTTAGCCTAATATTTGAAGAAAAAAAAATCCTGTTTATAACTAGAGGGGCTGAATGTCAGGACTCTTTAAAAACGTATAATTGCGATTAAAAATTCGATTATCGTGCAACCAACATTGGGATTTTCTTTAAAAGGATTCCCAAAAAGTGACTTGTTAAAGAACAAATGTTAACAGTTATGTCATATTTATTCTCATTTTAAATACGATGTTAGATGTTGCCAGACTTTTAACGTCCACTCTGATAAATGTGATCTATCAACTGACATTAACATCTTCCAGAAAATCTTAACTATGTTCGTTACACGATAAAACCTTGCTATCAGAATCATGTTGCTAACTCATTGAGCACAAGGTGCCAAAACTGTCCACGCTGTCGTTGTCCACTCAGTCAGCCGACTCACTACTGTATTTCCTCATCAGCAACAGTTTCTCCTCCCCTGGGAGACTCTATTCAAGATGTTGGGGGTATACGTAAATATGCGCAGCATTCGTGGTGATAATCGATCCTCATAATTCCTTTGAGTTGGCCCCTTCTTCTCTTGCTGCCTTTGCATTTAAACAAATATCGGTGACAGGTGCTAGATCACAGGCGGCATTTCTGTGATTAGATCCAGTCTATACTTTGTGCGGCGTTTCCTCATTGCGTGTGTTTGTTCAGCCCCAGGGTCGACACCGCGCACTGACACCGCGATAAATCATTGATCCTCTCTCCGGTGTCGGTGCTTAATACTTTTGCCGGGCACGGCGTCTAGAATCCCGCACAGGAAGTCTTTATTTTCGTCGAGTCAAAAGGGATCACCATTTTTTTTTTTTGCAAATGGCTAGTTCAGACGCGCGTGTCTTTGTGTGATTAACATTTCTTTTTGCGTAGGCGTTAATCTATTTGTCAGAGACAGGAAGCAGAGGAAAAAAAGAGCAGAATGAGCGGATGGGAAAAAAAAAGTGCGGTGTGTGGGTGGCACCTGAGGACCTGGAGTGAAAAAAAAGCATTATACAAACAAATTAACGGAAGATGAAATCCTCAAGTCAAGGATACTTTTGATTCAAAAATAAATCTTCCCTTGGCGTCTCTCAAGGTAACCAACAGCTCATTCGAAATTAAATCCAAATCAATTCTGCTGTCAATATGACAATGGCCTGCTTAGCTGTCAAGGGTTGGACCAACTGTTAATGGCGGCGCTTGCTGTGGGACTATGATGATGAAAAAAACGTTTGTCGATAAGCACTCAAATCAATTCATTCATCCATCCATCCATTTTCGTTTCTTTATTTTCTTCATTCTCACAAGGGTCGTGGGGTTGCTGGTGCCTATCCCAGCTGTCTTTGGACAGTAGGCGGGGAACAAACTCATCAATATTAAACAATTATTAATTGTTAGTTGCCGCTCGACTGCATTTGACTTGTCGGCTTGGGAAATGAGTATTAAAATAAATGTGTGTGTTGTTTTTTAACTCATTCAAGACTAAAAGTGTAAATGTATGTATTCACAGAATCCAGGCATTCAATTGATGTATTTAGTTATTTTAAAAAATATTATAGTAAAGGAGCATCTTTACAAGTTGAGGCATTCACTCATGATTGTTTTTTTTTTAAATATTATAGTAAAGGAGCGTCTCTGACATTCATTCATTTATTTATTTACAGTACAGTATTTCTTTCCCCCGAAATTAGGTTAAAATGGCGCCTGAAATTAGCTGGCAGGAAATGAATTACATACGTTTGTTTTACTCGTCTACATTTTCAAAACCAAATTTGGAATTTTCTCCAATTCTATGCTGCGCTTTTGAAAGCTGTTCTTTTCAGATGAAAACTACATGACATATTGTTGCTGGAAGCTGTGCAAAATGTTTTCTGAGGTCAGTGTGCAAATTGCCCTTCTGTCTGAGTTAGCGCTAACAGAAGGTTCATGGCGAAAGCCCAATGCAGTCCACTGTCATAACGCGTAAGTGCATAAAAATGGGACGCTCGGGCCCCCCTCGCCTTGAACTCAAATGGCACTCGGTAGAGCGCGGAGCCTACCCGAGCCAACGGTCCCCCTGAATTTAATCAATAAGCCACCCCTAACTGCTTACAGTGGCGCTTGCAAATTGCTTGCCTCGTTTGTCACTTGTACAGTGGCTGATGAATGCTCACCACAAAATGAAAATCGGGCCCTATACTAAAAATATATCCTTTTCAAATGCTCTTCCTAAATAGCCATTTACCCACATTTTATTATGAAGAAAAACATAGAAGACAGCAATTATTACAATAAAATATTTACCATGCTGAATTAAAAATGGATGTGTAAATGAAACCAAAACGAAACCAAACTGGTTTTGCTCAACAGGAAACAGATATCGTAATTCCCCAAATATAGGAGGCACCTGTGTATTGGACACACCTTTAGTTTTAGGGGCGAATTCTGGTATTTTCAGTATTACTTAACTTATTACTTAACTAATTACATAAGTGATATATTTGTCGCGGGTTAAGTGTGTTTCAGATCACCCACATTGTGCGAGGTCAGTAAAGGCAGCACCGGTGCAACGACGAATGATCTCAAAGCAGTTGTTTTCCCTTTCCTCGCGACGCAGCTCGACTTCATTTTGCCGTCAATACCCGAAAAAGTTCATGATTGTGTGTATCTGCCAAAAGAGCGCAATTTATAAACGAGTCAAACGGAATACATTTCTGTGTTCTCTAACCGGAGCACTTGGCCGCATACACTGCCACTCTCCATTGAATCAGTCGGAGACGTCCTAACCTTTACATGATCCTCTCCGTTTTAGTAATATTCCTGTGTGTGAACAAAGACGTTGCTTCAGCCTGCTCGCTTCTCTCATTGAAGATAATAGCGGAACAACCTCAGCTAACATTAGCTGCTGTTCGTTGAAACAGGCACTGGCTGCTAACAGCCAACTTACTTCCACCCTCTAGCTTGTAAGAATAGTAAGAATACGGACGATGCGTCAAAACTCAGCTTATGTGACCCGCGGATCAATCTTCCTCAAATGGCGTGGAAAAAAATATAAGCTTTAATTTACCGTTTATAGGACGCATTTGTACTTTTGACCTTCATTTTTGGGGGGAAAAAAGTGCGTCCTACGTTTGGGGAATTACAATACTAAGTGAATACTAAGTGAAATAAATGCACTTTGTATGAATTAAGTATAAATGTACAACACAACAATTATTTTTAATTATTTTATACGTTTGCCGTGCATTTAAATAAAATGGTAGCTTTGGACTTTTTGACTGACGCTTTCTCATATCGCGTGCTGTAATTACTCTTTAGCTTTAGCTCTCAGACATCATAACAATATGTATCAATGAAATATTCATGTTCAGTATGATTCCTACTTTAATTAGACACCGAGAGAAGTCAGTTGAATACTCCAAAGGCTTCTGTCCCTCTGTGTTATTGTTGACACTATTAATTGAATATTCATTTAGCTCTTGTCCCTTCTACCCTGTGTAAACAAATCCACAGCAGGGTTTTATGCAAGAAGGCGTTTGTTATGAAAAATAATGCACAGGCATGTTGTGAGGGTTACTTCAACGCATCTTGCTTGTGCTTTATTTTGAATTATCCCGAGGAGCATCGTTTGCATTGTCATCTGGAGTAATCCTAGATTGCAGGTTTTGCATTTCTTATGTTTTTTGTTTTTTTTTCAGGTGTTGCGCAAGTGTTGAACCGCTTGGATGGGAAACCATTTGACGATGCGGACCAGCGTCTCTTTGAGGTATGGCGCTGACCAGCACTAATGCCATTTAATAGCATTGTTTTACGTTTGAGATATTTTATGCTTCTTTTTTCCCTCCCCCCTTAGGCTTTTGTCATCTTTTGCGGCCTGGGCATCAACAACACCATTATGTACGACCAGGTGAAGAAGTCGTGGGCCAAGCAATCCGTGGCTCTGGATGTAAGAATGCTGCGTCCATAACAATTGCTCATTTTACTGATTTGTCCCGGCTGGAGATGACACGGAACATTTGCCAAAGGCTTGGGGTGGATGGATGGATGGATGGATGGATGGATGGATGGATGGATGGATGGACGGATGGATGGATGAGATGGGACGGGACAGAAAAGGACATGACAGGACAGAATAGGACACGAAAGGCAAAGTGTAATAAAAGCAAAGATATCTACTAAAACGAATTGAGAAATAGCATTTGTGACTGGTGCCATTATTTTTCAGGTCCTCTCCTACCACGCCACTTGCTCTAAGACTGAAGTTGACAAATTCAAGGTAAACGTGGTTTACTATTGTAGTCTGCAGGCACATTACACCAACAGATCCATTACAATAGTTTGACCATCGGGCCTAAAAAAAAAAAACAAAAACAAACGTGAGGCAGTGTTTTCTTTTTTTTTTTTGCATTTTCCTACAAAGCTTCCTTGTAGATAAAGGACAAGACTAGAGATGCACGCTGTTTATATATTTATTATTCACCTGCATGTCTCGGTTTATTTGTCTGCTGCTCAGCCGGATGATGAAAAACAGACCAGGACCATGAACCTTGTCGGAGACAGTGAGTGTAGGCCAAGGAGAAGCCCATTATATTTTTCAGCAAGATGACGACGGTACATACAGGAACTCGTTAGAATTTCTTCAGCATTGTGCAATATGAGATTTTTTTTTTTTTTTGCCCTCGTTAAATTTTGCATGGATTCTTTAAACTGGCGCCATTCTTTAGGTGATTTGCAAAATATTTGGTGGCGATTTAGCGAGGATTATCACGGTTTATTTTACACCGGAGTTCATTTTACCGCTGACAGACAAAAGCAAATGTGGGGATTAAAGTGAACTTTGCCGTTATTTTTACTAGTGCTGAGCTCTCGTTTATTATGCTAATCCCTCATTAACTATGTACATTACTTCAGAACGAAAATAGTTGACTTGCTTTTCCACTTCTTGTGTTAGCGCATAGCCTACATCTAGTATATAGATATAGATTTGACAGTGAATATAAAAATGCTGCAAAATTCAAAATGACTAACCGTAGGCATTTGTCATATTCATTCTCCACGAAACAAAAAAGACATGTTACAATTTTATTTGGCTTGACATTTCTGAAATATAGATATGACCTATATTCCTGCACTTCCAAGTGAAGGATTTCCCATGTGACCATTACAGCAAAATAGGAACCCATCTTTTGAGAGAGAGAAAAAAAAAAAAAAACCCTCGTGCGCCTGCCTGTGTGATCTCTTGAGCAATGTGCTCTGCATCATCGCCCCCACCCCCAACCGTACCCGCGCCCCATCCGCCGCCGCCACAACCCACTTCTTTCATAACTGCTCTACATATGGATCTTTATTGAGCGCGCTTATCTGCAAGAGCCAGTGGCGTCAGTAAATAAACCTGGCTGACATTTGCCAAAACCTGAAGCTGAAAATTAAGAGAGAGGTCAAAAATACACCTGATAAAAAAAAAAAAAAAAAATCGCACGTGTTTTCTGACCATGACAAATGTGTGCGAGGCAACTTTGATTTAGTAATTAAATATAGCAAAATACAAAAACGCGATCTAAATATACAACAACGCTATGGAAGCTCTCCTCGACTATGAATATGCTCAATCGGGATCGTTTATGTGAAAAGCTCGATGAATGATGTCGCATTTCGCATCTGATCGGCTGTAAAAGTAAACGAAGCAATCTGGTTTTAGGGCTTCCTCATTAATGTGAGCCCTCCGTGCATCCTGTGACCTCGGCCGTCTCCTAAACTCATTTCCTCTTGTCCGCAAGGCCGCCAACATCCCCCTGGTGTGCGAGCTGGGAATTGACAAGCTCTCCTTCGACGATTTCTCCCTGGACGTCGACGCCATGATAACGGCCGCTCTGAGGATGTTCATAGAACTGGGAATGGTTCCCAAGTTTAAGATTGACTACGAGGTGAGGATCACACTGATTTTTTTTAAAAGTGCTTTTTGAAGAGTGTTGAAGTGGTCGTTCGGCCGTTAGGAACAGCGAGGCCTTTTCTGCTGGCCTGAACAATATGAGGAGCACTGACCTACATTTCTATGAAATTGTTTTAATTGAATCCCAACGGCTCGTTTTCTTGGTCCTTTAGCAGTTTTCTTGGCTGCATTGCTTCCATTTCCATCTTAGATTTTTTTTTTTTTGTCCAATCAGATTTTAGTCTCTATTAGTTGCCATGTCAATTCTACCTTCACAGTGCCGTTTAGTATTTGTCCCCAAATTTTGAAGGGGTTACTGGTCATCGCAAAATTTTCCCTAAATTTATCACATTTTTCAATAACAGTTGCTACATATTTGCTATGTAAAAGTTGGAACTCAAAATAATCCTTTAACACGATCATAACATTTCCCAAACTAATCTGCATTTATCTCATTCATCTCAGAATTGACATTGGTGTCAAACTCAAGGCCCGGGGGCCAAATCCGGCCCGCCACATCATTTTAAGTGGCCTGTGAAATGCTGATTTGACTTCCAAGTTTCTGGCTGAAATACCAAACCTGCAAGTTGTCTTCAATTTATAAAATTTCTGGGGGAAAAAAACAAAATCCCAATCTCTCTTTTGACCCTTTACCTGCATTGAACTTTTGACCAGCCCGTGATTTCAATACCAGCTAAGTTCATGTTGAATCGCAGTCATTCCGGCCCTCTGACAGAAACCAGAACTACAATGTGGCCTACGATAAAAATGAGTTTGACACTCCCGCTATAGTCCAAAGACCAATGTCCACATCAGTGGACACAAATCAATAGCGTGGGTCTCAGGAGGATATGTTTTTCTTTCTCAGCACCGCAGGTATACTTTAACCAATAAGACTGTTGTATTTTGTATGCTATTGTTGCCCTCTCTAAGCGTGACCCAATATTAGCGGCATTAAGCAGTGGATTGAGTCAGAAAGTCCCCAGTTAGCAATTGCGAGGGCCGCCGCTACTAAAATCTTCACTTATCCTCCGCCGCAATGTCCTCTGCCCCCCAACCCTCCTCGCCGTGCGCCCTCCAGACACTGTGCCGTTGGCTGCTGACTGTGAGGAAAAACTATCGGATGGTTCTCTACCACAACTGGAGGCACGCCTTCAACGTGTGCCAGTGCATGTTTGCTATGCTTACGGTAAGGAGAAGACACTTTCAAGTGCCCCCCCCCCCTCCTAAATTGCCCACAAAATAATGAATAAGTCCAAAGCTCACATAATTTTTTCATAACACGCAATGATTCTTTTTACAAAGGTCTCAGGTTTGTAATAATTAAAGTCCTTCACATTTTCTACAAAATCCTACTGTAGTCTCCTGAGAACTGGGGCAGTAAATGGAAATCTGTTGAATTGATAATGGAAAGAAATGTAATTAGTTTACCATCGATCAATGCTGGAGATGTGCTTGTGAAATGATGCATCAGTTATAATAGTCTTAGGAAGGTTATATATACAGTAGTATAATATTTAGGATGCAGCACAGTAAAAGACGTGTGCTTAAGATTCGTTTATCTGTAAGAACTCAATTCTTTTAAATGATTATTTATTGGTGTTTATTTGACTAGTACGTATTCAATATTTATGGCAACGTCAAATCTTTCTGCTCATTGTCTCTCTAGTTAAGTTCTTTCATTTTTACATAAAAACTGGATGGCATAGCTTTTATTCTCTTGACCTTCCATTTTTAATTCATCATTCATGATTACTAAACTTGGGTAGCAGGTAAAGTGTGCAGCGAGCATAGATTGTGGAGTCAACGTTTTTTACCGGCAAACTCGTTTAAACATACTTCCAAGTTTGTTCAAACATATTTAAAAATGTAATTTCAGTTATGTGTAAACGTACTTGCAAATATATACTAACATACTTGCAGGCTAAATGCTAAAAACGTTTGTTCCCATAATGTTACATCATGTAACTTACAAATACATTTTAACGTGTTTACAAGTTTGTTCCCATTATGTTTTAGTATTTGAACATACATTAAAATGTATTTGAAATCCATTTGTGTGTAAAATACGTCAATACGTACTTGTAAATATGGCTGGGAAGTTTTAGCTAAATGCTAAAAACATAACATTTGTTCCCATTTAGCAATTAGTTTACGAGGACATTTGAAAGTGTTTTTTTTTTAAGATTTTTGAATGTTTTTGAACATACATTCAAATGTATTTTTGAAATGCATTTGAATGTACTTTACATACATACATACTTGTAAATATGGCTAGGATGTTTTAGCTAAATGCTAAAAACATAACATTTGTTCCCATTCAGCAATTAGTTTACCAGGACATTTGAAAGTGTTTTTTTTTCAAGAATTTTTGAAGGTATTTGAAAATACTTTCCGACATACCTGCAAACATCCGTTCGATCCTGTTAGAAAATACATTCAAACATAATACATTTTAAACATATTTTCAACATATTTGAATGCTTTCTAACATGCTTGGAACCATGTTTGACAATCAATTGGTATTCAAGTGGAGTCAAAGTAAATTAATGGGGTACAGGAAAAAAGATCAAGAAAGAAAGAAACCCGTTCGTCCACGTCACATACTGTAAATCCGCTTGTCCGGCAAATCCATTTTGTTTTTGTTTGTTCTTCTGCGGAGTGTTTGCCATTTCTTCTCAATGTCCTCCTCGGAGCTCGCGCAAATAAGAGCGTCGGAATCGCCGAGTGCGAATGTTTGTTTTGTCATCCTGCAATCAGACGGCCGGCTTCCAGGAGACTCTGACAGAAGTGGAGATCTTAGCACTCATCGTGGGTTGCGTGTGTCACGACTTGGATCACCGGGGCACCAACAACGCCTTCCAGGCAAAGTAAGTGTCTCCTCTCTGACTTGCTGTGATGAACGCGCGCGCGCAACCTCCTACACGCTGTTTGGAGTGTTCCGCCACCTGCGGCAGGCGGCGAATCAGCAAGAGTCAAGTGGCAAGTTGCGTAAGGCTTATATAAGTGCCGAACCGACGAGGACCTTTTCGAGGAGCGGGTGACACTTGTTTAAATTGCTTTTTGTTTGTTTACCTCGTTTGACCGCAGACGTTTCCGATTTCACCGACTTCTTCTGCCGTGTTTTTGTTTCTGCGCGATTTCTCAAATGGATTTTTATCCATCCCGACTGTATTCTTTAAAGGGGCGAATCTCCATGAACAATAAGACATTGTTCAGTCATTTAAAAAAAAAAAAAAAAGTCATTTGAAGCCCTAATTTTACGCACATTATTCGATGTGCCTGCACGTATTGTCACACAGCTGCTTGAAATTAGGCACTATAAAAGTAACGCTGGTATTTGGGGTTGTTTTATTGTGCGGCAGGACAGGCTCGGCCCTCGCTCTGCTCTACGGAACCTCGGCCACTCTTGAGCACCACCACTTCAACCACGCCGTCATGATCCTGCAAAGCGAGGTGAAGCGGCTCCCCGTTTGCTTGCTCTCCTTGTTTTTAAACCGCTGCAATGCAGCGCTCCACGCGTGCTTGGCAGTGACTGCACAATGATGCATTCGGGTGCAGCGCGATGCATTCAAGGATTCAATTATTTAGCAAAAGTGTTGATACCATCAAAATTTAGCGTATTTGTTGATTTACACATACAAAAGTCTTTGGGTCTGGTCAGGTTCATTTATGTTTTCTCCACTGTTAGTGTTAAATCATGTACCGTTTTTTAAATAAAGGGATGAAAATTTGATAATTTTATACGATTAATCGACAAAATAATCAACAGAGCAATCAACTAGTGAACGAATTTTTCATTGCAAATCTATTAGGAAGTGTGATAAGTAACAATGTTTGAAAATAATTCATAATAATGATCATAATGAGCACATAGCGGCAACGCAGGCTAAACCGAATTGAAAGCCGTACGTAATGTGCACAAGCTGCAACGTTCTGGTTATACTTTATATAGTAGTTGCATCTGTTATTTATTTTTCCAACCTACGTACATTTACAAATATGAAAGGATGTCATGTTGTTTGAAGGCAAACATGGCTGTTGTAATAATATGTGATGCGAGTAAACAAATAGCTCACGCTGCCTTGAAATCAACGCAATTAGCGGGTTGATAGATTCACCGTTAATTGGTTGAGAGAGAGACATTTTAGCAGGTGACTTTTTTTTTTTTTAATGCGACGTTGTAATTAAAGATGTTTGGCGCGAGCAGCTGAGCATCAGAGGCTTAGTCGCCTTCATTATCACGCTGCTGACAAAGCTGACAAATGTTTTCTTTGAATATCCTAATGGTTTCTCTCGATAACGCCACTGAACCAGAACTGTCCTATTAGCATATAAATGAATCGTGCGGCTAATTCAAAGAGAAGACCGGGCTCAGGTTTCTATCTGCGGCCTTCCAATAATCATTAATTCCAATACACACGTTTATAGCAAAAAAAAAAAACAAATGAACATCTGTTTTCATCAGCAAGACCAATGTCGTTAAAAAGGACGCAAAATGTGCTTGGATGTTGTCGAAATGTTACCAATTTTAAGGATATGACATTTTAAACAGCCAAAAATGAAAACAATAGAATGGCTTGCAATCTTTTGCTTCAAAGAAATAATAATCGGGCATAATCGGGTGTAACTTTGGTAATGTGAAAAAGCGAGTTCAGTTTCAACAGATTTTGGGCGGTGATGACAATTACTGATCTTTTGACCGTATCGCATCTCTTCACAGGGTCACAACATCTTCTCCAACCTCTCGTCCACCGACTACAGCAACCTCATGCAGCTGCTCAAACAGTCTATACTGGCCACTGACCTCACGCTTTACTTTGAGTATGTTCCACATAAACAGATTTGATATCGCAAAACTGCTGGCGGTTGCTCAGGAGACCAGCGCTTTTCAATTAGTCCCGATTTAGTTTGGTCCACAACGCCCCCTGGTGGATCTCGTGTGTCTTACACCGGTTTCTCCCCGTTCAGGAACAGAAGCACTTTCTTTGAACTGGTGAACAAAGGCGAGTATAATTGGAACGTGAAGGCCCACAGAGACATGTGCAGGTGAAATTGCACGAATGAAAAAAAAAGTCGCCCTTCCGCTCAAAATCTCAACTAACATCGAGCATCCTTTTCCCCCCGAGGTCCATGATGATGACGGCGTGTGATCTCGGCGCTGTCACCAAGCCATGGGAAATATCCCGCAAGGTGAGCGATTCAGGTTGGCCTCTTTGATCCACGAGTCCGGATGCGTTTCGAAACTTGTCGTCATCTCACTCTTTGTTCCAGGTGGCTGAGTTGGTGACCAGTGAGTTCTTTGAGCAGGGCGACAGGGAACGATCCGAGTTGAAGCTCACGCCCTCGGTGAGCAGATGAAAACAACGTGTCACAGATATTTGTTTGAACAACACCCCCCCAAAAAAATGCAAAAAAAAAAATCCAGTGTCAGCAAGTGCACATGAAGGTATGAATTAATGACAAAGATGCGTGCAAATGCTAATCGCTGACTCTAGTTTTTAAACGATTCTGAACTTTTTGATGAAATTCAGTCCAACAAACTGCAGTCTATTTTTCCCGCTCAAGCTAACAGTTTTTTTACCACTGATTTTCAGGGCAGGGCCTCATCTAAAAATTCTCCCTTCCCTTTTTCGTAATCACTTCAATCCGAGCTACTGCCATGTTCTGAATTCTGCTCCGTGCTGCCTGCGCTCATGAGGTATTGAAGGCCAGCCTCCTTTTGTGCACTTCTTTTCACCTACTGAGAATCTGCAGCAGACGTTTTTATGCATTTATAATTAAGCGCAATGACTAATCAAGTCAGGCCATATTGCCAGCCCCCCTGCCACCCCGTTTTTGATGTTAAACCTGTACAGTGTAACGCGTGGGTGTTGCCAGTACAATATTAACTTATGGGGCGAGTGGTAGTAGCTATCTCTGAAGCACAGCCGCTTTTATTAAACGCGGCAGAAGAAAGAGGCGGCAGAGAAAACGAGCGACAATTTGTTGCAACGTCGGACTCTTTGCTTCCGCGCGAGCGACGACACCGAGAAGTGAACGGCTCGCTCCTCCGTCTTTGTTTCAGGCCATCTTTGACCGAAACAGAAAAGACGAGCTGCCCGGTCTTCAATTGGAGTGGATTGATGGAATTTGCGCGCCGCTCTATGAGGTAATCTCTACTAATCGATCAGAACACGACGATAGTAACGGCAGATCGGACACACTTGCGCGCAGTGAAATGCTCTAAATAATCATCAGCTTTGACGCCATGTTCCGCCCACATTTCATTCACCGCCATTGACGATCATTGATGTTACCCCTATATGTATATGTAGACAAACACACATACGTATACATTTATGCATGCATACACATATATAAAGTACACACACTACATCCATATATGATCCATATACACACACACATATACATACACACACACACACACACCATATTCCCAGCACTATAAGGCGCACCGGATTATAGGGCGCACCCTCAATTAATGACATTTTAAATCTTTTTCAATCAAATATAGAAATACTCAAAGTAATAACAATCATAACTCAAATAATAACTGTAAACTCTCAATAGCATAATAGCTCAATGTCTATATGAGCGACCTTGTTCAACTGTAAACACACAAAACAAACAGGTAAAGCTTACTTTATCACTTCATTCCCCGTCTACTAATCCCAATCTCAATATTGATCCATATATAAGGCGCACCTGACTATAAGGCGCACCATCAGCTTTTTAAAAATATCAAGGCTTTTAGGTGCGCCTTATTGTGCGGAGAATACGGTATATATATATACACACATTTACCCAGCCCACCATTTTGTCTCAGCAAAACAGCAATGTTTAATTGCAAACACAAGAGACATCATTGAATATTGCAGGATGTCCACTACAGAGTACACTGGGACTCAGTAGTGTAACCAAAAAATAGAGGAGATGTCCCCTACATCTTAAATTTGGCTATCGACTGAAATGATCCAATATTCCTAGTAATCAGAGTACATACTTGTGCCGCTGTGGGTTTTGGAAAAAAAACCATCCCCGATTGTATTGACGGTTTCTAAATTTGTGACGGTTGGAGCGATTTTACAGTCAGGTAAGTCTCGGCCGAAGACCAAACACATGACCCGTTGCTGGCTTCCTCCCGCATACACATCCGCCCCGGAGCGTTGTCACGATTCCTCATAGGAAGAGCGAGGGAGAAGCGCGGGGCAGTTATATAAGGGGAGGATTAATATTCCATGGAGCATCAAGACAGCACCGGGAGAAAGAGATCAACAAGATCAAGAAAGAGACCTTCCGAGCGCCGCCTCCCCGCCGCTTGTGCTCTCCCCCTCCCAAGTCTAATTGGCGGCGTCATCTCCATACATCAGCCGGCGTACGCCGCGCCGACAAACGCCCACGCGCAGGTAGCGCTGCGTCTACTTTGACGCTTTGAAGACAATACGGCGGCTCCGTCGCGACCGCTATCCCGCCTAATTGAATATCGACGGGACGGCGGGCGCGATCGCCGCCGTCCGGCTTGGCCCGGCGTCGCCCACGCACGCGGAGGGGCGGCCGCGCGCCTCATTGACGTCATTGGCTAATGCACATTTTCTCACAGGCCGCTTGCAGAGACTGCGCGACAAAAGAACAATCACGCGGAGAGCCGCGTGAAGGTTTTTTCTCAATGTACTAGTACGCCGATTCTCAATTTCGTTTTCAATGACGGATCCCGCGTGACATATTTTCTTTACCGTGCATCCGCAAAGTATTCACAGTGCTTCGCTTTTTCCGCATTTTGTCATTTTACAGCCTCCTTCCAAACTTTATGAAATGAATCACTTAAGCCGACGCGCCGCATCGTGCAACCAGTTGACGAAACTAAAACAGCAAATTCAACAAATATCTTTTCCCAGCGTACGATCCTACATCAGTGCTCTCATTCGCCTGCCTGCTCCTTATTTTTGACGGTGGACGCGTACTTTCAAATCAACGTTTGCATCATTTTTTGACATCAAAATATTAATCATCTTTTTTTTTTTGTTTATTTTTTTAAACCCCTCCCATTTAGAATGCCTTCTTGATAATCTTAAAGACCTTGGGGAAAAAAAAACTGTCATCAGTGGCAAGTCAAATACAGTAATACACAATGAGCGTAAAAAAAGTAAAGAAGCGAAAAAGAAATGCTCAGAAGCTCGAGAAGAGGAACAAAACGGTATGTTGAAACTAGACAAACACACAAAAGTAAACAGTGGACTTTTATTTACCAAATTGGACTATTATATTTCTACATGCTACATACACTTTACTGTGACATTTGTTCATATCTATTGTTGGTTTTTGCTCACGTCTTGTAAATGCAGTTTGAACCCCAGACTTTACTGCACAGTTTTTGGGACTCCAATCATTTCTGTTGCGACCCATAGATTTTTAGTATTGCGAGTCCCGGGGACCCCAAGCGTTTTCAGAGGTAAAATGAGCCTCATGTATTTAATAATTATGATCAAATAACGAATGAAAGCGAGATACAGTCCAACCGAGGCGCGACTGTTTCCGATTCTCCCCATGAACCGGCGTGTGATCATGCCAAATGTCAGGGCAGATTTTGCAGGCTCAGATAGTACGCCGTTTTCATCTCTGTCAACGTCAAACTGTCTGTGAAGAAATTCAGCGCAAGTGGCAAGCGATTTCTTTTCATTGCGCTTGCATGCACACACAAAGCAGCCATCCGCTCCTCTAACCTTGGAGGGCTTTCATTCATTCATTTTATATACAGTATTTGTATAGTATATATATATATATATATATATATAGTCTCAAAGGAGGGTTAGTGTGAGTGTAGTGCATTTCATATGAAGCAGAGTTAATGGATCCAGTAGACTTGGTGCAGCGTCTGGATCGAGATGAATAATGGGTCGAATAATGTGCTGTGCCTAATACACAGTAGAGCAGATATTACCAGAAAAAAAAAAAAAAAACAACATTCCAGTCTCCTGAAAGTGTTTAAACGCAACATCCTTTTGGAGTTTTGTTGCCATCTCCTTTTGTGTGGCAATTTCTGTCTAAGCCCTTTTTATTTTTTTTAACGTCATTCGGCACCGCTAAACAATATACGTACGCACATCATGTGATCAATAGCTCGGCATAATTGGTCACAGTCAAATAAGAGTCACGTGCCAGTGATGCGGACTCGGTTACCGTGACAACCTGCGCATCCTCACACAGTAGAGAACAGGGAGGATCGAAGGCAACGGCAAACCAGTTCCAATGCCCGTTTAGCTTAATGCTAACACACAGTGCAAAAAGCTGTAACCAGGCTAACTGATAGCATTGGCATCAAGGTGTTATTAATGCAAGTGGGTACTGTACATGTATACAATTAAATAACATCATAAATTTACATTTGAATTAACCCAAGTCCGTTTGTTCTCTTGTCCGTAGACTCTGGTGAAGTTGAACCCCAAGTTGAAGCCAATGCTGGACACGATCCAGGTCAACCGCTCCAAATGGGAGGAGCTTAACAAGAAGCGGCAACACGAGCGCAGCGTTTCTGCCCCGCCCAGCCCCTCGGAGCCGGTGGCGGGCGGCTCCCCCTGCCGTAGCAGCAGCGCCGACCGCGCCGACCGCGCCGCCTCCACACCGGTGGGTTAGACAACTTCTTGAAGTCTCGCTTCCTCTTAGAGCCTCCGACTTCTTGCGCACTTGCGAGGTTTTTGTGGAAAAAGCCTCCCCGAGGTGTGCCCAGGTTCCACGTCGACACGGGCGACTTGCGCGGCGTGCCCGTTGCGCGGTGAGGCGCGGGCCCATTGCTGGAGAGCCAGCGGGCGCGACCTCTGTTCTCTGTAAATGTGTACATAGTGCCGGCTCCCGAGGAGCGTGTTGCGTTTAAGTGCTGTCTCAAAACTTCGGATTGTGGTGTGGCCATTGAAGGGTGAAGCCTTGCTCCACTTTCTCCGTTCCTGTGCCTTGTTTTTGAAAGATTCCCCGTGAAAAATGCATGGTCTACTTTTACTTGGGCATAACGGAAAACCTGTGATGGAATTATTATTATTTTTAGTCATTTTGCCATTATACACCACAATAACAACCTGGGATTTAGTTGAAGAGGTTTCACAACTACAAAGACGTTTTAAATACATTTTATAGTATAGCAAAGTCGAGCTCTTTACAAGACAGAGAGACCGGGCTGGCTTAAAAAAGCGAAAACATTTTTTAAGCGCAAAACTAAAAATTAATTGTACATTTTTCAACATTTTCTATAATGTTTGTTACAGATATTGTAACACATCCCTAAATAAACATTTGAATTGAATATAAAAGAGTTTTTTATGCTTTAGAACATATCCCCGCCAAATCGCCACAAAAATTGCACTCTGTATATAAATATGTGTATGCACACACACACACACACACACACACACACATATATATACATATATATTAGTGCTGTCAAACGTGCTGCAAAACTCCCAAATTAATCACTTTTATTCACATTTTACAACTTTTCTATACAGCTTGTAAAAGATGTTTACTTGGTTTAAATCTTGAATATAGCATTAAGTCATCAAATAAAAAAAAATATTTTCAAAGACTGTTAAAAAAGCTTTCTTTGATCCTTGAATATGATTTTCCTGTTAAATATGACTGTTAAAAGGATCAAATCTGACTCATCATTACAGGACTTACGGTCATGAACAACGCTTCAAGGCTTGATACTTACAAATAATAATAATAATACATTGAAATACGGAATAAAGTAAATAATTTCAAGAAACTTACAGCAAAAACACAGGGCAGCACAACTTGCCCAGTACAAACCAATGAAAACTACCTAGAACCAAGCACATGATTTACTTCCCAGAAAAGTTTAATCAATTAGCTGCCAAAATGTTATTTTCGGTCATTTGAAACCGAAATTTTTTGATCTAAATTGACAGCACTGAATATATTAGGAATCAGGTGAGACGCTCACACCGGCAAATTACATATTAGGTCAAGAAAAGCTAGTCTTTTGTCATACAAACGTGGGAAACATTGCCCTCTAGTGGCAGAATGACAAAGTGCTTGATTTGACATGCTTTTGAAATGTTAATATTGCAGAGAAACAGTTTAAGTAGTCTTAGCAGCCTACATGGCGATCGTGATTCAAATTTGATGAATTGTCCAGCCCAACAAAAAAGCAACAACAACAAAAAAAGACTATATATGATGTTTTCAAATCAAACACCTTACTATACATGGTCGGTAATACAAGTGACATTTATGACATGGTGTATAATGGCAAAATCAGTTGAAAGAGCTCCTACTAGTTCCAAGTTTAAGTCCAGTCCCGATGTTTGGTCCTAAAGTTCTTCAACTATTCCCACATGGACACACAACGTGCCTTGATGAAGTCGCTGTGATCTCCCGCTCAAGTAAAGCCATTTCAATTCTTCCTCCCTCCTCACGATTTCTTCCGTCCGCCGTTTCAAGGGCGACCGACCGACTTTTAGGAGTAATCTAGCGAAGCGGCCACGGGGTCCCAAGGCGAGGGTCCCCCCCCCCCCCCCGAAGTCGTCATTTCTTTTCGATCGCCTTCTGACTCGTGTTGTACTTTGTCGGCCTCCTTTTTGAAACGTGACCCATCGTCCCCTTTGCCAGGCATGCTCGTTTTGGTCCCGTTTAATGAGCATGTTTCCGATGACTCGCGTGTTGCGTTCAAAGACAACTCGGAGGATGTAGCGACCGCGGGAGCCTAACCGATACCTCGCATTTTTTTCCACACAGATGCATGTCGTGCTGCATGAGATCGTGCCGATGATTAATATTCTTGTTCTATTTTTCTATGGGTCTTCCCCAAAACCCGTTCTGTCGTTTTTTTTTGACACGTATGTTACATGATGTAACGTATTTTCTTCTCTTTGTGGAAACGGAAGAAAAAAGGCCGGGCATGCGACGTTTCTGACTTTGTGTACTCAACTTTGAATAAACATGATGATGCTGCTGCTGCTGCTGCTAAGTGGCCCGGATTTGTCTTCGGTCGGATGAGATGAGATGCGATGAGATGAGATGCTTCCCTCGGTAAAGTGCTGCTCTCGTGTGGAAAAAATTCAACCTGCACCATAAAAGTCCATTAAATGTAAATGGGTTTTTTTTTGCAAAAATAAGCCTTACTATACATGGTCGTTTGTTGAAAAAAAAAATAAAAATAAAAACAAATAAAGCATTTTTTTTCTTGGGAAAAACTTTTTTTAATTAAACTTTTAAAAAACGCCTTATACGTGGTCATTTCATTAAAAAAATGCAAAAAAAAAAAACATCTTTATATAAAAAAAAAAAGGCCAAATACATGATTTTTTGTTCTAAAAGAATTCGCCCTACTAAACAGGGTTGTTTTGGAATTTATTTGTGCCTAAAAATGCCTTACTAAACATGCTCTTTATTTCTTTTCTTCTTCTTTTTTTTTTTTGCAAAAATAAGCCTTACTATACATGGTCGTTTTTTGAAAAAAAAATAAAAATAAAAACAAATAAAGCATTTTTTTCTTGGGAAAAACTTTTTTTTAAATTAAACTTTAAAAAAACGCCTTATACGTGGTTATTTCATTAAAAAAAAATGTAAAAAAAAAAAAAAACGTCTTTATATAAAAAAAAAAGGCCAAATACGTGATTTTTTGTTCTAAAAGAATTTGCCCTACTAAACAGGGTTGTTTTGGAATTTTTTTGTGCCAAAAAATGCCTTACTAAACATGCTCTTTATTTCTTTTCTTCTTTTTTTTTTTTTTGCAAAAATAAGCCACGGTCGTTCTTTGCGATAAACATTCTTACGGTCGTTTTACTGCAGGAGAAGGACATAAATAACGCCCTAGTATTTGGTGTTTTTTTTTTTTTTAGGAAAAGACTTGCTATACATGGTCGTTATTTTTTTGCAAGAGAAAAAAAAATGCCTTGATGCATTGTTATTTTTCTTTTTCCATACAGTAAATGGGAGTTGTTTTTTTTTGGATGGGGCAAAAAAATGCCCTCTTGCTTTATATGCTTATTTATTTTCCTATACATGGTCATTTTTTTTGCAAAAATGAATCCGTGACGAGGACAGCAGAGAACCTGGAGAAAAACCCATACAGGCATGGGGAGAACATGCAAACTCCACAGAGGAGCGACTAACCTGGAAGCAAACTGGGGGACACAGATCTGTGAGGCAGGCATGCGCTCTGCCCCCCTCGCTGGTTATAAATCCCCAAATGGGAAAAAAAAAGTGTGGTTTACTTGTTTTTATTGCACAAAGGGCGGTGACCAAACACACTGGATGTTATCGTATTATCAGGAGGGGATAGCAAAAAGGAATTCCATATAATAGTCAAAAGCACACACATTTGTTGACAAGTTAAAAAAAAAAAAAGTCAAGCAGCAGCTCTGAAATCAATCCATCGATTGGGGAAAATAAAATGGACACAAATGGGTCACATGATCATTTCAATACCAGGGATGCACAATACAAATGTGTTTCATCCATTTTTTTTATATTGACCCAAAATAATGGTATATTTTAGAGTGATCATGTGGTATCTGTGTTGTAGTATCGGAGCATTTTTACGCATCCTTTTCAGTATTGGCTCATCCCCAGGAATATCAAATGAGCATTATTATCTTCACAAAAGCATACAATTAGATCCGCCCATTGAGTAGGATGTGTACCTAATGATTTGATGATAAGCTGCTTCAAGAAAAAAAAAAAAAAGAAAAAAATATTTAAATGGAAACTTCAAAACTACTAAAAAGAGTTGCATATGAGGATTCAAAATTAATTTTGTATTTTTTTTTAGTCTTTGGTAACACGAGCAAAACACGGCGGCGTTATTAACACGTTCACTGCCATTGACGGAAAAAGCCGTCAAAAGATGCATTTTAACCGAGCTGGTAGTGAAGGAGTCAATGAAGAAAAAACAAAACAAAAACACTAGCATTTTGGGAGTACAAAAACACAAAGTAATACATTATTTGTGATACATCAAGGTAGGGGTTAATTTCTTCAGTCCCCCACAGAAAAAAAAAATAAAAATATGGCAACACGTCATCGGTGCGACAAGGAAGTAGACGAGCACATTTCGAAACGGGGGAGGCAGACAAAAGCTTTCCGGAAGGCACAAGAGCTTCAGTAACAACATGATGAAAAGCCATTTCAAAAAAAAACAACGTTTCACTACCAGAAGACAAATCGTTACACTAGTGGAACGACACACTTTGTGTACTAGTATGCGTTTGTCCTCATGCGTCGCTAGTGAGGCAAAATTGTGTTGGGATTTTTAACCGCGCGCTACTAGTGACGTTAAATTCACACCCAAAAAAAAAAAAAGCCTCACTAGTGGCATGGATGTAAACTAGTGCAGTTTTGTCTCACTAGTAACCTGCACTTGTCCTGTTAGTGTTGCACAAATGTCATACAGTAGTGGGGGGGGGGGGGGGGGGGGGGGGGTACTTGTGGGACAGTCATTTTACTAGTGATCGCTAGTAGATGGAGTTTGACACTTTGAGCGCCATTGACGTAAAAAGGCGTCAACAGCGAACTTACTGAGGAGGGCCATCAATCTCAATTGATTTTTTTAAATTTATTTTTTGGAGGACGTATGGAGATTAAAAAAAAAAAAAACACGCAATATGATCAGTCAGAATGCTCAAAATTGGCTGGCAGGTTCTCGCTTGAAAAAAAAAAGAAAAAGTTACTAGTAAGACATTGTCCAATTGTGCTTACTAGTGGATATAAAGAACATTAGACATCCAAAAGTGGCACGAGTAATGAACACAATCAGTCTATCCTCCTGAGAGACACCCTATTGATTTGTGTCCACATAAGTGGACATTTTTTTTTTGTCTACTATCTTTTGACTCTTTGAAGCTAGCCTACTAAGTCCTAGTGTCCCCATTAGAGGATATCCTGGCATTTCCAGTGGTGGGATACAATTTACTTTGGTGTCTCACTGAGACAAATTGGACACCACAATGGACATAAGTGAAGAGGCAGGGTTATAAGATGTATTTTAAGCACATAGTGGAAATTAATCCTAGTAGGCTATTATGACTCCATACAACAATTGTAATATTCTGAGACCAATCCAATTTGTGTCCATTAATGTGTCCATTTTGTCTCAGCAAAGTGAACTGCATCCGACATGAGGCGTCATCGGAAAAGTCAGGATGTCTTCTTCTGAGCACGCTAGGGATTAATAGGGCAACCGCTATGAGTCAAAAGATATAGACTTAAAACCATTGTCCACTACTGTGGACACGAATGACTCGACAGTCTCTCAGGAGAACATGTGGCCTTAACGCTAGTTTAAAAAAAAAAAAAAAACGGCATTCTAATAATATTGTGCTTGTGGAGCTACGATTTAGGCAGCAAAATCCACATTTTTATTTCGTTGAGGAGGCGGCCATTTTGCTACTTACAGGCGTCTAAAAATGACATCACCGTAGCTCAGCGACTACTCATGGCTCACCTGTTTTTTTGGGATGAACTGTGATTGGTTGTTTGCCGAATCCTGAGCAACTGTGATGGCCTTGTTTAAAAAAAAAAAAAAAAAAAAATGACAGCAGGGGTCAAAACGGGCGTGGCTTTCGCCGGCAAATCCCGACCTCCACAAACACAATCCGGACCAGAATGCGCCGTTTACACTTTTGGGTTGACTTCAGTTGGCCAAATCCTCACCGGCATCCGAGTGACACCAAATAGCGTATGATCAAAAGGAGCGTAAACCGGTACCTCAAATACGTTCAGAAGTCCATTTCAAATTCTAGAATCTCTTTGCATGATTTTGGCGGCTGCGTGGGGCGGAGTTAAAGGAGGTTCCTGTTTCCAAAGATGTTGGCGGGGTCCACGTAGTCTTTGACGGACTGCAGCATGCCCAGGCCCACGTTGGAGATGCTCTCCCTCATCCACTCCTTGCGAAGTTTGCCCACTAGGGGGCACACAAGGAAAAAGCTTTTCATTCATCGCTTTTTGTTATGCTCCATGGAAGATGATTTATTTCATCAAAGGTTTGATCACTTCAGTGATCATGAAACTTTTTTTTTTTTTTTTTTTAATGACACTGGTTTTCCAAGCCAGTATAATTTGCAATAATTCCGCCATAACACTGTGCCCCCCAATGGGCCGGCACCCCCAGTTTGAAAACTGCTCTGTTATTGCACTGTCGATTTGAAATAAATGTCCTGTTCTGGAATAAAAATAAAAAGAAATTAAAACTTGTTTGTTTTAATGTTCATTGATTATCAGATGATTAATCATGATTATTAATTAAAAAATATATAAGATGGTACATTCCATATTATATTTGAATAGACATTACATTCATATACATATGTATACTGTATATACACATACATACACAATTTATTTTGCGTTTAAAAATACAACTTAATCTCATAGTAGCATTTAGAGTGTGGAGGGGTGAATTAAATTATAATTGTATTAAAATGAATGGTTAGTTGCAGTTACTTTGCATTTTCTTTTGACGTAATTTCAAATCAACTTCTTTAAGAAAAACGGATAAACTCAATGCAAGAGATATTTAATACTTTGTTTGAATTATTTCTTTACCGTGAATTTATCATTTGAAAATGATATACTGTTGGTTTGGCAGTCAAGTTTTTTTTTTTTTTTTTTCAAAAACAGACTCAGAAAATACACATGGCTAAACAAACTGCAGAAAAGTATTGCTAAGTTCCACAATGATGACGATAATAATAATAATGATAGTAAATGAAGTTTCCCCGCTGCAGAGACTGAAGAGAACTGAATGGATGGTTGAGGACGAAGAGTGAAAGGGAGGGAGGGAGGGGGTGGGGGGGCGGCGATGTTTGGAGTGGGCAGGGGGGCGCACGGGCACGGCTGATTGCTCGGCAGGCTGCTGCGAGCCAATCAATCTTCGGAGAGTGAGTGAATAAACAGAGGGTGATAAATGCTTTTATTCAGCCAGGAGAAATGTTTTGCATGGCGTGATTTATAGAGCTCAGCAGACTATCAAAGTCATTAGCCCCCCCCACCACCGCCGCCCCCCTTTGTGTGTGTGTGCGCGTGCGCTCCCACTGGAGGAGGAGGGGCCGAGTCGCGGGGCGCCCGGCCCGACCGGGCCACCCTCACTGGCTCTGCCTCTCGCCCGGGCAGCCCCTAAACTCCGTCCGACATTTGGAACAAAAATGGGAAAGGCTTCCCGAGAGCCGGCCTGTTCGTTTGGGTCCGCCGTCGGCTCCATTTTGCCTGCGGAGCCAATTATATTACAGTACAGCCAAACAAATGAGGCCGCGTCGGAAATCCTCCAGTGAGGACGCTGGGACTTAGAAGGGTGGCCCCAATGAGTACGTTTTTTTTTTTTTTTTTTTACTTTCATGAGGGACCTCTAAAATTAATATTTTTTTTTTATGTCCTCTGTTTATTTGAACTGACACATTTAATTTTTTTTAAACTTCTAATTGTTGGCGGATTTTGTACTTTGCCATTTTATTCATTGGATGTCTATTTGTAAAGACATTTTCCACATGTTTTTTGCCCCTCATTTTTGAATTTTTTACTTTCCACTATTACTTCCTTTTTGTAGCTTTTACTTCTTTACTTTTTTTTGAACACTCACTAGTTCTATTTTTCTACTTTAAGATTTTATTTACATGGATTTTTTTTACTTTTTTTTTACTTTTTTAACTTACTTTAGTTTTTTTTACTTTTTTACTACTTTTTTACTTGCTATGACCTTTTTGAATTTCATTTTGTAACTTAACTATTCGTTACGCCAACTTTTTTTTTTTTTAACTTATAACCACTTTTTTTTAACTCATGCCCAAATTAAATGCAACTTGGCCATTTTATTCACACCAATGTATTTTTGCAATCATATTTTCCACCATTATTGGTTCTTCATGATTTTTTAAAAACTTTTTTCAACTTCTGTTTTTTCTTCCATTTACTTCACAATTTTGTCCTTTTTTTTCTGATTTGGGTTTAAACAACAACTCCAAATGCACCCAATATAATATATATATTTATATTTAATATATATATATATAATATAATATAACTACAAACACGCATGATTATTCGTTTAACACTTTTTTTAAAAACTTTTTTTACTTCTTAATTCTGGAACTTTTTTTTTACTTCTACTTTTTTCCCTCTTCTAGTTTGATTTTCTGCAGTACCAAATTTATAAATAATGAGCTAATTCTGTCAATGACAAATAAATGATTGATTGACTCGAGCAGTTTTACAAAGACAAAGCAAAGACGATCAATTGTGGCCCTTTCGTCCTTGGATTTCTTAGGACGTGGCCCTCGGACCCCCCGGTTCAGATAGTAGCCATTATTAAAAAAAAAAGAAATGAATGCGATCTTTTGGAGGTGGTGCCATCGCTATCGTTTGGAAAAGGATCAGCCTGAGAACAGGTGCGTCTCACTGTGTAAATACTCAAAAGTCGCAGAGTAATCACAGGAGATAAGGGGAACCCCCACCCCCCCTGTGTAGATAGGACGGGCCCTGACATATTAGTTATTTGAGTCCAGCCAAGCGACCCAGATGGGGATCAGGCTGTGAGGGCCTCCTGACACAAGAGGGCAGACATGGGGGTCACCGGGGGGGTTCTGATAGCACATGCACCTCCAGATGGTGACAGAGGGACCAATCAGCTGCTCTGTCATAACTTACAAAAAAAAAAAAAAAAAATGGAGCTCTCCAGGAGCATCACCCCCCCTCCCTTCGGTTCCACCTCCACGCCTCCTCCTGGGAAGGAGAGAAAACAGAAGGTGGCGGGACTGCATCATTGCCTCCATCAGCGTGATAATTTACACATCTATCTTGTCGCGCCGGCTCTCTCGCTCGCCCGCCGTCGCCATCAATCTCCGGCGGGCGGTCACGCAGCTGAGCGAAAAAAGAGCCAGAGGTGCGCCGCGCCGCGCCGCGCCTCGCCGGCCGTCCGGGCAAAGGCTTTGTCCCGCCGCCGTAAGGCGGAGCGCAACTGAATCGTCTCCGCCTTTAGTCGGCGGCGAAAGCGAGGACGAGGGGGATCCTCGCCGACGGGTGGAGGTCAAGGGAGAGAACCCCCAAGTATTGATAGATGGAGCGCTGCGCAGATGATGGATGCTGCCAGGCTCCACGTTGCTGCCGCCGCTGCAGCGGTGACCCACTTGAAGCGGTGCTTTTACAAGCAGACATCTATTTTCTATCAGGCTTCTCCTGTTCGGGGTCACGGGGGGGGGGTCTCGGGACCATCCCACATGAGTTTAGAGCAAGAGGCGAGGGGGCACCCAGATTGATCGCCTGTCAATCACAGGGATGACACGTACCCCTTTCACACAGCCACGGGGCCGGTACTGCTTCAACGCAAAATTAGCAGTTTTTTTTCTCCTCTATATATATATATTAGTGTTGTTTTATTTTTTTTTTGCATGTCCCCTGGTACCTAAGATGATGTAATGTGTGTGACCCATCCTAAGAGGGACGGGCAGATGAATAGCCAACGCCCTGCTGATGAATAGCCGACGCCATGCTTCTGATGCAGCGACTTTGCAGGGTCTCTGTGCGAAAGAGGCTTAAGGCGCCTTTGGGTAAAGTCACTCACTTACAAGCGCACGTTAGCATGGTTTGGTGTCCCGCGGAGACAGTGGTGGATCGCCGGACATAAAAAAAGTGTATTTCCCACTGTGCCCTCCAACCTGGCCATCCTTGACTACATCTGTTTGCTTTGATACACAAAACCCAGCGCAAGTGGCTCCATTTGTCAGCGGCTGATTGTAGCCAGACAAACTGGTCTGTCGGCGGGCAGATAGCGAGGCCCGCTGTTATTAATCACAATTACAGAGTGGGCCCGGCGCGCGGGAGCCGCATGGCTAGGTCCCCCTCCCCTCGCCGTCAGCTCCCCGGGGTGGCCCGGGCCACCGTTTGGAGGTCAGCATTCAAGCGGCAGCGCTGTCTGGCGGCATCATTTACGCCGGCCCCCACCGCCCTCCTTTATATTAGCGATCTTTTAATTTTGTGGCCGTCCCCGCCTTTGGGGAGAAATTGCAATTTAATATCGCGGCTGATTCGCTGCATACTGTTTTTGACAGGCGTGATGAATAGCCTGAAGTGATGTATGAAAACAGCCAGGCGGATGGCAATATAGATAAAGGCGGGCGTTTGGCAAAATGGCTCGGCCCGGCTCGCGTTTCATTTGGTCGCGCCCGCGATGAACAAATGGCTCGGTCGCAGCAGCCGGAACATGCCCGGTAAGCTGGACCCGTGAACCGGGCCTGAGAGTTAATGTCTCACCAGAGCGCCAAAAACATGCAGCGGCACGTGTATGCTTATTTTGAGCATAATCCCATCACCACAGTACCAATACTGGCCTGTAGGAGGCAATGAAACATGGGTTTGACAAGGAAAATACAAAGAAGAAATGTAATAATAATAATAATAAAAGGAAATTGAAGAATCAAGGCCAACTACTAGCTATTTCTTTCTGAAACACCCTAACATGCCGCAAAATGGTATATTTACGGTTTAATATACCGTATTTAATATACTTAAATACACGGTTTAATAGACATTGGATAAACAGGCCTCCACGTGCTTTGATTGGGGGGGGTGCTAAAATTCAGACAGATGATCAAAATGAATACAAAAATAGCTTGTGTTTTGTTTATTTGGACTACGTATATGTATGTTTGTATATATAATTGTTGTTTGTACGATATATTTATTTTTCTTTTTTTCCAATCTTTTCTAACATCCATTTTTATCTTCACTTTTATTTTAAAATGTTGGCAGTTTTAGTCTTCCATGCAGTTATGATATTCCTCACATATAATCCACGTGAAGTTGCCCTACCTCCATGGTGATGTGATAAACTGCCGCCATTGGCAAGGATCTCTTCTCTAGCGGCGTGCTGCGGGGAAATGCAAATATCACACTTTAATCATTTATTCACAATTTGGGAGCGTAATTTGGCATCAAGCAGACTAAATGCGGCACCTCCACTTGTTCGTGCACGTGCACTGGATCGGCGAGGCCTCGGTAGTTGAATGCGAAGTAAAAGTAGACACAGGCACCGGCGTCATATGTTTGAGTCACCCTGAAAACAAAAAGATGTAAAAACTTGCAAACGTGCGCATGAATGTTTGAGGCTCGGCTTCCTAATATCTGATATGGCATTTGACAGATCCGGAATCTTCTGGCATACATTTTTTAAAAAATCGTTATGAATCAACTGACAGTTGAATAAAATAACATTGTTGGAGACCAACAAAGGAGAGTCTAGTCGTCCTGCTTGGAGTCTCTCTTGCATCCTCGTTCCCCGCCGAGGAGCTGAGGGCAGAGCCCTTGTTCATTTGACATGGCCCATCACCTGGCACGCTGGCTGCCTCAGAGGTTAAATGGACAAATCAATCATGTGACAGGGCGGGCCCGGGAAATGAATAGCTGTAGCATAATCAGGCTGAGGCCTAATCTGTTCACCGGCATAGAGCAGCCGCCTGGCTCTCTTCAGCCTGTTCGCAGCCTCTGTCAAACTTTGATGAAGGCTCTCAGGCTTTATGCTACATGCAAAAGTATATATTTTAATTATGCTCAAAGAAGAAGAAAGTAAGAAATATCATTTATGAATTTGTTGGAATTGTTGGATGTGTCTGGGAGCCAGTCAATGTGCACTAATTCACATAATAATCCCACAACAGAGTTGAGCCAGTTTTTGTGTTTTTCCTGTCTGCAGTACCCGAGGCTCTCGTTTTGTAAGTCTCCCAGGACTGAGGCCTCTGGTCACCACGGTAACAAAAGCTCACCATTAGGCTGTCAGTTTATGTGACTGGGTAAACTGTCAGCCCTATAAACAGGCTGATTTCAAAAAGAAACGAGAAAGCGGGTGTAAAATGTGCAATAATTGGTGCTCCTTAGGGTAGACCTTGCTAGAGCACCACATTAAACACTTTAAAGGTAGCTGGGTGAAAAGTAATCCTTTTTTAGAGTGTCCGTGTCCTTTAAGGCAGAGTTTGCACAGCCGGTCTGCGTCAACGGAGGACGCTTTAGCTCGAATTGAAAAAGTAACAATGCATGGCTTGTGAAACTCATTGATGACTTTCATGATTGGCCCCACCCACCAAAAAAGGCACACTTGGATGCATGCAGAAAACAACTGAGACGATCCATCACAACCACAAATGTTACCTGCATGTGGATAATGGCGGAAACTGCACTCCTTTCTTTTTACACTCCCCGATGATGCGAGCTTTGACATTCCGGCAGATGTCCAAAACCCTGCAAGCGAGGGAAAAAAAAATCAAACACAACTTAGATTTGTCTTTAATGTGGCATAGAATGCATATGGACTACATTGGGCAGTAAAGATTTTACAAAAAGGGGTAAGAGGAAGTAGAGTTGAACAACAGCTAAAGAGGTTCCCATTGGTGCAGAAATGGCCGCCAGCATGTGCGGCCATGTAGAGGACGAGGAGGAGGATGCCTAATGAGCCGAGCGTCTGCGCTCTCCCTCCGTCTCTCCCGTCACATGTGTTACGCAACGAGGGGCGACGATGACAACGAGGACGAAATGCGAAGCGCGTTGCAATCGCGCGGGACTCCGGTTCAAGTGGTTTGTACCTAAATGCGTCCGTTGCAAAATTCACCACAATTGTGTATTTACCTGTCCCAGGGCACGGACGTCTCAAAAGATTCGCCTATCACATAGTAGTCCATCCCCAAGTCCTGTCCAAAGACAAAAATCAACATGAGGAAGTTGGAAAAGATCATGTTGATGCTTCACTCTTTTTCACTAAATTGCATAGCTCGGACAAGACAAAGTAAGATCACATTAGATATTCATGTACTTTAGATGAAATAAAAAAAAAAGATTTCCTAATGCCAATTTGCGGCATAAAGGCAGTTATCTATGTTGCTAGCTATCTCAAAAGCTTTATATATTTATATATATATATATATATTATATATAGCTAGGTTACTCACAGGAACTGTTTTTTTTTATTTACTTTCTTTTCTGCAATCTTTTCCTTTCTCTCTTCATTCATTTCTTTCCTGTCTTTCTTTGAAGGCCAAGTCGAAAGGATGCTAATCATGGGTTAGCCTTTAGCTATGACACATGGGAACAGTCTTAAAACGAAAGAAGAATTCAAAATCAAAACACAATAACTACGACCACATCAAATCAAGGGCCCGGAGGTCACATTCTGCAGTCTCCTTGTGTTCTGCCCAGCTGAAAGAAAGGGAAAAAAAAAAAAAAGCAGGGCGGTCACCCACCCGGAGGTAAGCGATGACAAAGGTCAACATGTAGCCTCTCTGCCCATTGTCCTCTCCAGCTGCCAGGCCTCTGGAAAAAAAAGATAACGGGGTTAATCTTCAACAGTGGCTTCTTTGTGAAGCGCTCTCACAGCAGCTGCGTGCGAGCCCGTCAATCCAACAATGCGCAGATCAATGGGGCCGCGCTGTGCGAGTCGCCACAGGTCAGCCGCACATCCATCACCTGCGGTGTGTAATCAAATTTTCATCTAGCACCCAAACTAATCAGGCCAAGCTCATTAGAAAATCGCTATATCGATTTAGGCTGTTTCCCCACAACAGAGGAAAATATCCCTCACCAAGCTGCATTTATCCATCAATGGCACTTGATGGGCTCTTACTGGAAATAATGCAATCAAGTCGGGGATGCTCGGTGCACCTGCCGACTTTCTTATGATGCGATTGCTGCTTATCAGAAGGTCAGTTTTACTGTTTTGCCAATAAAAATCGAATAATCATGAACAATCAATACAAAGCATCGAGGAACATACTTCTTGGAACAAAGCGTAGCATAGGTTAAAACAAAATTGCACATAAATGGATACTTTTCTCAGCACTGCAAAGTTCTGCTTTGATCCAGAGGCCAAAAAGAATTTTGTGGTGCGTTCAGGTGTTTTTAATAATTTGGTAAGTAAAATAACAAATGAATTAAAACTAAAAGTGTTTACCACAGCTAAAATAGCACGGTTCTAAATCCAATGTTGTTTCCACTTGACGGCGCCAACTTCAAACAATAATTTGCATAATGTATCTTTAATTGATTGAGAAATTTTACTGGAAATTTTCATGCTAGTTTGCTTGAATGATTTTAAAACGACTCTTGACCTTGAGCGTAAACAAGGAAATAATCATAATAATAATAAAAAAAATAGAATTGCTAGCTCTCTTACACATTTTGTTTTTTCATGTTTGTTTTGGACTGGACCAGTGGACACGTAACTTAATATTAAGGCCAAAAAGTATTAAGAAAATGACATGTTTAATGATTTTAATGGTCTTACTCTTGCAGTGAAAAATGAGCCCAAATCTTTCTACTCTGCGCTGTGAGGTAGCATAACTGTAACTGAATGTTTCAAATTGACCTAAATCATGTGTGGAGCATCCCAGTGTGCTTGATGTGTAACTGATTTCCCCCCACAAGACCTCATTGATCAGCACCCACAAAGGCGGGCCTGGCAGGAGGACATCCACAGGTGATCCATCACCACAAACTAAGACAAACAACACCAAGCCCACAGCGTCCTTCTCACCGCTACTTCTACTTAGGGTTGCTAAAGTGAAGTGAAGTGAGGCGAGTGATTTCTTTTGAGGGTTGCGTGACCTGACATGCTTGTGTGCAACGTGTGAAGGAGTAAAAGGGCCAAATCCAAGAAAAGAAATCCACTAAATAATAAACTAAAATAAAGGTCAAATCACAGAAATTAGCAATTAACCCGAATGCTGTGCTATATTGAAGGTTTCGTATTACTAAAATATCTATGCTAATTTCCGTTAGCCTGTCAGTGGTGTTTTGCATTATACGCTAGCATTAAGCAAGTGGAATTTCATTGCACAATGACATGACTCAACCGAATAACATACCAGCATCTTAGTGACACTGTGACGCCGACCAATAGCAGACCAGCATCTTAGGGAGCTGTGACGCCGGCCAATAGCAGACCAGCATTGTAGTGACGTATGCAGTGACGCATGTGATGTATGATCGAGGTGCGACTCGCAGTCATACGCAGGCACATTGACCATCAAGTTTGAATTTTGTAATTGCTGTTGATGCCGTAAAGCGGGAAAAATGCCGTAAAAAGGGGGAACAAAAAAACTTTGTCATCCACTTTGTAGCATGAAAAAACACACACACATTGTACACTTATTTGGAGAACGTTGTGTGCTTCCTTCACAATCATACATACAAGGCGGAGGAAAGTACTGACCCGAATTTTGCGGCAATATCATAAACTTGCTTCTCGTGCTGTAGGACCTTCTCCCGATCGCCCTCAAACAGCAGGGTTGCCACGCACAAGCGGTTCTGGTCGAAGCCTTTGAACTGAGGATTTAAGAGGCTGAGGTTCATTTTTCATGAGAAACACTTGCAGCGGCTTGTGCGCGAGCTTTACCTTGGTGATGTACAGTTTCTTCAGGCCGTCCAGAAAGGAGGTGAAAAGTGACGACACTTGAGGCTTGAGGGCGTGACCTGCGGACGCAGCGAGTTAAGGGTCAGCCGTGAAGACCGGGATTTGGTTTCAAACGTCGCCTTAACCTCTCACGGTACAGGAATCAGCACGTTCAGGCCCGCCGAGGGTCATTTGCGCTCTCAACCAAAGAAGGGAGGAAAAACTAAACGGCAACGTTTGAATACCTTTGCGACGGGTCGTGCCCGCCGGCGACAAATCACAACTTTTTGATCGGAAGCTGAAGTGAAGTCTTCCTCGCGTGCACGTTTTTTTGATTTATTCCTGATCAGACACACAAAAAGTGTCTGCGGACAAGCAAAATGGGGGCCCGGGGCCAAGGGGACGGCTATCAATCAAGTCACGTGACATGTCGCCCAGACTTAACAGTTCATTTATTTCTTCCAGCGCATGCTCCAGTCTCTTTATCACTTAGTGGCCTGATTTTGTCCACTATCAGCTTTGACTATGTGTCTTTCCCTCTGTCAGAACTCTCACCCGGTTTAATTAATAATGCAACACCCGCAAAAGACGTCACCGAGTGTGATTTTTCTCTTAATATCTTCCATCCTTTGTTCTCCGCGCCTCCCTTTTGCATGTAAAAGTCCAGCGATGGTGACAACTATCTCATTTTTCATCTTGAATGCGTCGACGGGCGCGACTAAATTGCATGCGTGGTCCCAATCTGAGAAGGCATCAATTGGCCGCACTCAACATGATTAAAAGTATGAAAGAAGCCACTAATAAGCTGGAGAAGGTATCATGGAGATGGGAGTTTTAGTTATTAGTGGGAAAACCTGGTGGCTTCATCCAGCTTGCTTAATGCTCAGAAGTGCCTACTTGGTGAAAAGCGGAAATCTCGGCGAGATAATGAGATCCCCGGAGGCTGGGGGAGTTTTACTCAGATCTCTGGTAATGCCAGATGCATCGGCCAGACCTTAAGGAACAGCGTCGTAAAACCTCAATGGAATGACCGCTTCGCTAAGGCCGAGAGCCATTTTTCATCCCCTTGGAGTTTATCTTCAGGTGAAATGAAAATACAAGCAGTATCGTTCATTGATGGAGCAAGATAAAAGAAGATTAGGTCGCAGTTTTAAATAATAGATGGGATTTTAATCATGTTAAAAAAAATGAGTTCATGTGACCCAAAAAGGGTCCGATGGAACTTACCAAATTTAAATTGCTCGTTATCCATTAGTCGAATAGACGCAGGAGCACACCTCTAAAATAAAGAGACAAAAAGAATGACAGAAGAAATGAAAGTCAACATGATGTATCTTAGTAATTTCATGAGTAAAACAAAGTTTAAAAAATATAATTATGTTTGATGTTCTTTTTTGTAGGGATGGGCAAGTATCAGTATAGGACAATACAGATTACCGATTAATCGGCCCATGAATTATATAGCACTAGTTTCATCAGGTGTCAATTCAATGCAGAGTTCCACCATTCAAGGGTGGACCTGGTACTTACTCCCCACGAATAGCAGGAGGAAACTGTAAATACATTGCTTAAATAAAACCAATGAATGCCACTTTTAATAAAAGAAAATCATTCTTGTCATGTGTTTGCGGTACAAGTAGTTGAATGGGTATAATTTAAGTTACAATATGTATTTTACGATTACTTCAGTTTGTGTGTAAAGTAGTGACATCAAGGTCTATTCTTTGCACAACCTTCGTGCATTGCGCACCTTATCAGTGCTTGAATAAATTACAGTGACTGACAGGTCCACAGAAATACTTCATCAACAAAATCCATGATAATAAAACTTAATAATATGAGAGTAGAAAAATGTCTGTTTAGTGAAACATTGTCAAGTTACCTGCTTGGCAACTTCTCGAAGACAAGCGACGCCCTTCTCGAAGTTGGGGAAGACCACCGAGCCGTATTTCTGATACTCTGGCATGGGTCGAATCTTCATGGTCACCTCCGTGACCACACCCAGGGTTCCTGAGAAAAATTGGGATAAAAAGGAGTAAGTTAAGGCCAGCCATTTATGTTTAGGAAAAAAAGAAAAACAGGGTTCTGGTAAATGTCCTGGAGGTTGTTGTGGTGACCTTTGTCTTGCATTTCATCAAGGGTATCTGGTTTTCTACTGGAGGGGGGGCAACAAAGATTTATCAGCGAGGAGCATGAGGAAATAAAGCAAGGCTCTCTCAAAAGGCAGGCAAGCCCAGAGCCGCGGCACATATACAGATACGGCTAAACCTCTGACCCACCTCGTGACCCCCCAAAACTCTTCATTAGAGAGAAGACGCCACTGTGTGCGCTTGGAAATGGGAACGCAGGAAATACGGGGGAGATGATAGTTTCAAAAACAGATGTGTGCATCACACATGGAAAATGTGTTTTGAAGTTGAACGAATCAACATTTGGAGTATTTGTTGCGCTGATTTTGCTTGATGATGCCATGCTTGGATCTGTTGGGGCCCTTAACAAAAGCAACAGAGGAAGACATCAAAGATATTTTGCATAATTGTTGAGATGACAGCAACGAGGCTGCAAAAGAATCATTTTCAGGGTCTTTATAGAACCCAATTAATCACTTCTTCTTTTTAATCTTAAAAGATTTTTTAAACTAACATTTGATACATTCTTTCAAGCGGGCTGTTCTTCCATAATCCATACTAATAATACATAGGTAAAAATCTCTGTATTCCGCCACCAGCAGTTATTTTGGCAAACGCTCGGTTGCTAGTGGCAACAGCTGCAGCTCAATTGAAGTTAAAAGAGCAAAATTGTCTTCAAACAAACAAAAAAGATCACAGGCAGTCCGAATGGATGTTCAATGAAAAATGCTTCCTTGTTATATCTACTTATTTTTTCTACTGTATCTTTCTCTTTAATTGCTGCTCTTTTAACAATGTGCATGTGTAAAAGTCACATGGACTCTATGATTGCATGCCCTGCGTTCCTATATAGCGTCGTGACGAGCACATCCTCTTATTAGACGAGCTCACACAGCCTTTAATGAAGTCTCCGATGTGACGATGCGAGACACGCGTTGTTCCCCAGCGGCAAGCAGGCATTAAACTCACCCAAAAGCCCTAGGCTCCTCCTTCGTTTACAGAATAACCACATTAACAAATTTTATCATATATATTTGAGGATACGACATTATTGTTTGGATTTGTGCGTCATAAATAACGACAAAAGTGTTACTTGTATACATCTGTTGTATATAATGTACATAGAAAAAGTTGAAATAAGCTGCAAACATCTGCCATTTGGCCAATTATTTTTCGACAATGTTTGATGGCCATAACCTGCTGATTTAATCGGCGAGACGATTAATCGATAGAGCTCCGCCGAGGAATTGATACCAAGGAACTATGTTAAAGTGACACGAGGGGCTTCAGGGATCGGCTACCTCGTAGGCTATCAAAAAAAAATCTATTTGGACCACCTTCGATTATAGTCATGATTTGTTTTGTATTAAACAGACTTGTGGCATTGATATGAAATCAAAAACCTGCTTCAAAATCCATTACCCCCACACAAGTTGTAGCGCACTGAAGGAAACGCTTGGTCATTTGATCTAAACGGCAGAGAAGAATTTGGTGCAAGGCAACTCCAACATCAATGTGGCAATGGATATCAAGTGCACGACGTATAATGTCAACAGTTGCCTCGCAATCAACAAGCCAGTCGGCCGGGTGAAGGACAGGTCAATGGAGAGCTGTGTGTCAGCATGGGAATAATCCTTATGGTGCCGCCCCCCGAGAAAAAAAAAAAAAAAAAACACGAGCAGACCTTCAGATCCCATGATGAAGTGGTGAACGTCCGGCCCTGTAGACATGCGGGGCCCCTGACAGCTCTTCTCAATCACCCCACGTGGCGTCACCATCTTAACATGGACAACCTATTCTCCATCAGGGTATGCAAGAACAAGGCGACAAGCTCTATTTAGACAGGAATACGGTTTCCTTTTTGGGGTTTACAAATTAGAACCAGTGCTCCACGCCATGTGGGACCGTTCAAGCTGTGGTTGGGGGGCATGAGTAAATGTTTGGTAAAGTGCTTCCTTCCTAAGAGCGGATGCGCACGCACCAGGTCCTCGATGTTGCCGTAGATGTTCTTCTTCATGCCCGACGCTCTGGTTGCCACCCAGCCGCCCACTGAGCTGAACTCCATGGAATCCGGCTCGTGGCCCGTGCAGTAGCCGCTCTCGTTAAGCTGACAAACACAAAAGGAGGAAGTTCAAGATATTAAAATTGGAATCGGGAACCAATTCACCGCAGTCGTTTGTTCATATTTAACTTAGGGCTGAAACGAGTACGCAGCATGTTGTGGTGTAATAAAAGTTAATTACGCAGACATTGGCACACAGCAAATAGCATAAATTTTGTTTTTACCATTTTTTTTCTTCAATTAGGAACACTGCATCTCCACATTGTTTGCAGTTTAGGGTTAGAGTTAGTTAAAAAAAAAAACACACACAGCTATTAAAAAAAACCTTTAAAAAAGCAAAAGTGAGTATTCTGTACTAAATAGTCTGCATAATGAATTGTAATTCTTGTTTAAAATAATTACTCAATTACTTCCCAATCACTATTGATATAATTAGAAATCAAAACGGTTGAAGATGCTTTTCTTCATTGACCGTTGTGCCTGATTTTCCAGGACAAATCACATGTTTCTACTTAGTTTTATTGAGGCACGTGGCATCCATTTTGACTTAAGTTAACGGAACCAAGTGTGGTTCCTTGGCCTGACTCAACATGTGCTTACGTGTCATTGCTGTGTGTTTGTGTGTGTGTGGGTTGGGGGTTAACTTGAGGAAATACCCAACAACTTCCACAAGAGGGCGTCCAAACAAAACATGAACATTTTACTGCTGAAAAAGACTAAATAGTAAATGATCCCCGCACTCACCTGGCGCTCCAAATCCTGCCCAATGATGCCGGCTTCCAAGTGGGCGGTTAAATTTTTCTCATCAACCCACAGAATGCGGTTCTGCAAGGGAAAAATAAAACGGAAGGCTTTCGCACTGTAAAGTTGTTTATCGTAAAGTGTGTGTAAGCCAAATCACAACATTCAGCTCCCCAAGGTTCAACTATTTAATATCTCATTTCAAATATGTTTCTCATTTGGGAACGAGGCCGGGCTCTACCTGCAGGGGGTCACCGCACCCCCTCCTGCGCCATCAATTACACTGCAAAGGTAATAAAGTTTATGTTCCTGCTTTGCTGCTTCTTTCGCACACTGGAGCCAATTCACCTTTGACCTCTGACCCGGACCACAAACCACTGGTGGGAGAGCAACGTATTTATTGTTTTCACACAGTTCAAAGCATAACATCGTATTGGATATTTGCTGTTTTAAATTCTGTTGTAAAAGGGAAACGTTGTCGTGTTTATGTGGCCGAGATGAATTTATATTAATGCTACTGAACAATTATATGTCTGTTATGCTACTTGTATGTTATCTGATTCATTGAATGAAGCTATTTTACATTTATCATGGCTTTGTTGCTTAAAAAAACTACAGGGTGTGGCCAATAATTACTAGTTTTGTTGTTGCTGTTTTTTTAATAACACATAAACAAGAGCAGGATGCATTCATCTATTTTAAACAGCAACTTGGGAAAACAGCGAACAAAAGATATTATATGTAAATAACATATGTAAATAAATATTGCTAATTCAATTTTGCCTATGACAAATAAAAGTGCAATGAAAACATGCAGACACTGCTTCAGTTCATGTAAGATGGCAGAAATAAGTCACAACGTTTTTAGAAGTAGTTAGTGTGACAGTGTTAAAGTATTTGTTTTGAAGTACTTCAAAATTGCAAGAAACATATGATTATTTCAATTTTTGATTTGGAATTTTTATGAGTATTTGCCTCTTTTAATGATCTGATACATCAATCAAATGTGTCATCTTCAGAAAACTATTTATTTTTTCAGTTTCAAAATATTGGAGAACTCTATATTCTATAATTCTTTTAGCTTTTTACTTAAGTTGTCATTTATATTTAAAGACATTCTGGTGAACCCTGAGAGCTCCCTGAACTTTTTGTTAGAATTTTACAAAGATGTGTATGGTCTAAATGTTTTTTTTTTCAATATGAAAATGTGTTCAATAAAAATATGCTTACATTTTGACAAAGAAATTTCACATTTTTGGACCCCAATATTTTCCCTTTTCCTGGAAGGCCCTGACTTCAAATGTTGTGTATCAGCATCCTTGACTACTAATAATTGGTATCATCCCTGAAAGAAAAATCTGGATATAATTTTTCCTACATACCATCTGAGAGGTATCCAGAGAGACAATAGAGCGAGTTTCATCCGCAGGACACTCAAGAGCACTGGAAACACTTGTGCCTCCTGTATGAGATTACAGAAACTCTTTAAAAAAAATCTTAAAAGTGAAGTAAAACTTAATAAAACCACACATTCTATTGCACCAATCTGCAGTAATAATGCAGAAGAATAAGCTATTTTTTCCCCACGAATGTCCACTTGAAACCCAGGCGTTTCATTTGTCTACGCTTTGCCCATCTCAGCGAGATAGCAAATGGAATTACATCCGATCCAAAGACGAGACATCAACGTAAAGGCCCGGATCTCCTCTACCGAGCACGCTACGACCTAGTAAGGTATCTCCAAATAATCCAAAACGATAGAGCAAAAAATAAATGCCCACTTCTGTGGACACAAATGAATAGGCTGGCTCTAAAAAAAAAAAAAAAAAAAAAAAAACACACAATCCTGTAAAGTTACCTTGGCATGAACATACATTTTATCTATGAACTTTGTTTATGTTCAACAGGCTGACCGGCAATTGGAGAACTCACCTCCGTATGGTATTAAACAAACGTTGTGTTTGCATGCCAGTTCCACAAGTTTGACGACATCATCGTGGCAGTCTGCAAAGACACAAGACTTCATCTTCAAAATGGAGGTCATCCCGATAGATATATATTAACCATTTAACCTACTCGATCGCAAACATAAATTAAGTCTCAAAGCACTTTGGGGAATAAATGAGATATGACAGAGGTGATAAATGGTGTGTTTATATTGGCGGGGCCATTAGAGAAGGAACAAGCAGGAAAACGGGGTGTGCGTTCATTTGCCAGAGGCTTTTCCCAGGTGGAGTGCGCCTGCATGAAGTGCGGTGATCCGAATCAATACAAGTGCCTTGCAGCCAATAAGAGGGCCCGCGTCAGGTCACGGCCAATAGGGAGGAGGATGCACTTAAGCGGGCTAAAATGTTTGTGGAAACAGCTTGGAATGCCTGCGTCCCGCTACGATCTGCTGACTGAGACCAGACACGTGACCGTGTTTTAAATTTACATTTGGACGAATTTAACCGGACTCAAAACAAACAGCTCGGATATAACGTGTGCAAAGTCTCTCATGGAAGTGAGCGGGCGACTGAGTAAGGCGTTCACAGTGACAAAACAATAACTTGCGTCATCAAATACTGCTATGACTAATACATACCTTAGTGTATGCATTAGATTTTGGATGCTAGACAAAACCACAACAGGATTTTGTATAAGTATGCATTAAAAAAAACATTTAAATATGAAACGATTATGAAAATATCAAACATGTTTATCAGAATTGTCCAAGACTATTGAAATTGATGGTAAATATCCATTCAGGATTAGATTATATTATAATTTAAAAATTGAGACATCCAGGATTTTTTATTTTATTTTAAAAATTGCATTGGATTTTTGTTTTTAAAGGACATGTCAAGCCAGGTATTTCCTTTACAGTAATATATTTTGTGTGCCTTCATTAGTCCAAACACGGAACTGAGATTAAGATTGTATTTTTGGAATATGAATTGAGCAGCAAAATTGACCTGTTTTAATCCATCTCAAGGGGCAGCCATTTTGTTATTTGCCGTCAACAAATAAAGGTTTCGCTTAAAAGCGCTCAAGTGACAACACAGCTTGGTCATGTGAAAACTGGGGAGCCGTGATCGGTCATTACCGGACGCTTGAGCAACTGATATAATTTTCCGTTGACAGAAAGTGACAAAATGGATGCTGCTAATATTGGATAAAAAAAAAATAGTGGAAGGAAAAATCACAAAATTAAAAAAAAGGATTAAATGCAGGTTAGATTAACCCAAAAATCGAAGCGGATGTCGAGGTGGACAAATGCTTTGGCATCTATCTTCCAAGGAACTATGTGGAAGTGGAGGGCTGGAGCTTCACTTAGGTAAACGCCTGGCAGTGATGGAAAAACTATGACTCACGTATGAATTGCATACGTGCATTTTTGCTGTGACCTTTCGCACCTGTTATTCCTACGATCAACTTTGACTTTTTTGCGAGAAAACTAGCTCCTACAAATACTGTAGAGAGGGAAAACTCGATTTTTTATTATCCTTTTGTTCTTTTGAGTCATGGCCAAACCCAAAGTGGATGCCAACCAGCCTCCTTGCGACACTTATGACATACTCATTGTCATTTCCTCCCAAAAGATCACATGAATGAATGAATGCATGAATGAATGAATGAATGAATGGATATGGCAGTGCTATAAAAGACAGGGTTCTCACTAGGCCACACCACCAAATCCGGAAGGCGACCAAATCTTCCTTCCCGCATGGCAAAGATCTCATGTAAGCAATGCCCTGCAAAAGACATCAGAGGAGTTAGCAACCTGAGCACACAAAGAAGAAAAAAACGAAACGGAGGAGACCGAGCCATCTCCCAGTGGGCGTTACCGTGACTGCGAAAGACGCGATCCTCCGCATCGTGCGAGAAGGGAATGCCGGCGGATTTCAAATCGTCCACAAAGGCTTGGTTAAGAGTGGGCGCTTGTACGGCGTTGCTGTTGAAGAGGGGCTGGGACAATACAAAACGTTGTCATTGACTTGCCGCCACTTCCCGCGGACACGACGGCCATGAATGATGAGGACTCACCGTTGCTGGAGTTTTGTGCTGGAGACTGGTTCCAAAAGTGCTTTCAAACCAGTCTTTCAGGCCAGGGATGATCAAACCGCTCAATCTATATCTGGAGAAACATCAGGAGGACACATAGTCTGAACACCTTTTTTTTTTTAACAGGCAAGATTACACAAGAGCAGTTAGGCAACATCCTGTTTCGCACAATTAACTTCCTAAATAGCTTTCGTCTTTTCGTGCATTTTCTTCCTGCGCTCACTTTCTTCTCCATAAAAAAATGTAAGATTTTTTTTCTGTGGGGTCGTCGAATGGTAATCAATTGTACAAGTGAAATAAAATGTTGACAAGAAAACTACATTTATTTTTTCTTCGAATCAAAACACTCTCTCACGACGACTCACCCACTAAAACTCAGACGAAATTCGGTGTATTTGTGAAAATAATCATAAAATCTAGATTCATTTCAATGTTGAAATTTTGATACATAACCCTTATATTTATCCACATCACGCCTATTCTTTTTTTTTTTTGCTAAGGAAACGCACTTACAGTATATTTTAATGTATATGCTTTCTAACATGAATACATTCCTGTATTGTACATATGCTAAGAATAAAACACGGAAAAATAATGACTGCACCCCTGTGAAACAACGATTTATATTCCATACTGTTTATTGTATTTAATGCGCATATGTATTTAAGATGCACCAATTAGAGAAGTGTTTTCAATTTTTTGTATACTTATTGTACAAAAAAATAAAAGCATTTTATTCTATGTATTTAAAAAAAATAGCGTAATATACGGTAATTTATATAAATTTTACTTTTTTTTTTTAACTGTCTCAGGAAATTAGTTGAGGTAAAATAAATAAATAACTCTCATTTTGATCCAGTGAATTTCCACGCCATTGTAATTGACAATAAAAAAAATAGTGTTCAACTCTGGTACTACTCTGATAGTCAAATCAAAACATTGTTATCAGCAAGGACAATTTTATCTCTTGTTTTGGATCACATTTCACTGCGCAAGAACTGCGGCACATTTTTGTCTTATTATGAAGACAAAGCACCCTCTTGTAGGAAAATATTGATTTGTTTAAATCGTATTTTAACATTAGTTATGAAAAGAATTCAAAACCAAACAGCTCTAAAATAACACATGTAAATATGCAGCTTAAAAGTTGAGTACAGTAGAAGTGTATTCAACAAACTGGATTATTAAAAAATAGTTGAAAACACTATAAAATGAAATGTTCAAAATGTGCTATTGTTTTGTATATCTTCGACACTAGTTATTTATGCACCGCTTTTAAAATACCGCATCACTTATCTACAAACACACATTTTGACTACGCTTTCTTTTAAGGAAGTGTAATCTGAGGAACTGTCTCTTTCTTGACACAAACTGGAAGTTCCCTCCTCGGACGGCATGTTAATTATTACAAGAATCCAGCGTTCAAGATTTTGAGCAAATTTCTTGATAAAGTGCAACCAAATTGGGAAAGAATATCATTTATACAAGTGATTCTCTAACGGGGGGTACAGGGAAAACAAACTTACTTGAAAACAAACAAACTTGCCTAAAAGTATTTTAAAATACAGTAATTACTGATTGAAATAAATGTTTCAGTGAAATAAGTTTACAAAACACGTTTTATGTTCAGTAGGTTATTCAATATCCTTTTTTTTTAAATGCCAGATTCTCCCCCATACTAGAATGGTTCGATCCAACTTGGCACGTGCTACCGCTCTTTACCTGTCAAGTTAATGATTTATTTTTGTGAACACTTCTCTAGTATGATCCAAAACAGGGCACATTAAGTTGAATAATTTTGTACGGACAAATATTTATGAATAATTAAGTTAATGATTATTTTGTGAATAGATCTCTACTGTAATCCCCAAAGAGGACACTTGTGTTCATATTTTTCTGTGGACAAATATTTATTTTGAATTATTTCTCTTTGCGAAAAGGTCTGACACATTATGTTGATTATATTTTGTGGACAAATATTTATTGAGAATTTTTTTTTTTTTTTTTCTGAACAGATCTCTACTTTAATCCCAAAAGCGGACACATTATGTTTAATATTTTTCTGTGGACGAATATTTATTCCGTTTTTTTTTCTATTTGAGAACAGGTCTGACATTTTATGTTGATTCTTTTTGAGGGCAAATATTTATTAAAAATGAAGTTGCTTCCTTTTGGTAACAGATCTCTTTTATGATCCAAGAGAGCACTTTGTTTATTATTTTTTGTGGACCAAAACAAATTACTTTTGAAAGGTTCTGACGTTTAATAATGCAATCAGTGATGGCATGTTTTAAGTATTTTTTTCAAACCAAAAATGCTTTGCACTGATTAAGTTGTACTTGGCTGAAAACGTCATAGAGTTGAGAACCAGTTACACAAACCTTCTACAGAATTGCCACTAGATGGCGGCAGTGTGATGTTACGAGATTGTAAACGCAGGGTGGGGGGGGGGCGGTTGCTGATGAAATGATTGATGCAACACGCCTCAAGATTTCTGTTACATGAGAACCCCTTACACAAGATGGTCACGTGAGAGGCTGAGCTACTTTTCGCCTCGGGGCGCATTGTTGAATAGGTACAAAAGAAGTGCGCTCCAACCCTTCCCGTACCTTTTGCCGGTAAATTCTGCTTGGCCTTTCTTATTGAAGAGGAACCTTGAATCGCTGTAGCCCCAACCGTTCCATTTCATAATCTCCTGCCTAGGAGAAAATAGAAGGAAACCATGACGTGATCAATAATTAACGGCAAGACGTTACAACAGGCAAATAGTGCGGGGCCGTGTCCTGGAAAGCAACAAGACACACCAAATACAGCTGATGATCCGATACCCACTCGCACAAAGGATGACGTCAATGCGGGCTGATTTTATTCCGCTATTCAAAACTTTCCATCCCATTCAAAAAGGTAGGCCTTTTTATCGTTTGGAGGGGGGATAGATGGAAAAGTAGGAGAGAGCCACACCTACCATAGTCTCGCTACACATTCATGGCCCGAGGTCGTAAAATTAGGAACTAATCCAACATTTTGGAGAAGAATACTCCTCTCGACTTGTGCAAACTTATATTGGTTGGATCTTGGGCTTTTAAAGCTGTGCAAATGAGGCACTTCTTACCCCGCCTCCTATACTGCTGGGCCAATGTCGAGAATGCTTTTTGTTGCCGTGACAACTAGTAATGCTAGCGAGTGGCCACCTGTGAAGACCACAATCTAAAGATGGGTTTATGCTTGACGCGTGAATGCTTATCCTTGGTGTGGCTTTCCCTCACAGTGCGTCGATATTCTCCCATACTGTAGGTGGCAGTCAATGGCATCTACAGTCGGTGCGACGCGCAAAAAGACGCAAAAGGTTCTCTCTTTCCCAGGCGGGACTTTGCAAAAAAAAAAAGAGAAGCACTGGTCTAATCTAATCGAGATTTTTTTTCCAATTTTGTGATTGTGTTTTAATATGTGATTATTTCAGCAAGGTGATAGCATTCTACTACAATTATGTAATGAATACATTAAAAATGACAATTCCGGGAAAAGTACACTTTCCTTCTTGTGAACAATGCTTCAAAGTTCACACAGCGTTGGGGTTTTACCCCAAAAATGACTGCGCCAACTGTTCAAAGCGTAAGTGGAATTTCTCACATAAACACTACCCGAGTTCAATCACCTCACAATTACCAATTAAGATAATCATGCAAGTTTAATACGGAATAGATTCCTCAACAAAATGTTGTCACCTGCAAGCAAAAAAGAAAGTAAAAGGAATTTCACTTGACTACTCATATCGGACTCAGCCAAGGTTTCATTTGTGACAAAGTGTAACCAGCATGTCAGGATTGTTTTCCTCTGACACCACTTAGGTACAAGCTGCACTAGAATGCAGAAATGATGGGGAAAAGAAAAAAACTTGTTAAACTGGAATTAGCTAATATGGATATAATAGCCGCTCTGTGTGGTGGTCTTTTGGTGCTTAAATGAACCATGTTGTGGTGACCCTTAATATGATGCGATGCGTTTGAATAACTATTTAATAGTGTCTTTAAAATGTAGTATTTAAGCTTTCAAATATTATTATTTCTTAATAGGTACATTTTGTGTACGTTTTTTGTGGCAGTTTAGTAAGAGAAATGTTCTGCGTTTTACATCTTATTCAAGTTATTCCTTGTGGAGGACATTAACCTGATAATGATTTATCAGTGTAAGATTACAAAAGTCAAAATATTTTAGGTGAAATATTAAAAGATAAATGGTGATATACAATATAACACTGACCATAACATTACGCAGTGACAAGAGGGCCAAATACTTTTGTACACTCAAATGCAGCTGTTGAAATCGATTTGACAGTTGATGACAGCTCATCCTATCCGAGGTTCCCTGAACGCCACTCATCTGCCGATAGGCTGAAAGTCAGACCACCGCGATTCTTAGCCAACCAGATCAACCAAAGAAGCTGAAGTTGAATTCACGGACACGTTTCTTGGTTGTGAAACAAACCCCGCGAGAAAGTCGAACGCGGAGAAAAGTAAATGACATAAACTTGCTGATAGATACACGTTCTATGATAAGAAACTAACACCAAGGTAAAACTATTTGGCTAAAGTTCGGTACACAAGTTAGAAGTCTCAAAAAAAGATGATGCAACCATCGTTCGCTGTCAATTGTTCATTTTTCCCGAGTTACTAGAAAACCGGCAAATGCATGAAAAGTAACTTTATTGTCTCCACGGGGGAACGAAATCCAAACAATCGATGCCATACACGAAGCCGCACCCACCCGGCATCAATCCAGTGCTAACAAGCATTCTGGCCAAAACCGTTTTTCCGCGTCTCACTAAGGAATTTATGCTCGTCTGAAAAGTAAATACATCGCCCCTAAGGTCAGCGCCGCTATCTCTTTTCCGCCTTTACCGTGCTAGAGGCTACGTAGCTAAAGCTATGTGGACCCTCCTGAAACCCCCGCTCCATCACAGCCTTGTACCTCCTCCTCGGCATCGTCGTCTTCTCCTGCCGGGCGACATCCGCCTCGCTCCCCTGAGCTTTGCACTCCGCTGCTACAATGGCTGAACCGTTATCCGACGGTGCTCGTAAATGCCCTGCAATTATGTTCATCCTCTGCTGAGCGACTCGTTGGCTGTCGGAGCCACCGCCGACGCCGCCGCTGCCACTGTCGGACGCCATGCTGCTTCCGTGTTGGTGACGGTAGAGAGCGGAACTGTCATAAGGCTGAGGAGGAAAATAGGTGGCGTTCAGGGGGATCTGGGAAAGAAGCAAACTGTTTGGTAGTTGACCTCATGAAAACCGCGTTTCGTTTTCACTTATAATCAATAACAGTTTGTTGGTACATTTTGTTCTGCGCGCGTAGTAAAAGATTAATTAAACGTCACAGTGACAGCCACCTTATGATTTTATTAATCATTCTCCTCTGCTAATCTTCAAGCCGGTGGTTTCACACATACTTGTAACATTTACCACATCCAGGGCGGGGACTTGAAGCCATCGCGATAAGTTTTTCCCAGCATGCTTTGCGACGCATACGCTCAACTCTGTGCAATGTCTGGAATTACAATGAAGTACAGTGCACTCGCTTTTAATGAGCAAAATACAAAGAGGTTTATTGTACATCACGACTTGTGTAAAATATGTCCACATAAATGCTTTTATTTGGCTAAAAAAGGTTTACAAACACAGTCCATTCATTTGTCTGTTTTGATAAGGTTTCAATGTGTAGGAAAATGAGTCAAGTGCTCAAGAGCATCCACAAAAATTGTGTCACATTGTAAACTTTGTTTTTTTTTTTTCTCATTGACTCGTCTAATGTGTTGGTTGCTTGGTTAGTAAAAGTCAAATTAACTTGAACCAACACACGTTCACTGTTGACTTTTCTAGCTCGCCTCCACTGAGTCATGAGACCGGCATGACTACTGTTTCCATATGGTGACATCAAGCGCTTAAAAAATAATTGTTTAACATATATAGATCACTACATAGGCTTTCTAATTCATCCCTGTCCAAGCTACGACAAATGGACAAAAAAAAATGCATATTAACTTTATTTCAGAAAAAGACAGCAAAAGTGTAGCAAATATCCAGATGCTTGAAGATGTATTTCCCGTATGGCCCAGTAAAATTGAACTTCCAAAACAAAGTTCTGTAATGCACTGACTGCGAGCAGTGAGAGTCTGAGTGTATCACAGAACTTTATTTGGAAAGCCACAGTGCCACCTCATAGGTTTGTCTTCATCCAGCAGGGACATGGAACGCTCTTGACCTGCAGCAAATCAAAAGAACCATCGTACATTTGTTGTCCTTTAGCACATTTTAAAAATCAATGCATTCAATTTCTTTTTTTTTTTCCTTCTTTTTTTGAAGGGGACCCATCTGCAGCTGTGGTTTAAATGCTCCATATGGAATGGGCCTGCTGGGTGGCTAAGACTAACACCAGGTAGGTACTGCAGGCCAGATGGGAGCCTTTTGCACACGTGCAGCAGTTTTTAAAGGATTTGTGCAATCATAGTTAATTGAAGATAATTTTTGAATAGATACGGTACAGTATATCTCTTTTACAGAGTTGGTCCCACTTGTAGCTTCTACCTGTTGAGCCTTGAGGATTCAACAGGCCTTGGCAAAGCTCATTTCACCAAGTCAACTTGTTGACAGTGAAAAAAAAAGTGCACAAGGTCAGCAAAGCTCCTGTTGACCATTATCTAACAGCCATTTGCGAACACTTGCCACTTTAACTGCATTCACTTGACAGCAACTTTTTTTTTTGCACGAGAAAAGAAAGAAAAAAAAGCACGTCACCTTTAAATCATAACACGCAAAAAACAGAGCACGGAAAAGGGGGAGAATATACGTCAAGTGGGTTCGGAAGTTAGCCATAACAGAGCCATACAGTACCTGAGAGTTAGACACAAGCGGTCAGCTGCAGGAGCGAAACGGTGTGCCTGTAAAAACGCAAGGAAAAGCAGCCGAGGACGTTGCAGGGCCACCTCGAGGGAGCGATGCAAAGCCACTCTTTTCTTTGCTGCACTTGATGTGCTGACGTGCAAAAGCCCGGTCAAGTCGTGAGGTGGCCGCTGCCGCTGCCGCTGCTTCGTTTGCCGTCGTTTCGCCTTTTCTTCTGCCTGCCTGGCCGCCAGCGAGTGCTGCGTGCAGTTGACTCAATGCAGCTGGAAGAATGTCGACGTGGAGCTGCCAAACGTGAACGCGTGCACATGAGCGCGCTTCACAGGAGAGCATGGGGGGGGGGGGGGGGGGGGGGGGGGGTTCTCTGTATGTGTCATTGCACTCCAGTGGACTGCACTTTACTGTAGTTTTCTTTGCACAAAGGTGACAGATCAGTATTTTTAGGGGTTTTTTTTGCGGACTTTAAAAAAATCTTCTACAACAGTTCCTGTACAGTACAGTAGTAATAAGGATTCATGCCACTGATTATAGGATTGAGTATACTGCGGGAGCGAGCAGTGAATATAAGCGCCACATCTCTGCTCAGATGACACATTTGTATTATTTTACAACTTTTCCACCATTACTGTGACGTATCAAAACTAAAACGAAAATGAAATCTTTGAGGAGTAAGTGTGGAAAAGGGCAGCGTGAGTCCAATAGTAGTATGCTAAAAAGTGGAATTATAAAAGTGACATACATTTTCTTAACCCTTGTGTACACACTTGGCAAACTATACTGTACACATTGTATTTCTTCCCAATTTTGTATATGCTTTTATAGGCATAATAATTTGTTTTTTTTCCCATCAACTATTTAAAATATTCAGTGCCATCAGTTCTATCCATACATATGTAGGTGAAATTGATTAACACCCACAAAAAATTGAAAAATGGTATTTTCTGTCTTTGTAGTCTGTGACGATGATGCCACTTTAAGACATAGTCATTAACTGGTCTCTACTGCCTCCTACTGTCTTGAGGTGAAACACAAGTCTACAAGAATTTCAAGTTTGCTGACATCGTTTGACCGTTGCTGAATTGAATGTTGCAAAGATCGCGGGAAAATCAATGTCATAAACCGAATTAAAATGCATCTCAAAAATTGGAATTATAATGGTTTTATATGGTCCAAAATTTGGACAATGATCATTTTTCTATTTTGTGCCGATACCTTTAGGACTTTTGATAAAATAGTGCCAGAGAAAGACTTATTGAAGGATTTTTTTCCTCAGGTATTGGTGGTTGGTATTGTCAGCCTCCACGGTTAGTCAATACCTTAAAATAAGACCATTTTGATAGTGCCAATACATTCATTATTCTAACCGATTTCTGGCTTGTTTTTGTTAAAGTGTATCCCTTTTTGATTCGAGGAGAGAGTTTTATGTATTTAAAATGATGACACTATTTGGACTTTTTGATGAACTTCAACTTTGTCTATTTTGATCTGTACCATCTCAATTCAAAGGGGGTCCGACACACCAAAACAAAAATCAACACAGCCCGAAGACAACACATAATCTAGCTAATTACCCAAACATACAAACTCCATATAAGAACGCCCGAGCCTAAATTCAAACTCTGAACCTCATAACTGTGACGCAAAGGAGCTAAACACTAGCATACTGCGCTGTTCATTCTACTACTACAATAACGAAAATACAAAAACAAAGTAAACCAAACATTGCAAAGACAGACTGGTGCAGTGATTGCATCAGAGCAGCCTCCAATGTGCACATTTGTTGTAAAGGTCATCCAGCAGAGGCGGAGCTACATGATGACCAGAGGTGGCCTTGGACAATTGACATTTTCATCAAACATTATACCATTGTATTATCCTCATTAGGGTCGCAGGCCGGTGCCTATTTCAGATGACTTCGGGCAGTCGGCGGGGGATGCCCTGTACTGGTTCCCAGCCAATCGTAGGGCACACAAAGACGGAGAACCATTCACGCACCCAATCACAACTAAGGACAATTTAGTGTGTCCAATAAACCCGCCGTGTATGTTTTTGTAGTGTGGGAGCGAGCCGGAGTGCACGGAGAGAACCCACGCGGGCTCGGGGAGAACATGCAAACCTATTAGCGCCCCTTTCTGATTGGATGGGTATTATGATGTCATTGCATACGCACATTTTTTTAGACGCTTTAGGAAGTGGGGTTAATTTTAATTTTTATTGTTTGTTGAGTCACAGGAATTAGCATTATTTTGTTGTGAAGGAATGCCACTTTTACACCTGCTACTTTTATTTTTAGCTATCTATTATTTCCTGGTTAATCGATTTGTTTTGGTTTATCAGACAGGTTTGTCCCTTGAGACTTGTCACATGACATTGCTTCACCAATCCGCTGAAACCACTATGCGTGTTTGACTCCATTTGGCCAATTGAACAGAGCCAGGCGGTCACCTGAGAGCATGCAGTTGTCTCTCTGTAGACCCACACGATCAAAGTTTTCAGATTAAGTCATTTATGTAAAGATAGGCCGAAATAACAGGGAAAACAATTGCATGCAAGTCATAGTCAGAAGAGGCGCTTTCATTTGCATATGGCTAAAATGTTCACATTTCAGCCTACTAGAACTCCACGTCCAACAATGCAATCTGCCAGGTGAGCCTATTACACCTTTTCATTAGTGAAATAACAGAATGTTAAATCATACACTTTGTGTGGCTAATTTTTATTGAACTATATCAAGATATGTTGTTATCTCCAATAGCATGTTGCTAGTGCTAGTATTTTTTTCCTTTAGACATTCATGCTGTTAGAAAAAAAGGAAAGAAATATATATACATATATCGCAAATGACTTGGTCAAAAGCAATTTAGATTTATTCTGGAATTTCAAGATGTCCCTTAAATGTAAATTACAAAAACAAACAACTAAGTAAACGAAAAAGTAACAACAAATAAAGAAAAAAAACACACACACATACAAAATACAAACGTTATTACAGAGACAGTGATTTAAAACAAGCCCATTTACACGTTTAAAAAAATGTCTTTGCAAGGGTCCCAGCAGGACCCGCTTTACAGTCCTCATCCAGCAGGGGACGCTGTAAAACAACCAACACGTCGTCTTGTGACGCAATCAACTCAGCAGCATCGTTTTTTTTTTTTTTTTTTTTTAATACAGTACACAACTGTTCCCTAACTATATATAAACCATTTATACCCAAATCATAACGTGTCAAAACTCGCCTCCCCCATCTGATCGCGCGAAAAAATATGACCCAGTACACAGCGAGTTAAAAGTGGCGAGCTGAGGCCGGCCCACCCGCCTTGTGGAGAGTCGAGGAGGGGAAAGGAGGGGCAAGGAGGGCGGGGCGGGTGGTGACAACCAGGAAGCATCAGCCCGGTGGGCGGGGCTACACGTTCCCGTGATGTTGGTTGGATAAGAGGAAGCAATATTTTCTCTACATTCACACAACCCAGACGGACTATCTCCTCTTTGCCTTTTTTTGGAACTGAGTGACCGAGGAATCTTTAAAAAAAAGAAGAAAAAAAAACATTTTGGCTGCGTTTGGGCGTCTTTCCAGACAGGGGCATATGTCCATGATGATGGAAATGGAGGTGATGCATTCTGGACAACAGGTAAATAAGATACGACAACGTTTGTATGACAACCTAGTTTAAAATTATTAAGTTATTTTTTCGCTCCTTATTAGCGTGACAACCGAGTATCTTAATGCGACGCGATCGCTATTCTGCAAGTCATTAAGTTGTGACGTCTTTTCCGAAACTCATTTGAATTCCATCTGTATTTATGTTTAAAACTGTGTGGCTCGATCGCAACGATGTGTCTTGGATTAAAAAAAAAAAACAGGGTGTTGTTTTTGATTAATTTCGAGAGTTCCTCACTAGAGCATGTGATCGACCTACGATCTGATACGGGAGAGGGGTAACCAGTTACAGCCAGCCCGAACTCATCTTATTACGCTTCTTCATCTTTTTATACACACTAATAATACATAAATAGTGTTTGCGATAGTGTAATAAAGTGTCCCGAAGGAAACCCCCACAGGGTTCTGGATCATTTCTGTAATCTATATGACGTTGGGTTTCGTTTGAGCTGGACATGTGCGAACATGCCCAAATGGACTTGACACTTTAGTGACCATAGCGTTAGATACATGTTCCGGTGCGATCTTTTTAGTGTTCATAATAAAGTAGTCCTTAAAACAACGGACGTTCCCGGATTAAGAATGGCGCACAATAAATTCCTTTACGCGGAAAGATTCCTATAACACACCCACAAATGCATGAAAGTTTTGTAAGGGATTAGCATACGAACACAACAGTGTAAATACGCATGATTTCATTGCTGCGGTTCCGACTTGCGTATTTATCCGTGGTAAAACGAGGACAAACGTGCGTATATTTACGTACATATGTATCATACATGGATACTTATACAAGTGTACATGCACACGTTTGATGTGTTCTCTCGTTTATCGCGGGGTTACGTTCGCAAATATACCCGCAGTAACCGAAATCGCAAATTTAACTTTCCTACCTTTATCAAGACAATACAATAGATATATATGGTCATAAATGAAAATCCATGTAGTGGTGTTTGATTTTTTTTAAATAACTATAATTGCTATTTTTTGACTAGTGTAACTTGAAAGGAAGAAAAAAAATAAGAGAAATAGCAACTTAAAAACGCAATAGAAAAATGAAACCGCTGACGACTGAAGCTGCAATAACAAAATCGATGTAGTGATGTAGTTTTCAGGGACCAGATTTCAGTCTTGTGTGGAGTTTGCATGTTCTCCCCGAGCCCAGGTGGGTTCTCCGGCTTTCTCCCACATTCCAAAACCATGCATGGCAGGTGAATTTGTCATACTAATTTGTCCTTAGGTGTGACTGGGTGTGTGAATGGTTGTTCGTCTTGGTGTGCCCTGCAATTGGCTGGCAACCAGTTCAGGGTGTCCACCGCCTACTGACCCATAAACAACTGGGATAGGCACCAGCAGTCCTGCGACCTTGTACAAAATCAGCTTCCTTCAAGTCTCATCTTTATTTTCGGAGCAGCCAAATACTTCAAACTGAAATGTATGAATGTACAAAAATAAGAGATGAGTACATGGACAGCTTTGCAGTGGACTTTTTTGATCAACAAGCTAGCTAGCTAGCGAGTCAAAAAACACGGAGTCCCTCAGCTCATACGTCATTTTACCAGTTATATGTGTGGATAAAATGATCAATAAACACCATGATGTGACCCTCCATCACGACATCAAACAGAAAACAAAATGGACTTAGCCTACAGCGTGAAATATATATCTCAATCTCTTCTGCAATATCCGACATAACTGTACATGCGCTTCCTTACCGTGAAGCAGATCACCATGTCATCCTAACACCTGCGAATAATCCAAATGTAATTTATCGTACCTTTGGGGGTCTCTTTCTCGACCGAGTCTATAGGTCTACTTTTGATTTAATGCGTTGATTGATTAATTAAAAGCAAGTTCTGTTTTGACTGTTTTCCATTGTTTACAATGAGACCACAGTTAAGGTGAGGCCTCAAGACTTAATGGTGAACTTAATGGAACAATATTTTTTTCCTAAAGTATTGGTTGCTATGGACATTTGAAAGATGAATGTGCGAAAACATGATTTTTTTAAAATTAAAACTAGGGATATAAACTACTGCCCTGTAATGTACTGTGTATCTTTTTAAAGGGAATTTCGTGTATAGACTATACCAATCTCAATCTTTCCAGTAAAAGGGAATGTATTCCCTGTAATCCCAAGACCTTTTAGTATTATTTTTTCAAATTTGATGGAATTTATGCGGGTCTAAAAATGTCTGGAGGTTTGGTTTGCCTATTTGTGAATATATTTCCATATAGACAATGTAAAGTTTAATTTCTTTCCAATACTGTACTGTATTATTCACATTTTTAAGAGTAGAAATCCATGTGGTTTAGTGGGGCCGTTTTAGAACATGTGTGTTCCACCGTGAGTGGTCAAGAGGGCATGTTGGCTGATAGACGATGAAAGGAGAGCGTCCCCTCTTGAGGACCTTGTTTCTTTTTTTTTTTAAAGAAGAGTTCAATGAACAACACAGCCACACATGCGCAGTCTTCTCAACTCTCACCCACTTTGACAGTCCCATGTGTGACTTGTTCTCATGGTGTTATGTGTAATGGTTTAACACATTCACAACAGTTTAGAGGTTGTCTAAAAGGAAGGCATGCAGTTTAGCATGTTGTATACAAGTGCTCATTGTTTGGCAGCGAGGACAGGGAAACGAGTCCTTATTTTAATGGGACGAGTTTCCTTGTTCTGGGGCCAATGGACGCCTGGTGACGGTAAGCCCTTGTTTAAAACGATTATCATGATTTGAGTTGAGATAATGGCCAGCAGGCCGTGTGTCTGGAACAGGAATTGGGTTTTGACATTCAAGCGCTGACATTTTGAATGTCTTCCTCAAAATGGGGATGTCTGCCCAGGTCTAATGCTGGGGGGGCCATGTGAGTGCCAAACAGACATTCTGGGTGATCTCGCAATCTCTGATGCAATACAGAGGCAATAAGTGGCTCAGTGAGATGAATCATAGATTCGGATGTCCCTTTCGGTTCGGTTTTGGGCACTTAGCGCTTCCCTTCCAATGTATGAAAGCCATATGAATTATGTCTACTTAGGAGCCATATACATGTCACATGCTTTAAACACTTCCATGCGTGTTGGGTTGACGAAACATTCCGTCCGCTTGTGAAATGGTTTCCTTCTGTAAATAAGTTCTGGTTATTAACCCAAAGAAGGGAGCGGTGGGGGTTGACTGTGTTTTAGAAGGACCTTGTTTAAAAAGGCGAATCCATTTAAGTTCTTAGTGCGATCCCGCAGAGGCGCAAACGTTCAGCATGGCAAACTATCAATTGTGCGGCTTATGTAGGAAGATCTATGAATTAAGATGAAATACAAACGCTTGTATTCAGTGAAATCATAAAGTCAATTCAATCATACTCTGTATTTCTGAAGTAACATTTTTAAACTGAAGTAGAAAGAAACTGACTTTCTAATGACAGTGGAATGCGAATGGCCTAAAGGCATTTTAACAGCCTTATAAGTGTAACAAGAAGTGAACCACGGTTTAATCAAAGTGAATTAAAATCACACACCTTTCGTCATGGCACATGGATGGCCTACATGGAAGTTGAGAATAGGACGAAAGTGTGTTGTAATCAGTTTCATTTCTGCACACAGTGTTATTTGTCACATGTCTCTTTAGATTTAAAAAAAAAACATGTTAACTGGCAAATTTTTCACAGATCACTAAAAATATGCCTGTGACCATTTAGCTGTCATACATCTGATGATCAGTTATTTGTAAATTCATCGACTAATTTTGACGGCTCAAAATCATGCCTTTAAAAACATTTTGATGCTGGCTGTCGACTGAAAACGACATCACCTGTGATCAAGGCTCAGGTAACGGCCAATCATGGCTTACCTTTTGGCCATGTGACATTGAGACACAATGTCATTTAAAATCTGCAAAAAATAATAAATTGTTGTCAATTGACTCATTCAGTGCCACGGACGTGAAGTCTCACGTTTTAAATTAATAACAATAAAAAATAATAAACTTCTGGTCAAATACGTTTTTTTGACGGGGGGGGGGGGGGGGGGGGGGGGGGGGGTAACATCTGCATAAAAAGCAGATTTTCACAAATCTCAAAAGGACAAAATTCGGACAGTTAATCCCGCGGCCGAATAATCGGTCGAGCCCTGCTTCTTTAAAAGTTAACGAGTGACAAGTTGATCCCCACCTTTACATAATAGGAGTATCGGGTAAGGACTATTGTGTGTGATATCAACTATCTAAAGGGAGAAGTCCATCCATTATTCAGCCGTAACATTGTTGTCGGCCAAGGTAGAGCAAAGGGACAGGGCGTGGCAGGTGCAGCGGCCTCCACCGGGGGCCGACTCCATTTGCATCCGCCCAATGCTAACTCGGCTTTTTTTTTTTTCTCCAGGACACGGACCTGATCGACATTCTGTGGAGGCAGGACATCGATCTGGGGGCCCGGCGCGAGGTCTTTGACTACAGCCATCGTCAGAAGGAGCACGAGCTGCAGAGGCAGCAGGAGCTGGCGGAGGAGAAGCGGCTGCACCTCCTCCGCGAGCAGAAGGCGGCTCTGCTGGCGCAGCTGCAGCTGGACGAGGAGACGGGCGAGTACGTGCCGCGGCCGCTGCCCAGCGCCCCGCTGCAGTCGGACGCCACGCCTCTGGAGCCAGCGCAGGTACCCGCATGTGAACGTTATTACGTAACGGGCCGCTCCCTTTTCTTTTGATTGGCTGCGGCCTCGTGGTTGCGAGGTTACCGCCATGCGTCATTAATTAGGCCCTGTCGCTTTGCTTGTCTTTGAATCTACATACGAACGAAATGAAGTGAAATTAGTCAAACCTTATTTTGGATGTGTTCCTTTAAGAGGTGTGGCCTAGTGAGTAATGTCAGCAAGAATCTGATCTTCATTTTGTACTTGTGTGTTTATTTGTATCATTCCATAAATGACCCAAAGTGTATGAGAGCTAAATAAGTAGATTACCCCCTTTAATAAGTTTGAAAATATTTTCAAGTATGCTTGTGTATTAGTACGTTCATGTATTTGCAAGTATGTTTGAAGATAAGACTTTCAAATGTATTTAAATGTTTGAACATATAAATATTTACATTTTCAAGTATGTCAATATTTAACTTATTTTCAAGTATGTTAAAATGTACTCTCAAATACATTTCAATGTACACAGCTTGTTAGCTCCACAATTCCAAACAATCGCAACATATAGGAGAAAAAAGATAAATACAATCTCGTTGCCGGGCCTTCTTCTCGGTAAAGATTTCAAATGTTTGTACCTGCTAGCTGGTAGATAATAGTATGTTTCAACCTTTATTTGCAGGATGTAAGCTTCACGCAGCAAAGCGCGGAGCCGTTGTCATTTGACGAATGCTTGCAGCTCCTGGCGGAGACGTTTCCCCTTGAGGAAAACGAGGTAAGAAGCTCCTAACCACAATCCCAACATAGTGGCCTTCAACAAAGCGGTTTACCTCCTAGGATGCGTCTGTTTGCCTGGACTCGAAAGGCGGCTCCACAGCCAGCAGCAGCCGCAGCAGCAGCGTTGCCACAATGTCCCCGGAGCAGCCGTGTTTGGACCCGCTGACTGAATCCCAGCCACAGAAGATGTCTCTGGATATTGAGCAAGCCTGGATGGAGCTACTGTCGCTTCCCGAGCTGCAGGTGCGTGCCGCGCAAGGAACTTGAGCCAAGGCCAAATGTATAAACGCACACGTAGCTCCACGATAATTACTCAAGTTTTGGCACAATTTCATTGCTGGCAGTGCAACAGCAGCGTTGTGGCAATTTTTACGTTTTTTTTTTTTTTTTCTTTCCGAAAGGCGTTCATAGAAGCTCGGGGTGAGGTTTGTGTTTCACAGTAGGCGCTTGTACTGACAAGCGTTTGACGAGTCCCTCCCTCCTGGGGGTTTGAGATAATGCTGGACCCACTTTGCTAGCTCACACAGTAAGGAGGGATTTTTGGCCATTACGTAATTAACCCAAAGAACGTTAGTCCTGCAGAATAGACATTCAGCTCTACTTGTTTTAGAAATCTTTCCATCTATCGACTTTCCCCTGTCCTGAGGCTTTTTTTTTTAATTACTCAATTAGTTGCCAGGTGCGTCATTTTTTCTGCTGAGAATCTGTATGACGCAAGTTGAATAATATTAGCACACTAAATGCCTGTTATTATACTGGCAAAATCTTCCTCTCACTCAGACATTCTCCCGAGGTGGCTTGCTTACTAGCACTACATAGCGAAGCAATAAGTACCCTTTTCAGGCTCAAAAATGTCTTAGTTGAATGATTTTTACGAAATGGCACAGGCAAACTGTTGAGTTGTTAATTTGAACAATTTTTAATCATGTTGCTGCCAAGATTAAAGAATGGAGATTAATTTTAGTGCCGTCAGGAGATTAAAAAAATGTAATTAATCAGAGAGGCTTGCGACAGCTCTTAAGCGCCTTTGTTGCTATTGTAAGTTGTGGCTGCAGTCATACTTGGGTGCTTTGCATTGATGTTTTAGGCTAAACTTGAGCTGCTTCAGTTGTAGACAAGTTTCTTGTTACAAAGAATACAGATCTAATCAAACAGCATATGGAAACATAGTTAATTGGAGAATATTAGATGAACACAGATAAAAAAAAAACAACACTTTAATATGTAACGATTAATTAATCGATCGCAATCTGTTATTTTGACAGCTTTAGTTATTTTATTTTTCCACTTATTTTCTAGCAATGTTTGAGTCAACAATTGGAAGAGACACCGGACACGGCAGCCTATCCGCTTGCAAACAGCACAGAAGCACAAGATCCAAATTACTCCTTTTACCCGATGTCCAGTCCGATCCAAGAGAAAAACAATCTAAATATGTGCTCTACTGGTTTTATGAATACATTTGATGGCTCGGTTTCCAACGTGAGTCCAGCAGACAACAAGAACGAAATAAAGCCAGAGGTTCCCCAGTTAAACACTCATTACAATCTCAATAGCTTTTGCAACACATTTTTCCCTGACACAATGTTGGAGGAGAGCGGAAGTCAACAGGACCTCGAAGGAAACGAGCAGAATATCTTGCCCGACGTCCAGAACTTGTACAGCCTGTCACCCGGCGATCCCTTTGAGCGGGTCAGACGCAACGTGGTCTCGGCGGAAGTGCCCGACTTAGACTCTGGACTCTCCTCAAGTCCCCACGCTTGCTCGCCCGGGAAATCTCTCTACGGAGACGAAGGTTTTGACGGCAGCGATTCCGACATGGAGGAGATGGATCAGAACCCCGGCAGCGCAAAATCCGACTACTCTGAAATGTTTTCTTTGAACTTCCAACCCGACGGCGTCCAGCGAGCGTTTCCTCTGTCCACCTTAACAGGCCAGCTTCAGAACCAACAAGGAGAGACCAAACAAGAAACGACGGATCCGGCGGAGGACAACGGCCACAGCTCCCCGCCCTTCACTAAAGACAAACGCAAAAGGTTGGATTCGCGTCTCTCCAGAGACGAGCAGAGGGCCAACGCCCTCAAGATCCCCTTCAGCGTGGACATGATCATAAACCTGCCCGTGGACGACTACAACGAGCTCATCTCCAAGAACCAACTGAGCGAGGCCCAGCTGGCCCTGGTCCGGGACATCCGGCGGCGCGGGAAAAACAAGGTGGCGGCCCAGAACTGCCGCAAGCGCAAGATGGAGAACATAGTGGGGTTGGAGAACGACCTGGACTCGCTGAAGGAGGAGAAAGAGCGTCTGCTGGGCGAGAAGTTGCGCAATGCCAGCAGCCTACGAGAGATGAAGAGGAAGCTGAACAGCCTCTACCTGGAGGTCTTCAGCATGCTGCGCGACGAGGACGGCAACGTCATCTCCCCGTCCGACTTCTCGCTGCAGCAGTCGACCGAAGGCAGCGTCTTCCTCGTCCCGCGCACTAAAAAGACTTTGATCAAGAGCTAAAACCAGCCGACGTCTTTCGGGCGAGGTACTGCAGCCATTGTAGTCAGTCGCACTATGCAACGACTTTCAGCTTTAAGCATCAGTAGCTTGGCAGCACTATCGGATAGTTTTTAGTTCCTCTTGGTTGTTGTAATGTAATATTTTTTTATATTTTATCTCTTTTGTACTCTGCCTTCATATACTGCGTGATAATTTGTAAATAAATGACATACATCCGAGATTATTAAAACTGTTACTGTACGTGTAAATATTCATACTGTATAGATATCGTTTATGTATGCTAACTAAATGAAAGATTTTTAACTATTTACCCCGTGATTTGCTCAAGCTTTTCAATAAATCATCTTAAAGCTACCTGGCCTGTTTTGTGTGTTTTCAAGCACTTACAATTTTTTTATTTATCTTGGACCAGTGGTTCTCAAATGGGGGTGCGGGTACCCCTGGGGGTACATGAAGGAACTCCAGGGGATACTCAAGATATTAAATAAAACAAACAAGCAAAAATCCTTTAAAAATAATGAAGTAATTAGATGTTTCAGGAAAGGGTTAAAGTTCATAAAACAAATTTTACGTTCAATAGGTTATTCAGTTTCATTATTTTAAAAACCCGGATTGTCCCGGAATGTTTTTTTGAAATGATCTTTTAGTATGATTCTTTGCTATAAACTACATCTGTTGAACAGCACTAGCATTTTTCCTTATAGTCTAGTCAGTTATCAAAACTTGACCGGATATATTCGTGAATGTTTTAAAAAATGTATTCTTCAACTTTAAAAGCCCATTTTTTTCATAATGAGGACTATTGTAAAGTTGCGTCACAGCCCGACCCAGATTGGTGCCAGATGGATATAAAGTTTGAGGCGCCATTATATAACATAGCACGCTTTGGCGGTCACTTGTGGACTTGGCAGGCTCACACAGCTGCAAATGAATGCAACTCGGTACAGATACCACAAATGTTTATCGGCTTTTAACCTTTTTCCCCCAATCAGCGTGCCTTCATTTACAGCACTTTTGTTTGTACACTAACCTAAATCTTTTAATACGGAGATCTCGGGTGGTTTAATCACGCCCGCTGTATTTGTGTTGCTCAACAAAGGGCACAATTGTTGATGCGTGACACTTTTACAATGATCGGCCAGGGCCTGCGTTCCCGGCACACAATCCCCATTTGCCTGCCGTGCACTTTAACACACAAACACTACCTTGAACCGCCAAGCCCACATGTTGCGTGTGTGCGTTGTGTGATAAATCAAAGTGACACAGCTGGTAAACAGGTTAAAATCATGTTACAGTTTTACTTCTGAAAGTGTGTACACATTGTCTCAAACAACTTGACAAAAACTACGTTATACATGAAAAATACTTTCGCCACGACAAAGTTATATCCTCCTAACACCCAGCCTGTTGGATTTGTGTCTACTGTTGTCAATTTTGTCTCAGCAAGACAATCAAGTTCATTGCAATCAAGCCGAATTGGACATTTGGAAATCCTCAATTGAGCGCACGAGGAGTAGAAAGCTATAAATTAAAAACCAATGCCCACTAGATTGGACGCAAATGAATAAGCTATGTCTCAGGAGGATACAGTTCATTGAATGTTGATAGCAGTTTGAGACACACCCAGTTTTGTACAATGTATAGAGCGAGAACATAATCTCCAACTAAAAAAAGCATTTGACGAAGCACTCTGACTGTCAATAAACTTGATCAGTTTATTCCAATCATACTCACAAATATTAACTAACAAACGAAGGGGCCAACAGGCAAGGCAAGTTTTAGAGGTTAATTGCAGGTCCGTGTTAATTAACCCCAGGCCAGGGCTCAGTTTTATCTATGAAAATATACCTTTGTAGTTAAGACCATAAAATAGCAAACAATTAGCTGCTAAGATTCTGTTGTCAACGGAAAGTTCCCAAGAAAACCTCGTCCAAAAATATTGTTATGAAGCAAAGCTATGATGCTAGTCAGGTTTAAATGTTTTTTTTTTTAATATAAAATGTTAATATTCTACCTTTCATTCATTAGGTAAGCCATTAAAATGGTCAAGTTTTTCATTTACCATTTTTTTACCATGAGCAAAAATATAGTGGTAAGACATGGCAATTACAGCAGTAAAATTATTTTGAAATGTTTGGGTCGCCATTTGTAGGTTCATGCCCCTTTTGAAACCAAGTGTTTGAACATTTAGTGCTTTGTTGAATGAATTATTGTAAGAACTAAATAACAGCAATAACCACATTAATGTGTAGGGTTATTCACACACACACATATTTTATATATATATATATATATATATATATATATATATATATATATATATATATATATATATATATATATATATATATATATATATATATATATATATATATATATATATATATATATATATTATAGGCTGTCAGGTTTTCTTTCATTATAGACAAAATAACGGTACTGTTCTTTAAGGTATTAATTGAACATAATTGATCATTTAGTTATCAAAATATGGACAATAATCTTTGCTGCTGAAATTGGGAAAATATATAACCCAAAAACATTTCTCAATATGGCCACGTTAACTTGAACAAAACTGTTATTCGTTTGGTCTTTGAGCAAGAAGGGAAAAAACATCTCATACTATAATTTTGACTTATGAGGGCACTCATTTGAGCCACATGATCCTAGGTAAATAAATACATAAACTATAATCAGGAATATTGGGAGTGTGCAGGCTTCAACTAAGTTCAATCGACAATCCTGGATAGTTTCTGCCATTACTTACCTTACATATCCTGCTGCAATCCAACCTATTCATCTGTGTCAATTGTGGCGGGCATTTGTTTTTATGTTAATTTATTGGAGTTAACCTGAGTCCTAGTGTGCTCAATAAAGGGACACCCTGGCCTTTCCAATGTCTCATGTGCTTGGATGGGATGCAATTCATTTGCGGGCTTGCTGAGACAAAATGCACACTGATTTAAAGGCTGGGTCTCAGGTTAAAAAAAAACAAACAAAAAAAACAAGCCTTATGTAGATGGAAAAAAAATTCTTACCCATTCAGACCTTTCCATGTTACCTCGTCTTTACAGATTTTCCGCCTCTTTGGAAATCTGCAAATCAAGCAAAGTGGTTACACTCTTACCTGCTCGCACTTGTTCATTTCAGCTCTTATGAAATACTCACTCCCTTCTCAAGTCTGACATCTACAGTATTCAGTGAGTAAACTGACTCAAGGGGAAACCGCCCCCGCATGTCCATTCGCTAGCTTGCTTGGGGAAGGTTTAGCTAGCCTCGTCCGAGCCGGCCTTGTCGCGCTGGCTGCCGCTTCCTCCTCCCTTCTCTCACACACAATGCTGACTGGTCCACTGTGCCGGCGCTGGCTGAAGAAGTGCTGTCTGACCCGTCATCCGCAATCCTCCACACTAGCATCGGATGCTGCAGGCACTCGTGGCTCCTACAACGCTAGCCCCTCATGGCCTCGTCCGTCTTTGCGTACATCAGGCAGGCGACACAATCTCACATGACTCGACTACACCAATTTTTATTCGGGCGTTGCACAAACTAAAATTCCCTGAAATCTAATCCAGACACTGTGAAGGTTTTACTGTGTTCACATACAACAATCAAAACACACTCATCTCATCAGAGGAACTACGCTTAGGGACAAAAATCAGGTTCATCTATTCTAAGTCATGTAAAACAATGACAAATTAAAGATATAAACAACGGGCTTGTGATTTAAAAAAAGAAAATCGCTCAATTCCTGGCATAACAAGCGCACAGAAGGGAACAAGTGGCTTTGCAGGCAAAAAAGACAAAATACAAATCAATCATAGTAAGGTTTCAAAACGATGCGCTCATGTCTTGATTTGAAAGTACAGTCCTTCTTCCGTAAACAGTCTGACTCGTGTGCTCCTCTAATGCCTCAAAGTAACCTGCAGCTTTCCTGACAATTCCTTTGCTCACCGCCTCGACTCTCCTGCTGCTAAGAACTGAAGCCTGTTGAATGGATACAGGATAGAACAAATAGTTATTCTGCACTCGCATAAGCTTACTCTGTGCGCTTGCTAAGAGGGGTGCCCCGAGAGCCCAGCCAAACTTACCGGTGCCTTGTTTTAAAAGCGCCGCGAGCCATAACCGCCACCGCCAGAGCCGTAGCCGCCTGAGAATGAAACGCAAGACTAAGTTCTGATTACCGTATTTTCCGCACTATAAGGCGCACCGGATTATAAGGCTCAATTAATGACATATTTGAAAACTTTTTTTCATATATAAGGCGCGCCGGATTATGAGGTGCACCCTCAATTATTGACATATTTGAAAACTTTCAATCACAATATAGTAATACTCAAAGTAATAACATCAATAACTCAAATAATCACTCTAAACTCTCAATAGCATAACTCAATGTCAAAATGACCAACCTTGTTCAACTGTAAACACACAAAAGAAACAGGTAAAGCTTACGTCAGTTCATTTCCCATCTACGAATCCCAATCTCATCTATATCCCAATCTCACCAATATCGATCTGTATATAAGGCGCACCCGAGTATAAGGTGCACCATCAGCTTTTTAAAACAATTAAGGCTTTTAGGTGAGCCTTATAGTGCGGAAAACACGGAACACGTTGTCGTTTTTCACGGCACAAGCCCACTCACCCCCGTATGGTCCACCAGAGTTTCTGCCGCCAAAACTGCTTCCCTTCATGGGACCGTAGTTGGACTGGTGGCTACTGTAGTTACAATCATTGTAATTTCCGCCACCGCCGTAACCTGAAGACAAAGGTGTTGGTCAGTTATGTTGCAGCAGCCATTAGACTTTATTCACTCAAAAAATACAGTGAAACCTCAAACCTGCCTTAAAGTGAGGCAAATTTGGAAGTGCAAATTTTGGACAACCAACTGTGCCAATGCTTGACAAGAGTTGAAATCATTACAGTCGGTATGAAACGACTTTGTTTTCACCCAAAAAGGCCGATGGTGGTTAACTACTTTGTGAGACACCAAATGTTCGCCATTCTACACAGAGACTGACCCGTGGGAAAACAAGTCCCCCTCCCACACCCCTATGATGGTAATTAAATTATAAACATACCAGTCTATCAGTAATCCACATTACACAAATGAAATAAAAGCTAGGCTTACTGTTAGCTTAACTGCAGATTTCCAAATAATTACTTTTGAAAATCGTTTCAAAACGGGTTTCTTTTAGACAAAAACAGCAACCAAATAATTTTGATAATAATAATAATACAACATGTTAGAGCATTTCCTGCTCAATTTGAAAATGTAATATTTTTATTAAGGTACGGAGATTAAAACATTTTTAAACATTCGTCAGTTGATCAAAGGAGTAATTAAAATAATTAACTGCACTTCTCCGAGTTATTGCAATAAACATGCCTTGACACACATGAGCTGATTAAGAAAAATCGGAAAACCCCACAATAAAAACAAACCGGTAAAACTGTTTCAAAGAGGGATACCTGAAAGGAGCAGTAATAGTGCTACATCAGCATCTCCTGCTAGCTCCACATTGGTTAGAAAAAGAGAGTCATGCGACACATTAACTTTTAAGAGGTTCCACTGTATAAGGTCTATCCGGAGATAATGAAAGGCTGTACCTCCACCGTTACCTCGGTAACCTCCGTCACAGCCGCCACCGAATCCACCACCCTGATTACCATATCCGGGGCCTCCCCCTCCATACCCTCGTCCTCCATAGCCGCCACCTCCTCCACCATAATTACCACCGGGACCTAAAAGACAGAAAAGCAACGGGATAGTTATTGTCTGTTCAGACCCAACAACCAACTTGAAATAAAATTACTCACCATCATAATCATCATAACCACCTCGTCCGCCGCCGTAGTTATCTGAGGAACAATAGAGTGTATTTTTATCAAAGTTGTAACTTTACCATTTTATCCATTATTGTTCCCTGAAAACAAAAACTCACTTATTGAACAAACGCAGTAGTTTTCTAGCATGTTGAAGGCAAGGAACTATGTCAAATTAAGTTGAGGAGCTCCAGCCAAGCTTTACTGCCATCTTGTGGCAGCTATAAACAATCATTTAAAAATATTTCACTATACACGTTTTTGAATCAAAGCAAACTAGTATCTGTCAACTTAACTTGTAACCATCAATATGTCATACAGGATCCATTAGCAGTCAAAAGTTTTCAAAAACAAAATTCCTGTCTTACTAAGATTACACACCTCGGCGATAGCTGTCAGGACTTCCATAATTATTATTTCTACCCATGAAGTTGCCAGAGCCTCCGCTTCTCCCTGAAATGGAGATAATGGTCAAATTCAACCTAGCGTACAGTATAGGCAAATCAGAACTGAGAATGCACACTTACCCCTGCTATTGGACATCACGTTCATTTCTTGCTTGGAGAGCGCTTTCCTGACTTCACAGTTGTGCGAGTTGATGGTGTGGTATTTCTGAGCTTTGGGACAAAATGCATGATTTAAAAAACTCAGCATATTGGCACAATCTCCAACAAGATCTGACGTCAAGCAGCTAATGACATACCGACAATTTTGTCAACAGTGTCGTGATCGTCAAAGGTGACGAAGCAGAAGCCTCTTTTTTTGCCAGTGGAGCGTTCCTGCATGACTTCGATGCATTCGATCTTGCCGTATTTCTTGAAATAATCTCGGATGTGGTAGTCTTCTGTGTCCTCTTTGATACCGCCCACAAAGATCTTCTTAACCGTCATATGAGCGCCTGGTTTGTTGGAATCCTGAAGGAAGAGCGGCGACAATCACGGTGAGCGAAAAGCACACATACCATGCGTGCGTTTGACACGCATTCCGGTTACCTCTCTGGAAACGGCCCTCTTGGGCTCTACCACTCGGCCGTCCACTTTATGTGGCCTAGCTTTCATTGCGTCGTCAACCTCCAGCATGGACGAGTAGGTAACGAAGCCAAAGCCTCTTGACCGCTTGCTGCCGGGATCTCTCATCACCTAATCCAACAAAAACAATGAATAAGTACTGACCATTGAAATTCACTTGAGAAATCATTGTACTTTTTATTCTTATGATGGTAATTACAATAAAAACATACCACACAGTCGGTCAGTGATCCCCATTGCTCAAAATGGGCCCGTAAACTCTCCTCTGTGGTTTCGAAGCTCAGGCCACCGATAAAAAGTTTCCTGAGCTGCTCCGGTTCTTTACAGTCACGGTCCTGCACATTCAACACGAATATGAAGGCAATTAAAAACACTTTCAACATAATAAAAAAAAAAAAAAACCTCAAAATTCACGCCATGAAACACACGATTCACTCAACAAAATTAGTTTAACATGATTGAGGTACTAATTTGCCATTTTTTAATGGAGGTGTAAATGTGAATTATAAAACTGGGAATATTTTCAATTAGTAAGTAAACATGAGAAATAAATACTTTGTCTAATAACAGGACAATAAATATCTACCGAGCCGCGACACAGTTTAAGACTTTCAGTGAGTTTAATTAAAACACATTTACATGTTTTGCTGGCCACCTTTTCCTTCTTGACCGCCTTCCTTCCCTCAAGAGATCCTTTACAATCTCGCATTCACATTTCAGTCCTTCCCTTTGCTGCAACCTACCTTCCTTCCTTTCCTTCAGACCTGCTCTTAATTCATGCAACCTTACATCCTTTCTTCCTGCACGTAAACCTCCTTACTGCCTTCCTTACCTCCCTTCCTTTCACCTCAGACCTGCATTTTTCTTCTTTCCTTCTTTCCCCCTTTATTATTTGCATCCTTTCTGACTTTGCTTCTGACTAATATTCTGCCTTCTTTCGGTACCTGTCTCAAACTGCTAAACAAACCACCGCCTTTATTCTCGATTTTTTTTGCAGATTTTCACGGAAAACTCGCACAGACGTTAAATTTCAGAAGGTTTCACAAGTACAATACCTACTTTCAGCACTACGGTGTATTTAATTTACGTCTATTTAATTTACGGAGTATATTACAACGAGGCCTGTCGATTTTAGAACGCGCTACACGCGATTTGGCTATATCAAAACAAAACATTCACAGATAACATTGTTGATTTTTTGTTAAGTCTAACTTTGCGCTATCTTCACAAGCGATACACATTTTGAATGGTTATTTAAGAAAATGGTGGAGGCCTGCCGGCTGCACGTTGGCCTTGACTGTTAGCGCTAGCTCAAATGCTAATTCGAACCACACTGTGCGAGCTTTGACAACGCGAACAACAAAGAGCAAAGATGAAAGACGCCACGTCAGTTCTGTCATCGTCTCAAAGTGCCGTGATGACGCCATCGCCGCGAAATGCGAAACCTATGATGATTTAGGGGAGAGAGGAGGGGGAGAAAAATCATAGAATCCCGACCTCCATTTTGATGTCCATTCGAGTTCGGGAACGGAGTTGGTCACGTGACAAAGCCAGGCTACCCGCTGACGTCATTGGAGCGGTCAAATCGGTTCTTCGTCAACGCGAAAACAAAAACCAACACAGGCTAGTATGATAATGGTATTAAATTCCATGTATTTTTCGGATTAAAGTGAAATATTTTTGTAATGGCATTTTTTCGTGTCTGCTGCGAAGGGAACCAAGAACTAGCAAGCAACATACGCCATCTAGTGGTGAACGAGATCATAGGCTTAAAAGAAAAGCCTTGGCAGAAAATGACTTTAAAATGTGTACTGGGTTGTCCAGAATTAGTTCGACACTTTAAATTGTTTTAAATAATTCTTTCATCACACATATTTATTACATTTACATTCAAAATGGGGTTCTAACCAGGGTCGAAATGAAGTTCGTGATTCAAATCATGGTTTCAAACAAGGTTCAGGATTTTGAACAGGGACAAGGGCTTCAAAGTTGGGTTTGAAGTCCAGATGTGTGTTTGTAAAACTCATGGGAGTCCCTAAAGGTAGTGCTTCCAAAAATAATTCCCTTCATCCTTGTTACATCCATTTTTCATAGATCCCTTTGCCCTTTCTTCCTCCTGTCCCTTTATTCAGCATCCAGCGTACTGTACAGAGACCTCATATGAGTCCTTATAAACCTTCTTTCTTGTTACGTTTCTTTCATGCACTTTGTGATTATATGATTTCTTTATTTCATGCCCCACCCCCTATGGTGACTATAAATAAAATAGTTATCTACAAAAATGTTCATTTTACTTTTTAAAGGGTTTATTCAGATTACAGGTTAGTCTGAAACTGAAAAAAATGAGTGCATTGATCTGCCTGAACTACAAAGAAAATGTCAACCCTTATATAAACTAGAAACATCTCTGAATAACTGCACCATTTGATGCTAAAAAAATAGAGCTAAAAATAATAATATAACAGAAAATGTAAATTGATCTGGAACATAGGAGCTGCAATACCTTACACATTTTAATCTGAAGAAAACCATATAAAACATAGTGCTGATTCTTCTCCAAATTACATATGATTTAGAAAAAAAGTTGTTGACAGGAATTTAAATAGTTCATAACCACCACAGACTCGGACATTTCAATCTCACTCGAGATTTCTTCATTTTTATATTTAATTATTATTGACAATAATTGATTACATTAAGGATCTGTTTTACTTTCTCACACTTCCGCCCATCCAACTTTAAAACTGTCACCCACTCCTCCACATTGCCTATAGTAACCACTATGACGAAAAACACTAAAAAAAAAAAATGCAAAGATATTTTTGATGTCCTATGCTTCTTTATGGTTGTACAACACGGTATGGTGATGTGATAAAAAAACATTTTAGAGCTGCTATTTGTTATGTGGGAAACATGACAGAGTATCGGCTTCCTTACTTAGATATTCTGATAAGCACGATTGGATGCGTATGATCTATTAGCCAGATGCTAAGAAGCCCGCTTGAGCCTAACCAGCACGTCCGAATATATGACTGCTTTATGACTCAGACAATACTTGTCATTAACTTTATTGTCCTTGGTGAGGGAAATACAACCCCAATAAAAAAAAAGGCTAATGCTGTTCTGACACTGTTAACGCTAAGTATTTATAATCACTCCAAATGCAGACATGCCTTTTGTTTTGACCCGTCTCTGTTACAGCAATTACAGCTTGGAGATGAAAAATAGTGGCAAGAAATGGAGGAGGAAAATAATGGTGGATTTATTTAATTTTGTGTATTCTGCAGAATTGACTGTTGATTTGTCTTGTTGAAAGTCTAAAGGCAGTAAGTACCCTTGTGAAAAATAGAAAACTCATCCATCCGCTTATCAGAAATAAAATTGTTGTATCATTACTAATGACTGTGGGTTAAGAGCAATCCAGGCTTTCATTTTCAACAACCAAACTAACATTTAAAAAAAAAACAATCTTTACAATATTTTTTTCTAAGAGGCCCTCTATTGTATATATTTTTTTAATATTATGCTTGCATTAGTTTGAATTAAGTGGCAAAAATCACCCGTTTTATCCACTTCAGGCGGTAACCCCTTTGCCACTTGCTGGCGGCTGATAATGACATCACAGTTGCTTTGGGTTCAGGGGTGAACTACCAATCACGACTCACCTGTTTTTTTTTTTTTTTGTCTTGTCACATCACAATTGTTCGTTTCCTGAGGCTTGAGCACACGCGATGTTATTTTCAGTCGACGGCAAGTGGCAAAATGGCCGCCCATTGAGATGGAATAAAACGGATGGATTTTTCTGTTAGAAAACCGGGTTAAAACTGACGGTGAAATTTTTTTTTTGAGCCAAGTACACTCTTAGCAGCACAAAGTCTTTTAAAAATAAAAGGCACACAATATTTTGCAGACGAAGTCACTACAACACAATTTAGCAATAAATTACTTCATATTCCAATTAATTTGCTCATAATTTGAAAAAAATATATGTTCCAATGTTATTTGATTTCTACTTTAAGACACGATTCAATCACAATATAAATCACAAGTCTCTTCTCTTCACTGGCACTAACTTAAAGGATGACCATTGTTATTAAATCATTTCATTTGCTTACTGTAAGTACGTATACAAGTTGTTGTTTTTGCATTTGTTACTCGCCCTGTCAAGCCAATTGTTAGCATTATCTGTGGAAAAAGTGCAACATAAATTAGTTTTAGTTCTCCTCATAGCAGATAAATGTTGGATTTTATTTTCTTGCCATACATTTCACTACAGGAGACCGAAACCCAAAGTGCATTTGATAAATGTACTTGCTTTAGTGCTTGTGTCACACCATATAAATAAACCTGATGTATTAGTGCTGGTCTGTAGCTATCATAAACTAACGGGGCAGGTATGTTAGTTTTTCACACCGACAATAGAACTTATAAACGTACGATCATCCACACAGAGTGCGGTGAGCCTGATGAATAATATCTCAATTGAAAGCTTCTATTAGTAATTTTGTGCAGAACACTTTGAAAGATGAGATATATATGAGGCACCTACTCTGCTGTGTGTCATTTTATAACTATTCATCACAGCAACATTAGTCCAAGATCTAATGGTATTGAACAATTAATTTGCTTTAGAGGAAAAAAAAAAGAGAATACAAATTAAAATTTCATAGCGCTCATTAGAAGGTCTTAACAATTCGTTCTTGCTTATAAAGCTTTGTGTAATAAAGCAAGCCATTGAATCAAATGCGGACGGAGGCAATGGCATCCTTGCTGGGACTAAAATGCTGCACTTAAAAGCTATATTAAATAATTCATATTGCTTTATGGGCATTTTACACCTGCAAATTATGGTGAGCTGTATATCTGGGAGTAAGCAGTGGCTGTGGAGCCACACGTCAGCAAAAATAACAAGTACTGTAAATCTTCAGACAAGTGTGCGTAGAAACGATGCAAGTAAGCCTACTAAGGTTAGGTCACGTCATTAGATGGAGATAGAAAAAAAGAGGCACTGTATCGACACGCCTCCCAAAAATTATACCCAAAAAACCTACTAAAAAAAAAAAAAACGCACATATACACACACACACCAACAAACTTCACAGACTCTTCAAAATCTTTCTTACAAACAAATGCAAAAATGTCACACAAAACAAATTTACTCATACACCAATCAAATTCTCACAAATCCACACAGAAAATTCTCTCATTCTCACGTCAACAAAAAAAACTTGCTCACCCTCCCTCATTTTCATGAATGAAAATGGAAGCCATCTCAAATGCTTACTGGCGCTAACATACAAAAACATGTAAAGAAACTATGCAAAAATAACTATGCACTTCATAACGTAAAATGACAAACAAACCGAAAGAGACCAAAAAAGTTAATGTACTTCAACTGCACTATGGCAGTCGTTATTTTGAAAACCGCTAGAGGGAGCTCGCGTACCATTACATTTTGTTCTAACAATATCTTTTTAACTGCTTCCATTCCATTACAACCTCAGATGTCTTGACTAGACAGCATACACAAATGGTCCCCCGAATACCCTTTTGACCCATCCTAGTCATTGTCCACATTTGTGTCCATTTCAATATACAAAATAAAATCTATCTATCTATCTATCTATCTATCTATCTATCTATCTATCTATCTATCTATCTATCTATCTATCTATCTATCTATCTATCTGTCTGTCTGTCTGTCTGTCTGTCTGTCTGTCTGTCTGTCTGTCATCCACTCATCCATCCATGACACTTAAATGTGCAGGATTTCGAAGTTACAAGAACAACGATTTTTTTTCATCAATCTCCACTAGATGGCAGCAGGGTCCATGAAAAGGCAAACGTTGCCCTCGTCACAGCCTACAGATGCTCTCAACGCAGTTTCCAGACAAGATTGTTATTTTACCCCGGTGATGACATGTCTGGCAATCATCTCAAATTTTAATATTTGTTTGTTTGTTCCCATAACCGTGCCACGACAGGGAATATTTTCTTCTAAACAGAAAAATACACGGTGAATGGAAATTTTCATTACAAATCCCTCCTTTAAAATTCATTTTCTATTTATTTGTGTCGATATTGTCATTGTGTCCTATGTCGTTGACCTTGTCCCGATGAGGCATGGACTTGGCTCCACATGCACATCAGGGAGAGAACCTGCAGTAGATGATCTGTGTTTTGGCCAGACGGACATACGCACATGGAAACTGTGAGGAAATGGACATCCAGAAGAGGGAAACCAAGCAGTCCATTTAGATACTGTCTACACCTTTTCACATGCAAGTACAAAGCCGCTCTCACACATCGGTGTTGACTACAATCGCTCCCCGAGGAATTCAGGGAAAGAACAATTCCTTGCATCTGTTTCCTGTTCACTCGCATGGAGGAAACTGGGTATAAATCACAGCAAATATAAATAGAATCAGCATTCAATTTACAGGAGAGTGGTGTAGCCTTGCAATTTTTTTTTTATTTTGCTTCTGTGAAAATGATATGTGCATATTTGCATTCAACGGAGGATGCATAAAATAAATGAGATGCCTTAGGTGTTGATGGCCCTTTGGACTTACAGCATCACATACCACAACCTTAGCATTGTTTTTATAACCATGTGTGTACATACATAAACATGGCATAGACCAGTGGTTCTCAAAAAGGGCTATGTGAAGGCATGGTAGATTTTAACAGGGCTGTATCAGCACATCTAATTTAATGCTTTGCAATGCCGTGACAGGGACAGTCTTTTCAAAATAAGAGCAAATCAATCGGAACATTCTAAAAGCTAAATTATGTTCTAATGACTCATTTGGAAAATGTTTTACGTCTATTATCATTCGTACTACAATTTTCTGGTGGAAAAGCCAGAAATAAAACTGACGGTATAACACAATGTCTTTCAGAGTTGTTGAATGAAATACATCAAGATAGGGCTATATTTTCCGATAATGGTACCTGTCACTCCAAATAAATAAATTCTGGCTGGAAAAAAAATCACAGACGGTATATCGTTGAAAAAAAGGACAAGAGCCACTTCACATAGACAATATTTCATTAAAATTAGAAACATTCCGGCTATCCACATGCTAATGACAAGCAGTGGATGCATGTATACTTCCTGCATACATCCAACGTTTGCTATTGTTCTTAATGACAATAACTAATTATTAATTGGTTGAATTAAAATACACACTGCACCATCGTAAATTTCTATGTGTCTACTTATAAATTACATTTCTTTGCTAGGAAATGTCAGTAGTCCCATTGAAAAAAAAACAACTAAAACATGAGGCTAAACTTAAGTTTAAATGTAATGTTAGGCTGTAGCATTAAATTCAACAAGTTCTGACAAGACTCCTTCCAACTTGTATTACCACCCATAAATCCACAGACATTGATGCACCTACTTTGTATGTTAATATTGACCGACCTTTGTTTTTTTTTTTTAAAGCTGATACATGAAGAAGTGTTTGACACGGCGTATTGACATTGTCATGCAAGTCTGGACAAATCTCTTTTGGATGAGTCAGAGGTCAGGAATGCATCTATTCCTCATGTGCATGGACAGAAAATTGCCCATTTTGTCAATTTGACTTCCAAATGAGCAGGACAGTGAAGGAATTTAATGTATTTATTGTTGTGAGATTTTCCTATAGTCATTGTGAATGACCAATCCAGTCAACGACCTTGCCCGTCTGGTGCAAAACTGCAAGAGGCGAGCGGCTGCTTGGAAGCAGTCCAATGCATCAGCCTATTGATGAGGCACAGATAGTGTGCTGTAATAAAAACCTTTATTTACAGCTCCGACACAGGGCCGCTAATTGACTGCCTGGAGGAAAACAAATGTCGAGACTCACCGCTCTCACACGTCCAGTAACACGTTCCAAGTCATGTGATCATCGCACAATTCGTCTGCCTATTGTCGAGTGAGATCACGCACGAGCGTGAAAACTGACAGCAAAAGTCAAACGTTTCCATAGATCACCAAGTTGCCAGTCCAGATGATCAGCATTTTATATACTGCACATCTATCTATCTATCTATCTATCTATCTATCTATGGTAGCTAGCTAGCTATCCATGCTAGCTCTGTTTGTCTGACTAGCTACATCTATCTATCTATCTATCTATCTATCTATCTATCTATCTATCTATCTATCTATCTATCTATCTATCTATCTATCTATCTATCTATCTATCTATCTATCTATCTATCTATCTATCTATCTATCTATCTAAATAAAACAAAGAAAGACTAGTATATCTGTTGGACAATGTGAGGATAAATGGCTCTAGAAAATGGATGGAAGTTGCACGATCAGTCCTCATTGGCATTATTCACATGGCCAATAGGGGGCGCTTAAATCTAAAACGTAATTACGTGGTAATTTGGGGCAGGTAAAAAACGACTACTGTGATCTTTTTTTTCTACAGGAGGACGGTCTCATTGATTAGGAGAAATGTCTTCAAGTTCTATAGATATTGCAGTCATTTTGCAAGTAGATTTTTGCTATCCTGCTTAAATAATCAACCAAACGGACGCTGTCCACGAAGGCGGTATGTGCTTGGCAACAAAAGGAAGACTTGATAGAAGGATTTCCTGTCCCCCAGTGCGAATGCAGTTTATTGTCATTTGCACACGTACCAGGCTTTTGTGGGCAACATAGTCCCCCCCTCCTAACAAAAAAAAGGGGGGTGGGCCAGATGTGGGAGATGGGATGCTGCGGTCTCCTTCCTGCCACTAATTTTTGTATACAGACAACAAATGAGCAGAAAAGTGCTGCTTTCACAGTTTTCCGCCGCCCCGACGTTGAGATCCCAGGCCGAATGAGACAAAGGGATGGCGGGATGATGAAGTCCCGAGCAGCGCTGGGCAGGTGTTTCATTCGTCTCTGGGGGGGGTCTGGGAATACACCTGCCCACTACAAAGCCGGCGTGATGGATCGAAAAAGCCGCTAACTGACTCAGCACTTAAAGAGCTCTACCTGGGATTACAGCAGAGAGGACCTGATTGAAGTGCGCTGTCATAGCGCAAACAATAACACGCATTTGTCTTATCTATCAGGCACAATCATCATGCTGCTTATGTACAGAGGATGGCAACAACAGACAAAACTCTTGCAGACATATTACTGCCTGAAGGTCTTCAATACGCACGGATTACAGAAACCGACTTGGTAATGCTTGATGAAAAAAAGTAAACTCACCAGAGATATGGATTAGTCGAGTTTGGCTTTCTCTGACCAATCACAGAAGAGAAAAACGATGATGTCATGATAGATACCGCTCCGACCCTGTGAGGAAGAATTTGAAATTTGATTGGTTAACTCAATTACTGCCAGCCCAGTTAAAAGGGATCTTTGGCTTCTATAGCTCCCGGTGGAGCCCCGTAAAAATGACGACTATAGTCATCAATGGCATTGAACGAGTTAAAAAACACACACACAAGAAAAACCCAGTGTTATTTGGCTTGAAATTATACAGACTAGCACTAATAAATACAATGTCCATGGGCAGATTAGATTGTCTTGGCAAGAGAGACAAACTAGATTCTGATTGGAAAAAAAACATGCCATGAAAAATCCCATTTAACCCATTTTACCCTCAATTTTTTTTTTTTCAATTCAAGATATTATAGCTTCATCTGTTTTATTCTGAATTAGTTCATACTCCATTTACGAAGAAGGTGTAGAGCGTGCATGGTCCCCTGAGTCAGTGAGTAATGTTGTATAATAGCCAGTGCCGGCAGGGGTCATTTTACAAGTGGACCCCGACAAAATATCAATGGGCTTTTCACACAGCTACTGTAGTAGAAATATTATCACCATCAATACATTTCACTTTAATTTTAGAGTATATTGTAGATTGTGCTTTCTTTGTATGTGCAATCCATGCAAATAACATGACATTCATTTGGAATAAATGCATATTTAGGAAAATACACAATTCTCATGAGGTTGTGCTTTGCACTTTTACTGCAGCTAAATAATTAAAATATTAGCAGCATAATGCAAGGTGTGGGGAGGCCTTTTCACTACCCAACCAGAGACAAGATTATTTGTTTTGTAATTTCTTACAGGAATGAGAACATGTATTCTTAATTCACCTTTCTAGAGGCAAACTTTAGGCAAAATGAATAAAGCATACCTATGGCAAGGAAAAAAAATCGACCAAGTCTGGTAAATCGACTTTGAAAATAGGTCGAAGCTTGATTGCTTGTCTTGGTGCACCACCTAGTGGGCAAATGGCCGATTCTGTTTGCGTGATTAATCCTTGCGCATTATTTTGACAATTTTGTGGTCATTTTTTTCCACTTCGTTCTGTCAATATTTTAGCCAGGCGATGGCACACTCCTGGTAGTGTGATAAATAAGTGGTTGTCGCACAGTAAACTGACATGTTGTCAGGGTGGGTGGAATTTCAGCTCCCTACTGTCTTCTTTTATTGTTTTCCTTCAATGTGAAATACCTTTGATGTAAAGATCAAAGGATTGGAAAAAAATAATGCACACCTACAGATTTATTGGTAAGCAGGCTTTCATGAAAAACAATATGAACACATGGAGCTTCCTAAGATAAAGGAACGAGCTTCGCAAAAAAAAAAACAACAAAAAGAAAACACGATGGCTATATTTTCCGATAATGGTACCTGTCACTCCAAATAATCTATAGTGGCTAGGTTTCAGGTGTTCAAATTTTTAACATTAAGGAGCAGTCAAACACAAAATCCTGCTCATCAAGAAGAAAAATAACAGGAAGTTATTGACATCAAGCTAGCAAGTTTGCACATTATTATACAATGCAGTGAAACGAATGGTAGTGTTTGTTGTTATTCAACGGTAGCTAGCATGCTAATGCTGATCACGATTGCTAGCTGGGTCGCATTGGCAAATATTATCGGCGTCTAAAAATTCAGGCGTATGGACGATAATAAACATGGAGTGGTTACATCCAATCAATTCCAACTTAAACTTGTGTCTGGGTTCACTTTCATCTGCTGGAGGCATCTCCATATCAGAATGAACTTTGTTGCAGCCATGCGGCGTGCCTTTCTTATCTTGTCCTGTTCTGCTTATCGGGCCGGCGTACACGCTTGCTTCTGTAACGAGCGTCACGCCTTGCACCTCTCCCCATGTGGACGGGCCCCCACATCCGTCCGCGCACACACAATAAGAGGCCGGTGGCGCTCGTGTGTTGTGTGTAATGTTCCACTCGCGCACCTGTGCGTCACCCTCCGTATGTGCCCAGCACATGCACGAACGCGAGCGCAAGCACTGCATGGGGGGTGGCAATGACAGATTTAAAGGATGTTGTGGATTTGAGCGGGTGGGTGGTAGAGGATACGCTCGACATATAGCATGCGGCGGTGGCGTGGAGTGATGGCATCCTCTATTTAATGAGCGCGGCCCTATGGTTACACGCAGCTGTAAATCTGCCTCCTATCACTCGAATACAGGAAGCATTATCGAATAAGTGAAACGGGGACGGCTAATTTCCAAAGAGGCCCATACCTCCCACTGCGTCGTGGAAGGCAACCTTTGCACAAAGTCGGGTGTAAATGTATTGACTTTAAAGGATCACTTAAGGGGATTGAACATCGGCGCTTATATAATCCGCCTGTATGGAAAAATGAGGTTTACACAAGCATTTTCCCTCAATAAAAATTCTGAAGTAATTCAAAGTGTGTTTTCTTGGACGCGCCAAAATCGGAAGTAGTTGGAGCGAATCCAGACATCGAAGGGAGAATTCACGCACGCTACCCTCCATGTTTTATATTCTTCCTTCTTCCAACACAGCTGTTTTAAATGAGCGGCGTTGTTCGCCGGCTTATGCAGAACTTGTATTGGTGCTAATATTAGTTATTAATATTAATATTAGTGCCAAAAGTTAGATCAGATCAAGACTTATTAGGTGACAGATGCCAAAATATGGTGATGGTCAATTTTATATTTACGTGTTGAAAAGATAAAAAATGTGTGAATTTTTATGCCGAAGGTTTGGTTTTTTTTTTAAACATTTAGGGATGCTAAAGATTTTACTACTAAAAGCCAGCAGCTCTTTGACCTGTTAGCTACTTCCTGAAGCTAACTAGCTAGAAGAGATAACTCGCTAATTGGCAGTAAATGTGAGCTCCAATAAGAAAAAACATATTTTGACGATTGTGTTTACATATTTTATGAGATGAAAGGGACAAAATTAGTAATGTGGGTGTGACCTTTGGTGCCAATTGATCATATTTTTTTCACATTTTGGGACGCTATAGTTTTTACTGCTACAGCTTACATGCTACAGCTAACTAATTTTTTATTTTATAGACAGTAGATGTCAGCTCCAATGACATCGTCCAAAATATTGCGACGATTGCTTGATGATTAAGGGGCCAAATTTAGGAATTAGCATGTGAATTTTGATGGTTATAGATTTACACTAAAAACAACCAGCAGCTGTATGCTAACTCCCATAGCTAACTTGCTAGCAAAGCAAACTAGCTAATCGGCGAATGATAACATTGAAAATGCAAGCTGATATCACATTGCCTGTTAAAAATATATAAATGAAGCTTGTTAATGAAAAATGGACTGATCTGACTTTGTATTATAGCCCCCCAAAAAAGCAACACATCCCAGATGTTCCAGGCTAAAAGTGCAAAGCACCTTTGTGTCACTGCCCCTCTTGCTCTCTTACTCTCCTGTCTTCTCAGCCTTGATTTGTAGAGTGCTCGTGTCAAAGGGGACTACTTTGTAGATGCTGTGCCCTGCTTAGCTGTTTCCCCACAGAAAGGCCAGTAAATGTCACTCCATGACACTCTCTGGACTGTCTCACTCTGACCATTACAAGGTTCCTGATATCGGAATCCCAATCAGTAAACCGATTTCAAAATTTGATTTCAAGCTTTCAAACAACTTACAAACAAATTACAAGTAGTCAAAAACAAACGTACCGATGCAAATGAGCTCTAGTTGGAGGCTGCCATATTTTCTAATTCCATTCTTATTGGGCTAAAAGCCTCCATGTAAACTCGGCTGATGTCCTGTTCAATAAATGCCAGAAAGAATTGGCAACTGCAGCTCTCCATGCCCAACCACCCAAAATGATGTATCATACTGTATGATGACTAATATCCAAAAAGGCGTGATGCCTTCAAAACTCCCTTGTCACATGGAAGCAAAGCCCCAGGCTCCCACTCGTCCTACGTTATGAAGAGTTGCATTCATTACGCACTTTATTATGCTTTAATATGCATTTTCAGTGGCCTGTCGGGGTGTGTAAAATTCCTATACACGGACGCTGCAGTGTAAAAACCCTTGTAAACCAGAACTGTCCTTGGGAATGCGGTTGGGATAATTTTGCTTTCCTTTCTGAAAACGCTGACTGTTCTTTTAACCTTATAAAATCGTTAGTGTTGGAGTGACGATAAGATTTGATGGTACTGCGCCACATGTGCTTTTTAGGATTAAAAAAAAACTACAAAAAAAAACATGCTGACTGCACTCTGTCCAGGGGATTTTACGGGGCATTCAAGTACGGCGTTATTAGAGGAAAGGAGAAGTCATGTGACAATCACCATGGGAGAAAACTTTTCTTTTGGGTTAAGTCACATGAGAAATGCTCCCATTTCTTTTATACTAACAGTACATTTTCTGGCTGCTTATGAATTGTGGATACAACACACACATAGCATCCGTGGCCATGCTGAGGGTTTTAAAATGAGGTTTGAGGAGGTTTGTGGAGCTCCTACATTGCTCCTACAGCAATGTTATAAATATACCAGACGACAATCATCATGGCACTCATCATTAGACTTCAAAACAGATCCGATTTAGAGCAATGGAATTAAATATGTCCTGATTTTACTGATCCAGAGAAATATTTCACAGTATAATGATACTTTTAATCTGACGTATGATGTGCAGTAGTTTTGCGTAATTCATATCTGGGTTCGGCTCATATTAGTGAATATAATTTTCATTTTCCTGACACTTAATAATTTGCTACTTTTGCTGCTCAAAGTCAGATGTTATGCATTTTCAGCAAGATGTGTGTGAATCGGTGTCAAATAAGGTAACCGCCATGGGCCACTTTTCTGCCTTTGTTAACTGTTTTAACAGCGGCCATTTTAAATTACCGCCATCTGCTGGCCGCAGTTAGTTTCTATCCCCCTGCTTAACGATCGAAGCCCAGCTGTTCAAGCTTTTTTTTCCATAAAAAAAGATAAAAAGAACAAAACAAAACAAAGTTGACGTCCACTGACGTCAACGGCGGTCCCTGGGAGGGTTCCAGATGACGTCATTTTACATCAACGGCACTCAAACAGTTAATATTTTGATGACGCGGCAACACAAGCGTTGGTGACTTGGGTTGTTATAATAATCTTTTTATCTCACTACATATGAAGGCTCATTTATCATATTTTCTCCTTGAAGTCTAACGAAACATAATAATCTTGAACAAAATTAAACTGTGGTTCAAAAAATTATATTTCAGACAAAGTGGAGCATAAACTTTACTCTGCTGAGTATTATTTTGCTAACCAGTCAATAAATACCAAGTTAGTACTAGAACAAAACAAAAACATCAGTTTTTTTAGCCCCCCTAAATCAAAATAACCTCTATGTACTGGGTCATAATGCTATCATCAGTACCACACATGTACAGTACATCAAAATACACATAGAGTACAGTACGGCGGCCTGATCGCTCAGGGCCATTTTTCAAAGGCTGACATCCACAATATGGCTGGTGAAACTCCAAAGAGGTTTTGGGTCTCAGCTTAATTAGATCCTGCAGAGCTAAATCAAATCAGTCTAAACGAGAGCAGAGAGCCAAAACCTCCCCACGCAAACAGGCGTCTCCTGTCTGCCCTGCATGCTCGTCAGCCGGCCAAAACTCTTGTTTTTTTTGTTCGGTTTTTGGCGGATAGATGGAGCTACAAAGCAAAGACATCTCTCTTCTCTTTCGCATAAATTCTCAATCGTCATACGAATGGTCAAAGCGAAGGATGGAGAAATTCGGCCCCCTTTCCCCGTTGCATGCTACTTAACACACTACTTAACCTTGACAAGTTTATATGATGCAAATACAATTAGCTTATCTCACCGCCCTGACATTCCGACTGCCCTTATTGCCTCGGGGGTAGGTTGCTCCATTTGCGTCGGCCACATTCACCTTTCTGGGCAGCAAAACGGCTACACTCTGGAAAGCAGTGCATTTCATGTTGCCATACGTCACTGAGTTTACAGTAATACACAACCATAACATTGCTACACAGTGTGTTTGCAGAGGATATTTTCATTTAAAAAGACAATATTTTATGTTCTCTGATACTCTGGATACATTTTTATCTATTTTTACTTTAAGTCATACTCTGCTTAGACTGGGAGCAAATATGGAGAAGTCTTTTTCGAGTAAAATATACCTCAAGAAATTTGCCGTGCAGTTTTTATGGGGGACACTGTGTTGTTTACATCAGGAGCTGCTTTGAGAGAAAATTATTAACATCTTCAAGTTCCAGGAAGAACTTCAAAATAAAAGTGTTCCAAAGGCCGTGAGTGTCATACCTCTTTGCAACGTTTGGCTGCTTTACTATAATGGAGAAGACTCACATGCAGCGCATTCTCCCCATGTATTTCATTACTCCTTAGCTTATTCCTTTTACTTACTGCCCGGTATATGTTTCTTTCCCGCCTGGGCCATTTTACGATTTGTTTAGCAAATTCTCCTCCAAAAAAATTAAAGAAACACTATTAGATTATTTATATTTGTGCTGAGCTGTATTGGACAAGCACCACAGGATATTAGGTTATCAATGGTAATTCTAACCCCGGTGGGATTGCAAAAATAGACGAGTCTAAGCCATGGTTTACCCCAACTTTTCTCTCCGAAACAGATGGGAATGTCTCCAGTTCATGAGGACATGTGAATCAGCTCATCTGTGGGAGTACCGTCAAATTCCTGGTCCACAACGGCGTGCTCAGTCAAATGTGGTGTGCAAGGATCTAACTGTGTTTATGAGTATTCTTGTTTTTTTTTTCTACATGATGGGGACAATATTCCAAATGCGTCCATCTTTGAAGGGACCTCTTGGACGTGGTGGACCCTGCAATTTCAGACCTCTTTTTGAGGGTCAAGACTCGCTTTTAGAATCTAGGCTTGAATTGGATTTTGGTTGAGGTTAGGGTGAGGCAATCTGTTGTGAAATGCATGAAGTCAATGGCACGTCCCCACTATGAGAGAAAACGAAACACAACGTCTGTGTGTGTGTGTGTGTGTGTGTGTGTCAGTTTCAGGCAGGTGATGCGAGCCCCTCAGCATCTGGCTGATGCTCCCTGGCTAGAAAAACAGTCGTTTCCCTGCTGCAGGGAGGCTTGGGCCCAGGTCCATTAGTCACAAGGCCCTGGACACCTCTCAGTCATCCCACCACATACGGCAGCGTAATTGATCGCCATCAGCGGCGAGTCGCGGCACGGTCACTTCGCGTTCGGGTTTAAAGAAGCCCGGGTCCGCAACTCCCGTCCTGTCTCTTTGCCATCACTCCAACTTGAAGGTGAGATGATTTAGGAGGCAGGGAGAAAGTTAATTTCTCTTGATCATTGTGTGCAACCTGGAGCCTTAATGGCGGGCGTAATTAATTCTGCTGATGTTAATCACCAGGGCTGGTCCCCACAATTATCAGCCCTGTGCAGATGGGGCACAGCACAGACATGAAAAATTAGGAAAATGAATCTGTAATGGGGTGGCAGATCTAATCTGTGTCAGAGAAAACAAAGTTAAGGAAGAGCGAGGAGCCTCAGGATTCCAGGTGAATGCCAAACAAAAACCTGTGCGGCAAAGCTGAAAAATGTGACCAAAGTGTTGGGTGATTACCGCGCCGGTCGTGATTCATCGCCGGAGCCGAGATCAACATCTCCGAGCCGAACAACGATTCGGGAAGGGGGGGTCAGATTCATCGCCACGGAAAGGTTAATCGGGTTCCGCTCGTGGCTGTGTGGCCTTTGCAATCACCGTGTAAACTCACTTAGAACCCATGTTCGATACCGCTTTTTTCAGACTTACCAGTATTAAACACTGATACCAAGTATCGATACCACTGGTACTTTTGACAAACCAAATCTACCCCAAAGCATTACATTGAATCACCTACTTAGTCCAATATTGGATTTTTCTTAAAAGTTTCATATTATTTTAAATCTTTTCATCTCCTCATTTGTCATTTGTGTTCGAGATTGTAGACCTGCTCCATGAGAGCGACCAATGCTAGTATCAGCTGCCATCACGATTACCGATACCTTAAAGTATGACCAGGTACTCACGCACCATCCTTTTTTTCTCTTTTTTTTTTTTCTAGTTCATCATTGTAAACGTGCCAGAAATAATTTAATTATCTTGGTGATCAATTGATCTGATGATTGGTTTTTTTTCCAATTAAGTGATTAATCAAAACGTTTTATCCTTGTGGAGTATTTTGCCCATTTTTGGATCATTTTCAACATAATTCTCACAGTTTTTTAGCCCAAGGATGGCACACTAGTGTGATAACTACTAGATAATCATATACCATGTTGAACATTGACATGTTGTCACCATCAGGGTGAAATTTCAGCTCCCTAGCGTCTTATTTCAATGCTTTTCCTTTGTTGTGAAATATGTTTGATGTAAAGATCAAAAGATTGGAAGAAATACCACAAAAGTGTTAAAAAAAACATGTTTTACATTCAAATGGACATGAATTATTGGAATTTTATTACTGGTTTGGACCATAAGAATATTAGAAAATAGTCAAACATGTTCTATTCTTCAACTTGTTGTTTCTAGTTTGCGATGGAAAAACTACTCGAAAAGAGCAGCCCATCTTTGCTCACTAGCAAAACTTAAAACATAATAATAAAAAAGACACAAATACACACGCACTACCGCACACAGATAAATGAAATATGTTGGCCAAAGGGAAAAACTGTAATCAATGAGCGCACACACACACACTGATTGTTTCAATCATGGCCCTTACCGATGAAAGAATTAACGGTCAAAGGACACACACTCCCAGAGGACACGTTCCTCTGCCGACGTCAAACAAAATTAAGCAAAATATAACTGATTAATTGAATTGCAGGGGAGCCATTTTTCAAGCTCTTACTTGGCCGTGGCAGTCGGGGCCATGGCGTCATTGCTATTTGCTCTGCTTAATTAGTCTCGTGCCTAGTTTGCACATTCTTACAAAGTCTGGGCCATGATAATAATAATAAATCTTTAGCCATCATAATTGTTCTTAGAACGGTAAAAAAAAAAAGAACGAGCGGCAATTGAGTGGAGTGGCGCTCGGTTATTGATGAGATGTGTAAGTAGCGGTGTTACAACTGGAACGCATTCTAATACGACACCTAGCTAGCAATGATTGATTTCATCTTATCTCATTTCTGCGCTTTGACTGATTGTGGAAACGATATGTTTTCTTAGGTAATCATCTCCATGACATAAAGCTTTATTAGCTTTCCTCTTTGGAGATGATGAAACTATTCTCTCTCAGACTTTTTTTCTTTTATTTTGGTCAGGACGGTTAAAGTTAAAGCATTAACTGGAGATTCATTTCAGTATAAGTACACGAATACATGAATGTAGTTTTACTTTTAAAAAGTTGGAAATAATAATGAAAAAAAATACACACACAAGCCAAGTTCAAATTAGCTGTGCCATCCCAGAAAAACAAAAATGAAATCAAACTAAAGTTACGAAAACTGTTTATCCAAGAAAACTATTAGAAAAAAATGCCAGTAAAAATGTGTTGGATTTGGTATTTTTCTTCAAAAGTTGTATTACACCAAAGAAAATTTTACAAGTATTTAAAACTAATATTTAAATTCCTCCCAAGACTTTATTTGAGTGAATATCTGCAATAAGCTTTGTACACAATAAGTGATTAATCATATTCCAATTTAGCATTTTTCCTTTAAATTGCATACATTTAATGGCAAATTTCTATTGTTCTAATTTGTAATTTTGGTTCCAATAATACATAAATGTAAAAATGCATTTTCTTCCTCGTTTTGTTACTTTTTTAGAGTTTTGTGCCACAGCACAGTTTAGCTGTGATAGGACTCAAATGGAACTGTGTTAAAAGTGAGCCAATTTTTAACTTTTATTATTCAAGTTTTGTTGAACATAATTATTGAAAAATGTGCTTGACCATATTTTTACCTTTAAGCTCCATTAATACCTATACAATCTATTAACTTAGTAAAGACTTTTTATTGCTTAAATAAAGCAATTTTCATTGTTTTATTTAAATATATGTTGTCATTTATTGAATAGCTTTTTAAACATTTTTTTAAATACATCATGAATATTATTCTGCCCTCGCTGACGTTTCAGCTAGCTAGGCAGATAGTCAACACCCCCAAAAAAAGACACCTGTTGGTGATTCTTCCCCTTTTTAATCACTTTAGATGCTTTAAGTAGGTGTAAAACTGAAACAAGAAAAACATAACTATTTACATGCTGCGGGAAATAAAATACAACAAAGTAACCAGCCCACTTGAATGTCGCATGACATAGCACGAGGTTAGACAAGCATGTAACAGTCGCGAGCTAATGTGCTATCCGCTAGCTCGATGCTAATCGCCAACTCGATGCTAATCCCCATAAGCGAACTGATTTCCCCCGTCGTTGTGACACAAACATTCAAACAATAACCCCAACAAGCGTGTACAACTCTAAACATAACAAACATATATACATACAGGCTGTGCTTGGCTCAAGACTTGAGGACTAGTGAGTTGTCGCCATTCAAGCATTCCCTTCTTGCTCGATGGGAAAACAGGAAGTGCACAATGCAACAGCATCCGGTTGTCCTTTCACATTCGCGCAAACTTTTAAATGAATGAAACGAACAGTTTTGTAACAACAGAAATGGTACAATGGCTCATAAGGAGCCAGAACAAATATCTCTGGGAATAACTAGCAGGAAAAAAAATCTAAAAAACACCAAAAGATGCAACCCTCCTTGTGATCAATTTGCACATTTTGACGATATTACAGTTAACTCTCAAGTCCCCCCCCCCCCCCCCCAGCTCAATACACAGCAAAGGTCAACATCTCATTTTGTTGTAATTACTCACAAGGGGAACATTCTTGAGGTGAAAGCCAACGAGGAATAATAGATGGCGTGCTTGTTTTGTTCATTGTTCTGTGGTCAGGTGTGACCAGGTGTTTACACAGGCCACACACTGGCGGCAAACCGAAGGACGCGCGGTGCATTTAAAGACGCCCTGCGAAACTTGTACAGCTCACATTCATCACGCGCAAGCCAGAACAAAAGCTTCGTTTCTATTTTTCGTATTATTACCGCCATGCGTCGGGAAAGCGTCAAACCTCCCTGCAAGGATGCGAAATTCCTCCGAGGGGTCGACCCGACGGAGATCAGTATGGTCATAATTCCGGCGGATTATATGCTAATGCGCTCTGGCCTGTTTGCGGGAGGAAATTGCATCGCGGTTATTAGCGCGACACCCGAGCTCGGCGACGCTACGCCCTCGTCGGCTCTCGGATGTCCTCCAAGGATTTACATTTTTATTACAACGCGGGTGAAATAACACCGCGCGCGCCCTCGGCCCTGAAAGATTTAATTGAATGTATTCAAATGTGATTCATTGAACAATTACACTCTCATTCTGCCAGTGCAATTGTTTTGCCTATAACGGGCTCTCCTTCGCCTTTCCTCATCCTCTCACTAACACTCCCACTCCCTTTAAATTAGAAATGGGGCTGGCCTTTGAGGGGGAATCGATAGTTGCATTAATTACAGCAATTCATTACCCAAATAAACGCGGGACTCAACCTTTGCTCGGATACAAATTTGGGGGGCGTGGAGAGACAAAGGCCCGGACCGGGAATCCCCGTTGCATTAATCTGCGCGATCAAACTCCGGGGAGTGTCCGGCGCCGGATCAATCCCCGGCACGGACGGTGACTTATAGGCGGCGAATACAAAGGCGGTCATGTGACGCAGCTCGCCCGCTCTCTCTCGCTCGTTTTCCGCCGTCGTATCGGGAGTTGCGCCGGCCCACAATGCGGCGGGGCTATCGGGGCAGGCCCCCTGCTCCCCAGCTCCCAGCCCATTCCCGGGTTTGCCGCTTGGAAATGTTTCCGCCGGGCAGAGGACGCGGCTAGAGGACAGCCCTCTCCCTCATTGTCATCTCAGCACTGCCAGCCCGTTTGGTGAATTATATCCCGAGCGTCGGCCATAATAAAAGATGATAATGATGGATCGCACCGATAAATTACTCTTGAGTGGATTGTTGGGTCACATGGTTATGTGTGCGGGATCTTGAGCACCCTTTAGCAAAAGCGCGAAATAATATGTGCAATGTTATGTCACGGGCAACAGCTACGGTATGATGTCATGTTTAGTTTATACTTGTTTCGCTCTATACGCTTCGTTTAAAGAACGGGCACTAAAAATGCTCGGACTAAGTATGTTTTCAAAAAAAGGTCACTTTTAAGTTTGCGGTAGAGGGTCGCATAGCATGGCTCGACAACCCAAAATGTTGAAAGAACCAAAAACAGTTCTGTCAATATCCTTATGCGTCATTCAAAATATATTGACAAAAGTCAGAAACTACTTTATCAAAGTAAAGTGTTCTTACCCGTTTCATGTGACTTCTGTTTTCGGACATTACCGGAAATCGGGCATGTAAGATGTTTCTGTTATTTGACAACTTCTCATTCACTTTTTCCGCGTTGGCAATGAAAGCGGATGATTTGTTCCAAGGACTTTATTGGGATCCATGATCACAATATCCCCTCGTGCAGTATATTGACCATTTTTGGATCGTTTTATCCCACGCCATTCTCACATTATTTTAGCCGAGGGATGACAATAGTAAGATCACTAAACTTTTGCGCTATGCTGAATTTCGACATGTTGTTACCATCGAGGTGAAATTTCAGCTCCCTGGTGTCTTTTCTCAATGCTTTCCCATTGACGACGTTAAATGTCAGGAAGCCATTTCCATTTCAGATTTCTACTTTTGAACTTTGAGAAGCTATGACACTAAACTTTTAAAACAGTGCCTGTGGTCATTGAGAAAAAATTCTAAATATTCTTGAAGGAAAAAGCACAATCCAAAAAAAGCCAATTCAGGAATTCCACAAGAGCATGTTTGTGTACACCACCAAACCTGATAGTAAACATCCATCCATTCACGCTGCATTTAAAAGTTGCTCCGTCTAAGTTGGCGGTGACCCAGTTGAACAAAGTTGGGCACACTTTGGGTACGATGAACTGGCGCCACATGAACCGCGGGCACGGGTGAGCGCGGCTCCCATCCGGACGGCGCTTTTAATGCGAGCTGACGTCTCATTGGCCTCGAATTTTCACAAGATCTGACCCGACCCACTTTTCAAGGCTGCGCGTCCACAGAGGAGCTCTCGCCGCAGTTTTTCCCCCAAACTTTCCGGGGGAAGCGCCACGGCATCCAGGATTCGATCCCGTTTGTTGTATTTGTTTCAACCGCTTGTGAAAAAGTTGAATCCCTCAAAAGCGGATTTGTTTTTCATAAAAGTCCATTTGAGTTGGCGACCATCCAAAAGTCTTGCTAATTAAAAATCAATCTGCGGGCCATTAGTGAGAGGGTGTGTGCCAAGGTTGTGCGTATCAGAGGATCATTTGTAATGGAGCTGGCTCCGGAAAGGGGGGACGGGAGCTACACAAGCCAGATAATCTGGGGACCTGCTGTTTCTTAACTTAACAATTGATACTATGTGTAAAGATGCTGAACTTGTAGTCTGCACTAATTGATCCACTTTGCCTCATTGGGGGAACGCTTCGAAATAAATGCGGGTGTTCATTGCATGCGAGGGACTCCATAGATAACTATTAAAGGTGGAGTTGTTGCCCTGATTCTGATGGCTGCGGAAGGCATCGCAGAGCGGGAAGACATTTGTCTGCTTTAGCACCGGTGCTCGACAATGTTTAAGTGATAAATCTTGGCTAACTCCAAACGGCGCCATGGGAACGAAAACCCGGAACCCCGGACTCTGCAACTTATTAAAGTTGCAGGGGTGTATTCCGTAGCACCTTTCCAAAATTTTGCCCAATTACAGAGGTGAGGGTGCTACTGACGGCGATAAATTTCTCCCTGAAGTTTTACATCGTATGACATCGACACTTTTGGGGACTGGACAATAGAATCGGCGGAATAAAGAATATAGCGCACTCGGCGCCGTAATCCCCCAAATATTAGACATGCTTTTGTTTTTGTCTCAAAAATAAAGGTCAAAAGTATGGGTGCGTCTTATAAACAGTAACTTAAAAAATAGACTTTGTTTTGAAATTTGACACCATTCGAGCAAGATGGATCTGTCAGCCAGATATGCCGAATTTTGACGGTCACATTTGCATCTTTATAACGGCCATATTCGTACTTACAATAATTACCGGGACAATTGGCTGTTCGCAACTGTGCCTGTTAACAGCTAACAGTAGCTCGCATTAGCTGAGATTGTTATGGCATTATTTTCAATAAAAGAAGTGAGCAGAATGAACCAACATCCGAGTCCATCCTTGTTCATGAATATTACTATTACGTATATAAAACACATAATAATTGTAATATTATTACAATTATTATTAATTGTAATATATATATATATATATATATATATATATATATATATATATATATATATATATATATATACATACACACACACACACAGTATACAGTTTATACACACTAATCTATTCAGATTTTCTAAAGCACGGATATACGAGTACAAGGTACTCAAACTTTGAAGATTTCACTTCAAAGTGAGAAGAGACTTTTGACCCTTTCCATACGACTGAAATATAGCGCGAGGGCGAAGCGGGCGATACACCGAGGTGTCACGTGCGTTTGATAATGCATGAGTCTACAGAGCGACGGGCGGCGTGACAGCGCCGGCTCAAGGAGAGCTCAATAACAGAGCTGTCAATGTATTCCCTATTTGAGTGTATTTTTAGTGGCCGCCATGGCCGGGCCTCATGCATATTTCAATAGATCTTTTGTATATTAGGTGCGCGGGCAGCCGCAAAGCGGAGCGAAGACGAGCGCAACGCGGCCGCGAAGAAATATGGGCTCGATTGTGAGATTTGACAGAAGAGCTCGGCGTGGCCCTCGATAGCTTGCCTCTGACTTTGAGTGGATGGGCCGGCAGGACCTTCATTGATTGCGTTTGGAGACAACAAAGAGATGACATTGAGCTCGGTGCGGGAATGAGAGCGAGAAGACATACAACGCTCTCCTTATGGAAGGAAGGAAGGAGGTGAAAAAGGGAGAAATTAACGGATACCCTCGCAGGAGGGTTTTCATTGGATGAAGCCGGTTCCGTGCGATGATTACATGCAGAATCGCACACATAGGGATGTACCCCAATCAGCACATACCATCTTTCACACGCATTTGTAGCAGAATTTGTATTGTTTTATGATATATGCTATATATGCTCCATTGCTATTCGTTGGAAGTCGTTATATTTATAGTGAGCATTTTAATAGTCGTACGGAACATCAATGTGTTTGTCGAATGATGTATGCGGGGTTCGACAACACCTTGTTTTCACGTTTGTTGATGAGAGTGTAAATTTCCACCGTGCCGTTTGACAAATCAAATCGCGCATCATACTATAAACATGCTAAGGGAAATTGACGAGTGGCGTGGGAGATGTAGGGAGTTGTAACGCCGCCACGAAAGGAAAAATATTTGCTCCTCTCGCGGAGATCAGTTACAGGTGGACCTACTGCTGTAAATCACGCGCATAAAATTGCGCAGTTTCCCGCCAATCGATTTTCTATATTGTACAGGAGTTGGTCATTTTGCGGGAGCGTGCAAGCTAGCTTAGTTGAAAAAAGGGTGGTCTGCGCCGTTGTAGGTGTGAAGATGGTCAGATGCCAATCAAAGTCGAAGTTGACGCTAGTTTTTTTTTTGTATATATACAGTCGGTCCCCGGTTTACGAACACCCTGTTTTACGAACATTTCGACTTACGAGCGTGGACCATGGAGATTTTTGTCCCCCACTTACGAGCAGACTTTGCAAACTTTATCTGTTAGACATAGCTTCTAAAATTGCTAGTAGCGGTAAAGGAAGAAGTAAGAGGATGATGACAATAGAAACGAAGCAGGAGATGGAAAAAAAACTGACACCGTGACTGAAACAGTGACTGTGACATTGTAAGAGCAATAGCATATCAGCGTAACTGTGATAACTTTGCGGGTTGGTCTCTGCTCCCCTCCGCCCCCACCCAGCTTAGGTCAAGTCGCTCCAAAAGTAAATGTCCTTTGTATATGTTATTAAATTTAACTGTACAGTAGATTATGTTACTCATTTTTAATACGTGTATAAAGTCGTGATGTTTTTACCTAAGGTTTTTGCACGCATTCACGAATTAACATAGGTTTGGATTTCCCGTCATACGAGCAGTTCGAGTTACGAGCGTAGTCGCTGAACGGATTAAGTTCGTAACCCGGGGGCCCACTGTAATTATGTCATTTACTATTCGCATTGTGGATGCGTCACATTCTTGTTTTCTCCAGCCTTCACGATTCAGTGTGTTTTTTTTGTCAACCGATCTAATCAAAGAGTTGAAGCTCAACGCATTACAGATAGACGATGACTCATAACCCCGCAGCAGGCAGCGAGCGATCCGTAGGCGTGATGACAACATCAAAGTCACCCCTTCAATCCTCTTTTCATATTCTTCGAAAAGAACATCCAAGACGGGCAGACTTTCCATGACATCAAAGTCTTGGAATTTTATTTCTGTTCATATCTGGATTGTATTAAAGAACATATTTTGCCTTTGAGACCTTAACTTTTAATACTGTACGTATGTAGTACATTTTGGCATAGGTTATTCCATCGCAGCAGCCAAAAATGAGACAAGCGGCGTGCATACCTCAAATATGCGTAATGTAGAGGAGGCACCTCCACCTCCACATGAAAATGGAAGGAAATTTGGCTAGAATGGGAGCGCGCGGTTAAACATCCTCAGATGTCAGGAAGTGTTACTTCGCATTGGGGATTGCACTGCAAAAAGCTGCCAAGAGAGGGAGAGCGTCATTGGGCGCCGGGATGATTTGTCTGTGTTGGGCAAATGTTTGGAGACACACCTCCTAAGTAATAAATAAATCTGTCTCGATTTGGGCAAGGCTCTTTAGTTCCTCTGAATGGGAATCGATGACCTCGCCAAGATATTGGCGACAACTTCCTGTTTCCAGCTGTGGGAACGGTGGTTATATTTGAGTTTATTTCGGATTTATTTTTATATTCATAAAGCCGAACTAAAGCAGTCTCCATGTTGCCTACGGGAGGGGCAATGAAAGCAGTGACATAAATATTAAAATAAGAACAGTACATGCAGTATGTAAATTAAGTTTAATTTAACTTTTAAGAACAACAAATTTGCATTTAAACTCATTCAGTGCCGTGACGAGTATACTCGTCATTTGTATATTTTTTTCTTTCTTTCTTTCTTTCCTTCCTTCCTTCCTTTTTTCTCTCTTTCTTTCTTCCTTTCTCTCTCCCTCATTTTTCTTTCTTTCTTTCTCTTTCTTTCTTTCTTTCTTTCTTTCTTTCTTTCTTTCTCCCGCCCTCCCTCCCTCCCTTCCTTCCTTCTTTCCTTCTTCCTTTTTTTTCTTCCTCTCTTTCTTTCTTTCTTTCTTTCTTTCTTTCTTTCTTTCTTTCTTTCTTTCTTTCTTTCTTTCTTTCTTTCTTTCTTTCTTTCTTTCTTCTTCCTTTTCGTACTAAATCTTTCATATAGCACGTTTTGACCTGCGGCCTATTGAAACTTCGTTACAAAAATTGTTCTTTTGCTGGATTTTTGATGCCGTGACAAAAATCCCCGTGCGGCTTATAGTCCCAATAATACGGCAAAGGTTTGTGAGTGGGCAAGCTGAGCAATTTCATTTCCAAACCGCGAGCGGTGAAAGATAAATGAAAGGAGGCGGCGGGCAGCGACTTGTAAGTAGCGAGCTTATTTAGAGGTGTAATTACACAGAGAATAGCAAAGTCAAAATATGCCTGCTCCATTGGAAATCCATGGCGCGTAAGGATTGCCCTAGAACTTTCAAGGTGCTCTAACGAGAGGCAGAGGAGCGGTCACATTGATGGCACAGAGGCCATCAGATTTCCATTATTGACTGCAGCAGATATTGCACAGTAGCGCTGTGTAAATTGGTTCCTGAGGGCCTTTCAGCTCTCCGAGCAGGGGCAAAGCGTGCAGGTTGTTCACCCTCCCAACCCCTGGACTCGGTAAATCCAACCGGCAAACCACTTCCAGTACCTTCGCCGGCGCCGGGGCCCCTTCCCCTGATCAATACCTAATTCCAGCCTGCGCAATCAGCCGCCGTTGCCTTGGCAACGCTGATGTCACACAAGTTGGGCGCGAGCTGTTCCAACAAATCATTTTCTTTAAGCAAACGTAATTGAAGATTTGCACAGTGGGCTGAGACCATTTTACACGCAGAGCGAAATCTGGAGGAATGCCTCAGCTGCTGACCCCGCGAGGTAGGCAGGAGGTAACCATGGTAACAAGGTTTACCTCGGAACACTCATTGTGGGTCAAAGAAAAAAGTTGCATTTCATGGGGAAAATGTAGAATTTACGATCGTAAAACTATACAAGCAATTACGACCGTCGAGCTTCTCGTCCAGTTAGATTTTAATCTTTTGAAGTGAAGACGCTTTTAAATATGGCGCCTTGGATTTACACGGCCATGCTTGAGGGCTTTGATATATCCTATATACGCAGCCTATTCATTTGTGTCCACTATAGAAGACGTTTTTTTTTTTGGTTTATTTTCTTACATATGGGAGGAAGGAGAGGTATTTTGTAAGTGATATTTTTAGTCGGTATCAATATCATGGCTCCTCAAGGGTTGACCAATCGTGCTGGTATCGGACATCCCTCAAAACAATTGTTAGATGCGGCCCATTAAGAAGTCAAAACACGAATGTAGACATTACGCAGAGTTCCAACAACGCTTGCATCTTTTCATTTGTGTCTTCAGTCAGGCAGACGTTGACTGAATGACCCGAAAGTCCTTAAACGTTGTTAAGACAGATTCAGGCAGAGGGAAGGAGCCCGCTGCTGGGCTATAGATGAACTCCCCCCCCTGAGCCGCCATGGCCCCTGATTCAATCAGAGCGTCTCTACGTCCGGCCTTTCCTGGCACTGATGTATTGCCGGGTGCAAGCGGCGGTGTGCGCCATCACTGCGCGGATCAAGTTATGTCACACGTATTTCACGGCAGCTGCGATTTTATTCCGCCGTCGTCCACTCATGCTGAGAGGTGAAGGCATTAGCTTGATCCGCCAAGTGTGATTGCGTTATCTGATCATGGATTGAGGAAGGCAGAATGAAGGTCGACCGACTTCCTTGGCACAATCGCCGATGACGCAAAAATACGAAACTCGGGACTGAGTCGTCCCGGAAGACGAGGTTCACGGGTTTTGCTTAACTCACGTCACAGGTAGCAGTTTTGGTGTAGCTCTTCAGTCTGCTAGCTTAATGCTAAAGTTAAGTAGCTTCTATTAACCCTTTAAAGACAATGATTCTTAACTTTTTCGAAATGATGTAAACCAGCGGTGTCCAAACCATGGCCCGGGGGCCATTTGTGGCCCCGCCACTCCCATTTTTACAACCCTAACCCATATTTTTGACATGACCCGCAATGTTCTTAAAAAAAGTAATAAAAAAGGTTTGATGGTGGGCAGCGTTAGAAGTGTGAAAACGAAATATCGCACTAGAAGAGTTAAGGGAAAGTAGAAAACAAAGCAAAACATGCACCTTGTGTCTTTCTATTTGTGGAAAAAATCGGTTAATTTGACTTAATTTGAAAAGAAAACTGTTCCTGCTCCTGTTACAAAGCCTTAAATTCCACCTGCTGTTCGATAAAACACACTCAAAGAAAAGCACGTTTTGCATTTACACAACGAGAGGTTGGAGTTCAAGCCAATATTTTCTATTCGAACGAGTATAGAGATATTGTAATTCATACCACAAAGCGTACATTTCCATATTATTACCCAAATGTATTCCTAGGCTGCATACTTTATTCAAGGTGACATTGCGTTCTTTGCATTACAGTAGAACAATATGCTGAATATGATTATATGGCACTTAGTCAACTTGTCATTTTCCAGCACAGATTAAAGAAGTACAAAGTAAATGAAATGTGACTATTGCTGCTTTCAAACAAAAGCTGAGATGACACTTTGGATGTTCCTGACAGCTTCTGACTAACAGATGGGACATCATTTAAATCCTAGGCTTGGTTTTCTTTACCCGTCATTCTCCGGCAAATATTATTTATGGCCTAAAGAAAATCTTTTGAATCCAGATACTTTGCGATAAGCGAGTGTCAATTCCTCCCAGTTTGGTGGCTTGATATCTACTGCTAAAGGCTGAAATGAATATTCAAAACAAAACGGAGGGGGGGGCAAGCGAGGGGAACGTTAACATTAATTAATATTTGTTGCGGTGAAAATGAAACCCTGATCCGTGCTAATTTCAATAGACAATTAATCATGGGAGTCTGTAATTACACTGGGGGGGTTTACAAATGATTTTTTTAAAGGGGCAGAGTCAAGGAAAGGAGATAAACCCATCGCCATCCCAATCATTGGCTTCACACCAACCCCTGCAGAAAGAGCAATTAGAGCAAACAGCAGCCGAGCACTAATTGTGCAGCAGGAGAAGATGAAGGTGCAATCTTAATTGCAGCCAACCCCCGCGCACACGCCGCCGTGCTCAGGGAAAAAAGTGTACAACACGTCCAGGCGCCGAGGTAAAAACAAGCCCAATCATCCGCCGCACGTGACGTACAGACGGTCGCGTTCGACACAAGACGCGGTCACGCCCGACATCCTCCGCTGGCCGCGTTAACATTGTTTCACACGTCATAAACTGTGCTATTTGCCATAAATGATTTCGATTGACTTTTAAGCCATTGGAGAGGGGAGGATGAATAAACAATTGATGTGCGCTTCAGTTCAATAGAAATGAGTGCCTGTCATGAGTCTTTTGATAGCATAGCAGTGATATTTGTATTCAGCATCAATTTTGAGTCTTTATAAAGCATTGGTGCACGGTTATTATAGTTCGAGAAAACTAACAGAATAAACTAGTGATTTATGTGAGAAAAATTTAATTTTGCATGCCATTTATTCCACAGTTGCCAGGTAAATTAAGCAATATATATTTATTTATTATGTACTATATTATATGTTTATACTAATGTAACTTGGCTGTAATTATATAATTAGAATTATTTTATCAACATTGAAATTACACATACTGTATTATATATATTAATATAGATGATGCAAACAACTAAACTCAAACAAAACCTTTAAAACATTAAATTTTTATATAAATATTAAATATGTATATGCATTTTTTATTACACTTGACAAATTACACTTTAATTACATATATTATGATGAACATCTAATAATATTTGCAAAATTATAATATATATATATATATATATATATAATGTGTTTAAATTATTAATTATAAATATTATAATTATTAATTAAAATCATATATATGACTAGAAGAACTAAACTAAAAGAAAACATAAAATAACAGTTAATTATTGTTCATTTTATCAATAAGAAAAGTATGCATACTGCATTAGATGTATTAAAACATGTCATATAAGACTAAAACAATTGAACCAAAACAAAACATTTAAAATGACACTATAAAAACCTATTGAAATCAAGACAATTTCAAACACAAAAGCCAAAGCAAAATAAAGGCTCATTATAATGAAAATGCAAAAGTGTTATAACCCTAGTGCTATAGGATCAGGATTTTGGATCTGAAATTAAACTAAGACCCCGTTGAATATGAATATGAAAAACTCCAAGTTGACCAAAATAAAAGCAAGATTATATTCACCCATGGAAACAAAACATCTGTCTATTTTAGCACCATTTTTACAATAGAGTTGGCGGCGGCAGCGGGACGCAAACGAAACAATGAATTAAAGTAAAGTAATCAAAGAGTTGATCTCGGCGCTTCGTCAAATAGGTCGCGAGAGGGTTTATTCAAAGAAGAGCATCCAGTTCAGGAGAGACTGTTAATCGTTACCAAGTGAATTAGACGGACATTGAGCGATCAGTGGCACTCGCCCGCCATCTCCAGCGTGTAAGAAGATACAAACGCAGCCCCACGCGCACTTCCTGCGTAACCATATCTGTTTAACTTTATAATCAGGGCTTTATTAATGCAATGCTTGTCTTCCGCCTAATAATGAAACAACACAAATAAAATAAATTGTGATCAATGGAGGAGAGCGGAGACAGATGAGGAGTCTGTCACATTGGGGATGATACCAATTTATCTCTTTAATGCATCTCCATGGGGTTCTCTCACTAAAGGATACACATTACTGAAGCCCTCGTCTCACTGGGAAATGCGTGAGCGGAATACCGCCGGCGACCATGTGGATCGGCCGCGCCGCTCGCTCACTAAACGCGCGATCAACGGCCACTTTATTCGCTACGCCTCAAGTCTGGTGAGAGCTGCGTGAGACGTATTCGGGTAAGTAGAGTAAACCGAGAGTAAACCCTTACACAAATTAAATAAATGACAAAAAAGTCAAAGCAAACTATCAGGACACAAAAGTCATCCTGGGATAAAATATCATATTTTCCACACTGCACAGGTATATAAGGCGCAGCGACAAAAATTGAGCAAAAATAAATGAATAAAAACAATGCCGCGGATAAGCCGCACTGGACTATAAGCCGCAGGTCATAAAATCAGATATACACGCAAAAAGATGGTATGTGGAAGTTTTTTAAAATCATTTATTCTTTAAAATTGTCTATCAACAGCAACTTCCTGTCTTCAAAAGACTGGACATGCCCGTATGTTTAGTCCCAACATATTTATAGAAAATGGATGGACGATTATTTAACGTAACGCCAACAAAATACTGCAGAGTTACTTAGGAGTTCAAATCAAAAACTATACTTCAATAGCGACTTCTTCTGTCTCCCTTTGTTTCATTGACGGATTATTTTAGTGAACGAAAGATGCAAAGCAAAACTGAAAATAACAAATATGTGATTTACTGCAGTCGTCATCTATCGCTACCGACATTGTGGGGATCTCAGGGTACAAACATTGTGGGCAGGATGTGGAAACATACTCACATATACATAAATTCTCGAAAAAAAACACGCAAATCACCAATAAGTGGTTTCCATTTAAGAAAAACAACAAAAAAAGATGATTCAATGCCAAACCCGCATGTATAGTATTTTCAACTGTATGTTTATGGTATTATTTTTCAAAGCTAGATTGTTTTGAAGTCTTATACTAATACAAACGTTCACAGTTTGTGACCAAACCATCGCGTGGGCTAAGAAAAGGGCAAATGCGGAAATGCGGGACGTACCCTGTGATTTTGTGCTGCTATAAACGAGCGAGCGCGGCAAGGCAAGAACATCCAAGCGGGATGGTGAAGCAGGAGAAAGCGAGGCAGTAAATAACACGTTCCGCTCCGCAGGGTCACCGAGGAGCAACGACAAGAGCAGACGTCACTTCTCTTCGGGCTCTCAGACTCGCTCGCATTCATCACATGCAACAACTTCTTGGCTTTCCGGCCTTTTTTTTCGAGGAGGGGACAATGGCAGTTAAGGAGGACCAAGGTCAAATTTAGACTGGGTCGTAAATTGTTTTGTTTGATGGCCAACATTTGCCTCACTAGCAAGGGGAAGGCCAAGACCATAAAAACATAAAAATGGGGCCGGGCAGCTGTAGGCTTGGCTGCCCGTATTGTTGTCCTGGGGAGGACGAGATTCTCCCAGCGAAGATGATTTTGGTCCACGTTACCCAAGCTGCTTTCTGATTTAAAATTCATACCGGCAAGCGTATTTTTTTTATATATTTCTGTTTTTACTTGATCAAGTGTGTTTGGAACACATGTTTTTATTTCCATCATGTACTGCGCTCATCCTCGTGGGTGTTATAAGAGAAACACAACGATTTGAACCCATAACTCAGTGCTTCTGAATTATATCTTGCAAAGCCGCTCCTAGGAAAGAAAAAAAACTTTTGCGGCCACCATAATTCCTAAAATTGTATCCTTTTTAACCTAAACAACAGAAAAAAAAACAATATTGTCGGAATAATCGTAGAAATACTGATTATAATAAATATATACAACTGCTTGCAATGAAGAAATATGAATATAAGAAATGCTATAATAACTATAACTCCAGCCTGATCAAGCTTGGCCACAGTCTATGTCGCTTTGTTTGTTATCTACAAAATATGTCACACTTTTAATAATCATACACATAGAAAAAGACGTATACAAACACGTGTAAAGGGTTGCGGCCATGTTGGTTTTAGCGTGGGAACATTTATGTAAATTAGGGACTTGTCAAATCAAATAAAAAGAGAGCGTTCGGAGGGGCTGTTCCAGAGCGCGCAAGGATTGACCTTGTACAGTCCTTCTCCGTTCTCCTCATGCGTGAGAAAGAAAAAAGGCCTTCTCTCTTTCTTTGTGTATAGTTACTCACAAATAGTTACTCACAGGTTCTACCATATTGTTAACTACTTTTTAGTGTTTACACAGGTTAGTCTAAAACTGAAAAAATAACCAAGTGCATCAAAGTACTTGAAATAAACAAAAACAAACAAAATGATGCCAGTCTTTATTTATTGCTTTTGCTCTTGACTACTGTGTCGTCTCAATGTCGCCTGTGGTGTCACAGAATAACAAGAAATGTGACGTTTTCTTTTTTGTGATTATTCTAATATGCTCTTCCTTGCGAAACTTCAAATCTGCAATACTCATCTCATACTCACACACTTCTGAAAGAACATTAGCTCAAATTAGCTTTCGTTATGTTATTAATAAATTGTGGTATTTATCAATGCAAAAACAATGTTTGTGTTAATGCTTTTTTACAAAGTGTAAAAGAATATCAACATGCAGCCCGTTTGACATTTTCAAGTGATTGCTTGTATGAAATTCCAAGGAAATCTCAATGCCCCATTAATGGTGAGGAATTTTTACAACATGCCCAAGGGCGAATGGTGTGGTCCTTGGGGTGTACCTAGCGTGTTGATGACCCCTACTAAAGTGCTTGTCCTAATTAGGGTACCGAGACTGGTTTCCAGTCTATGGTATCAAGCTTGATTGAATCGGACCGTAACACAAAAGGAGGAGCAATGATTTTTTTAAATGTTATTTTCCAAAAGCCAGGATGATTATGTTTGTACATAATGGCTCCTAGTTACACTTTAAAGAAAATTAGCTGCTGATTTAGAGGTTGTTTTTGTTTATTTTGTTTTGTTTTTTTAGTACAATTTGTAGCAAATCATAAAGACGCAGATTGCCATCTTATGGCCCAATTAAAGATGCTCATTCAAAGAGCTTAAAGTGGGTTTAAATCCTTCCTGAGCACTACCATCCCTGTAGACCGCCACGCACATAACCGAGGTTGGGAGATGCTCATTAAATCACAGCAGTAGGCAGATTTCGGGGGCCAGCTAATAGCCGTTGCTGAGTCGATAGGAAGAAACCAAACGAAGCAGTTAGGAGGGGGATTTGGGAATCCCTGGACAGGACCCCCATGTAGGTTTGACACGGACAGGCCACACCTCATTCCTCTGGCCGCACGAGCCCCCCCCCCACCACCACCACACTCAGCTACATCTGCTGCTCATTAACGGCGCCATAATGAGCCTTTGCACCTGAGCTAAATAAAACTCCCTCACATCCACGCGGCCAAAACCGGCGCGCCGGCGGCTGCGTGTGTCAGCACAGCTCACCGCTTGGATACCCTGGACACCCCCGTATACTAACAGCAACACCGCCGTCGCCTCCTCAAATGCTAACCTGCCTTTTTGGGGGGGCGTGAGGACATTAAATGAAGTGAATGGAGGAGCTACTGGCTACACATAAAACCCCCTACAGGTTCTCCATTCACAGCCTTGGCCACAAAGCGGATAATGACTTCCATAAAACTGTCGGGAGGGAAGAATAAATGCCGACAGCATACACGGCCGTAATTCACACGTGCCTTTAAGTAGCGGGAAGAATAAGATGAAATAGTTGATCAAGCATTGGAGAAATATTTATGTGTTGGAAAAGCTTGAGAATTACCTGGTGGTCGGAACCGTGGTAAAAATCAGGTTCTGGGATTTTGCAATCCGTCTAACATCGATAATGATTGTATTGCTAATGTGACAAGATTTTAAAAAAAAAAATGAAAAATTTTCCCCACCAAAATTAAAATATGACAATCCAATGCGAGCAACTATGCACTCCTAAAAATTCTGCAATGATTATAACTCCCACTGAAAGATCTACATTTAATTCATCCTTTCATATTTCACGACTTACTCAACAAATTGAAACCATCTAACTTCAAAATGTTCGGGTCATTCTGAACATCTTGCGAACGATCTATAGCAGTCTGCTAATCCCCAAAACCTCACAGTAAAATTCCCAAATCAAAGGATTTTTACATATTTAGAATCTACATTTACATCTACATTTCTTGACTGTGTTGAAACATGACAGCTTTAAAAATGTATAGCCCATTTTTAATATGACTTTTTGAGATATTTTTGAAACAAATACAACTCTAAAACAGATATGTTTAAAAAATTGGTCCGACTACCACTCCCTTCCAATAGCAACATTTATTCTTTCTCGACGGATAGATTTGACCTTGTTATGATTTATTTCATGCTTGATGGGTAAAATAAAACTTCAAAATGACCTGCGCTATAAGAAAGTTTTATTATGACTACTCAGCTTTGATTCAGCTTTGGTTAGTGTGGATTTTTTTACAGCGCTAATGCTAACTTGCTACATTCAAATCTTGCTAGCAGTTACTGCTCCTTTCAGAAATATTTTACATATCCACCTCCTCCACATTTGTCATATTGTAACGAGTTAATTCCACAGAAATTATCTTCACTTTCAAAGTCATTTTATGACCTGGGTTACAGCAACACATATTTGTAAGCTAACATTGAATTCATGGACAAGTACACTGGGAAAACATTGAATCCTTTTCACTTTGTATTGCTGTCATTATTATTATAATGCATTATGATTCAGACAAATGGCGTTTATAGATATCTGTAGTTTGATTAATACAACATCATCATTAATATGAACACCAAAGAAAAACGGAGCCCCTCCTCCAACCCCCAAAATCTGATTTCGGCGTACGTGAAGCAGCGGGCGAGTTTGAGCGAGGTTCTTTTGACAAATGAACACGACACGCGAGGGGGAAAATAATTTGACAGGTGACAAATGTTGAGCGGCGATACAATCTGAGACGCAGGCCACCTGAAATATGGCTCACTCTATTAAAACCATTCATGGAGGATATTAAATAGTTCTTTAAAGACTTCAAACATCCGATATGGTGCTTTTTGCTAAATGTTTCGCCATGACGGTTTGTAGAAAAACAAAGGAGCTTTTAGTTTGGATGAAAATGTGTTGAGATGTTAGATTCATCACCGTGTGAGGTCATATTTTATTGGGCTGTGCTTCCCTCAGCCCGCGTAACCATAAATAGTTACGCTCAGTGGTCACTTTACCGTTTTAGGCCGAGAAACGAGAGAAAAATACGTGTAAATGATTGCCCTGTGTTGTGGAGGAAGCGTCTATCAGTCTTCATTAAAGCACATTAGATCATCGCATGGAGATCAAGTTTAACAATGTTGCTGTTGGCCACTTGTCTCAACTTTTTTTGCTTTCGTGTTATTTCACCTGTTAATCATCAAAATGCAGTATTTGCAATCCCCACAAACGAAAAACTGACATAGTATTACGATGCAAGTTCGTTCTTTTACCCACGGGTTAGGTTTAGCAATTATGTGGTGGAATATGATGTGTGTGATTTATGACTTGTGAGTCAAGATCAGGGGACTTTTCTCCGAGCCGCAACGTTTTCTATGCCAACACAAATGTTACATTAAAGCAGCGCTTCTCAATTATTTTTTGCATAGGTCCCCAAGGAAAGAGAAAACATTTTGTCCCCCACACACCCTCACTCATATACACACTTGCGGCGATGACTATAAATGAGACCGTTATAAAAAAAATATATATATAAATATATCTAAAATTGTATCAATTTTAACATCATTCATTTAACATAATTCAAAAGTCATTGAAATCAACTTAAGTAAATGTCAACTTGATTTTTTGCAGGGTTTAAACTGGTTACAGCTTATTCTGAATCTGAAAAAAATTCTTAAAGCGCACCCAACTGCCTGAAATTTAAAAAAAAATGTCAATCCTTATTGAAACTAAAAACCTATATGATCAATTGAACAGTTTGATGCTCCAAAAAAACTTAAATGAATACGGTTGGGTTACGGCGTCCATAGCTTACGTATTTTTTACGTTATGAAGTGGAATATTAAGTTTTCTCGTCCCCTTGTTATGGCATTTTCCCCGCCTTACGGCATCAACAATTCCAAAATTCAATTTTGAATTTTGGAATTGCTGTGGTTAGCCAAGGGTCCCAAGATTGCTAGTGGTGTTAAAGGGAGACGTAAGAAAATTATCACTATGGAAACAAAGCTGGAGATAATCAAGAAATACAAAGAAGGCTAGGCTAGGCTAGGCTAACCTGTTGTTAATACCATTATCATCAATATGTTAACCTGAAGAAAAAGCTCTAAAATATTGTGCTGATTTTTTCTAAATCTCATAAAACATTCATGTGATTTTATAAAAAAAAAAAAAAAAATGTTGACAGCGATTAAAAAAGTTTTGGACTCCCGCACAGACTTTGACAATGAGAGCGCCCCTGCGCCACCCGGTGCCGTAGATGTGCAATTACACTACACAGGGCAAAAGCGAAACCCGCTTCCCTCTCCACGAATCCGATTCCATCGTACCCATATGTTTTTCGTATGTACTATACATTATATACATACGTTGGGTATATGCAGTGCCTAATTAGTCTTTTCAGTTCTTTTGTCTTTTGGATTTTCAGGGAGCCAGTGATTAAGTGTTCATGAATTAATGCAACAAGGTTGCGGAGCAGGTTCTGCAGGCCATAACTCACGGGCCAAAAGTTGGCCTTATTTACATCGTACACAGTACAAACGTATTTCTCATTTTGTTCCAAGAAACACTCGGTGTAAATCCTCTCTAGGGTACAAGAGGTAATCGTGTACGATTCAGGCCGGTACAACAATAAACAAAGAGCAAAGAGAAAAAAACATGTTCGTGGCAATAGGATGCAATTTGTTATTCTGAGGATCAGTTGTTAATTTGGGGAAAAAAAATAATCCAGAAACTTGAATGTTTAGTTTTTAGAGCATTTGCACAACCGCGGGCATAAAATGTTAAGGTAACTCACTAAAGTTTTTATCGCTATTGTCTTGTGTGTATTTTAAGGACGTGTGGCAGGATGGGAATTAACAATGCCATGTTTTTTTTGGGGAGGGTTAATGATCACGTAAGGTTTTTCTCAACCCAAATGTTAGTTTTACGGCCGTTGGCAAAGAGCCTTTTGTTTCATTACGCCGTGCCTTTATCATTTATGCATTGATGGGAACACAAGGTTTTGGGGTGAGGACACTTATTTTCTTAATGTGTTTCCCTTCATTCAGCCACAGGGCTTGGATTAATGGCTTCTTCTGTCCCCTACTGTTCTGCATGGCTTGGGAAAATAACACAGAATTCTTTCTTGGGCTCCAAATACTTGTTGGCGATCTATTAAATGCGTGCTTGCGTTTATTTGTATTTGCGCATGCAAGGAATTCTCCACTCCGGAGTTCCACAGGCGATTAAGGCAAACTGCGGATGTGTTACATATTTTCTATCGATCGGGGCGGTTTATTTAATTCAATCGGAGCATATCCTAACTTGGAGCGGCAAGGGAAATCGTTGGGAAATCAATAGGCGGAAGCGAGCAAGACAAAAATAATTGACTGCTTTCAAACTCCTCCGGGCGGCTGAATAACTAAGCACAACAGCACGGAGGGATGTCTGAAATTGTTTGTTTGCAAATCCTTCACCCAACTATCCAAAAAAGAGAAAAACGGGTCCGGGTAATTCCTTGTCAAACTCTTCGGTGAGCAAAGTTTACACTCGTATAAGTATTGTGCCACACCATTCATTGCAGGCGGGAAAATTTGTGATTTTTTTTTTTTTTATAATACTTTAAACTGATACAACAACTCCCCCCCAAAATGCAAGTAACATTAATAGAAAATATTAAATAAGATACATAAAATAAAGGGAGTTCAGGTACCATTTTAGGGAAATATGTGTTTATAATATTTTTTATAAGTCTTATGTTTACAGGAAAGACATGTAATAACCGATGATAGAATTTGTTCCACTTCAGTCATTGATATTTTGATGCTAACGTGAGGAGTTTGGGCTAAAGAGTACATGTTAGCTGTGTTAGCCGTAAATTTGCTAGTGTCTTTTGTTGATAGAATTACTCACGGGGTTGTTTTAAGTATCTATCTATCTATCTATCTATCTTTTAGTTGGACCAACACTCCATTATGACCAAAATATTGGAAAAATTATGCAAATTAGAAGAGACTTACCTTTGGCCTAACTATTGTGAGAGCAATTAGCTTACTGCAAATTGTCGTGAATGATTTATCTCACAATTTTTATGAAGTATTTCATGATTGTTACGTTTACAGGAAAAACATGTTATAAACTATGATAGAATTGGAATTTTCTACCTCAATAATAAACACGTTAAGACTAATGTTAGGATTTTTTGCTGAAGATTAAATGTGTTAGCTGCTAGTGTGCTACTGTCTTTCATTAATAAAATGACTTACTCCAATATAGTTGAAAACATTGGGAAAGAATAGGAATCATGGTCAGAACAATTAGCTTGATGTGAATTTTGCTGAATCGTTTTTTGCTCACTTATTTTTCTCAGTTGTTTCATAATTGTTAAATTTACAAGATAAAACATGTAATAAACTCTCCTAGAATTGGATTTGTCCACCTCGACCATCAATATTTTGATGCTACTGTTAAGATTTATTGCTCAAGAATACATGCTAGCTTTGTTAGCTGCTAGTGTGCTAATATGTTTTGACAAACAATTGTTTGTTTGACCAGCCTACTGCATTAAGGCTGAAAACATTGGAAAAAATGAGAAAAATAAAAGAAGGGATTTATCAATTGTCAGAGCAATTAGCTTGATGTATTTTTTTAGCTCTTGTTTTTTCATTTCATGGCAAAAAGATTAGATTGTGTATGTTGAGAGATAATGTTAGAGCATAATTGTTGCCACTAGAAGTATATCTGTAATCAAACAAAAGATTTTTGATCAAGGTTGGGATGGGCAAAAGAAAGAAAGTGATTTTAAAAGGTGCTGTGGACATAAAAAGTCTACACACCCCCTGTCCAACAAAAAAATCATCATCAATCACACCAGCGTTACTTGTATAAACGACTCTAAATGATCAGAGAACGTGAACGTGAAATCTTATCGGCAAATTTGCACAATTATTTTTGGCCGATGTTTGAAGGACCATAATCGTCCGATTTAATCGGTCAAACCCTTTTTTATATATATTTTTTTTCCATTACAAAAACCTGCCACCGATGTGTAGATTTTATATAGAATGGAATAGAATGCCTTTAATGGTTACTACAGCTATAATTTACACAATAAGCGCATGTATTTGCTTTCTGTGTATGGATTATTTGAAATGTGTTAAAGGGGTGCTCCTGTTGAAAGATGCTCATGGTCAAGTAAGGTTGGCCTTAGCTTGAGGAGTGTGTCAGTGTGTGTGTGTGTGCGCGCGCGCTTTTATTGCAATGGTGCACAAACCAGATGCAGTGAGGTGGAGCTCTTCCCCGAGGAGCCGCCACCCTCCCCGGGCGCCTGGAGGTCCACTTCCAATCTATTTGCCGTAATTGCCGTCAGAGTGTACACCTTGGAGTCGTCTAATTCCCTCTTTTATTTCAGCCACCATGAGGGAGACCATCTGTCCTCCCCGCCGCCACCTCCCCCCGCCGTGGGCCGCCGGGGTCTGCACCAGAACACACACATGCGTGAGCACAGAGATTAAAAAAAAAAAAAAGAACACATACGCGGCAGTGCCAGCATTTTTGTCCGAGACACCGACGCTTGAATGCATCACACCTCAAGCCCCCGCCAGTCACATGAGCGCTCTGGGCTTTTACGAGGTGCTGCTGAGGATGGCCACCGTGCTCTCGGGTGAAAGATAAAAGTTGTCCAAATAATGAAAGTAAAGTGACACCGTTTACCATCTGCCAATTTTTTTTTTCTCCACCTTTCATTCCCCGAATCCGAGAGGGTTTTGTCACACTCAATTACAGCGAGTTTCCACTGAAGACACTCGAGATGATTTTGGAATATTTTTACATAACAATTAAACCGTCGGAAAGAATGATGAAACTGTGTTTGCTGTTGCACAACTGATATTTTTTTAAACTTTGACCCTTGTGCAGTACTTTTGACCATTTTGGGTCATTTTCTTCCACATCATTCTCACTTTATTTACAATACTCCTGGTAGCGTGATAACTAAATGGCTGTTCCATGTCAAACTTTGCACACATTGTCACCATCTGGGTGAAATTTCAGCTCCCAGTGTCTTCTTTCAATGCTTTTCATTTGATGTGAAATGCCTATGATAAGCAGATCAAATGATTGGAAAAAATACTGTAAAAGGGTCAGAAAAATAAATAAATAAATAAATAAAGACATGATAAATGTCTGCCTAAACATAATCCGTGAGATTTGTAAAACCTGAAGTAGAACAATGGACTCAAAATTTTGTCTTGAATGAAATATTTTTTATTGAAAGAATTCAACTCATTTTCATACTTACATGTTGTGGGCCTGATGAAACCCATTTGCGGGCCAGAATTAGCTTGCAGGCCGCAGTTTTGACAATCTATAGTCATTTTCAGCTATTTTTTTGATATCGCTTTTTGTTCGATGCGTCTAGATCAATGGCCCAAATCGGGTCGAGATTGACACAGACGGGATGAAGAAAAAAAAAAACTACGACTAAGAAAATCCTTCTTGTGCGCTGAATCGTCTTAAGAGTGAGGCCAAAGCGCATACCGGCGCAATACATGGTTCTCAAATAAATATTAAAACGGCTTTCCATTGCTCCATTTTCCCCCTACAAATAAATACATTCAATCAAACGGCATAAATATTGCACAGTTTGAAAATGATATTTTCATATGTGTCCCTGCACTCTTGCGATGTGTTTTGTTTGTGGCTTTCGCGTCCGGGCGCCGCTGATTTAAATACCATCCCATCTCATTAACATGCGCAGATAGAGCGGCGAGGGCCAATTACATTCATCTTGTCATGTGGCCGGGCTTCCGAGTCATTAATATTTTATGGCAACGCGCTCCCCCGGCCGCCGAGGAAACACACCAGTGCTCTTACATTATTCTGCGACTCGGGACGGCGCTTCAGAAACATCCCCGGAATACACACTCCAGCAGGTCATGACAACGTAAGCATGAAAAATGATTGGAGAGAAATGGGTGGGGGAGGGGCTTGCACAAAGAGATCCGGAATGATTGTTTGATTATTACCAGACGACAGAAGCAGAGGAATAACAGTGGGGAAATATGTTGTTGTTTCTTGAGGTCGAGCTCGGCACCGCTGAAAGATTCCGTCCGAATCCATTCCGGCGCTTTTAACATATTCAAGCATTCAAAAATAACGATAGCCATCAACACAAAAGCAATTTTGATGTGATAACTCAGCTCAGTGAAGAGTATCAAATTGTACAAAACAGTCCCAGGGGCGGCTTAATTTCGTAATGGCTGAATAAAAGAAGAGGAATTCTTGTAAAGCAGCTACGTGTTGTCACTACAGATATTAGCAATCTTTTCTTTTGGTCTCTATTAATAGAGTAATTTTAACCAGGCTGGCAGTGAATGAGTTAATGTAGAGACTTGTATTACAATGGATTTGACCAATCAGCATGCACGGAGGCGGAGCTATGGAATGTGGTTGTTTTTCACCAGGATGGCATTTACAATAGGAGGCTAATGACTTCTTGTCAATGTGGCATATTTCATATTTCATATTTCACATTGGAGTCTTATTCAAGATTCAGGAGTTTTATTGTCATATGTATAAAAAAAAGATAGCAATAAAACAACAAATAGAAACAATGGTGCTAATTTTATAATGCAAAATATCATGTAGTGCAAAATATTATTTATGCATGCAGTAAGAGGCAAATTAGTTGCGTGAGGGATTTGTTGAGAACTGTCCTTGTTTTTTTTTCAACTATCTTACCATCGGAAGAAACATTTGTCAAAAAAAAACCCTGAAGTCAAATTATTTAGCCATTTCCAGCAGTAAAAAGTTAATTTGTTGTCTGATAATTAATTTGATAACTAATTTATTTTTCATGTACGACGAATAACGAAAATTTTCAACGTTCCGTCGACTGATAGTGACATCATCTGTGCTGAAGTCTTGGGTAACAACAAATCAACAGCTCACCTGCTGGTCATGTGACATTCACAAGTTGAGCTGCGATTGGTCGTTATTTAAGCCTCCAGCATATTTATTGTATTTAAAAACTAATAATTGTAAACCAATATTTCTTTTCATTATTTTTATCAATACCCTTTTTTTATATAGTACAACATTATGGAGAAGAATTTTTTTCTTTGTTGATATTTAATGTGTATTCTTATTTGTATTGACCAATAATCAATTTGTGGTTAATATTTTAAAATAATTTCACCACTGTTACATGTGGTAAAGGCTAAAAACAACAAAATGACAAAAACGAGGAAATGACAAGTTAACTTCCTGTTGTACAGGTTGAACCCTGGATTTTAGAGTGACCCTATGAATATTTTCCTCAACATTGTCCTTTGACACAATATTCCACGAGGTTATGCAGGTGCATGGAACAAAATGGCGGCAGTGTAAGAAATTGGCATTTTATCCAAGCCGTATACATTGCTATGTGAAGTGAACCAAATCCAAGGGCAATCATCAAAGAAATCTATAGCAGGCGCCTGTGTAATTCCTCTAATGATTTTTGTAATGAAAGCGTCCAGTCTCCAGAACGGAGGCCACCGCGTTCTGCGGTCGAGAGCACGGAGAGCCCGAGGAGACAAGCTCAACACCGCTTTGAGTGGTAACAGCAGCCTTTGCCGACGTGCCTCCCGGCTCCGCGGCGACTCGACGCGGAGAGCGATGCGGCGCCTCCTGACAAATAGGCTGCGCTGCCATTTGTGCGGCGAGACGATGTGAGGGGAAGGCTCGCTTAGTGGGGCAATTTCCTTACGCAGCGTGATCCTCTTGCTCCATCCCGGGAACGCAAATTACATTCGGCGCAATGTTTTTATTTCATTTTTTTAAATAACCTGTTCATTATTGGGGATACTTTTGCAAAAACAAATAAAGATGTCAAACTTTGGACTATAGAAACACTAACTTCACGAGCTGCCCTTATGGCTCATTCACATGACAACCATTAGCTTTAGCTTGCTTAGTTAGATTAGCTCGCTAGGTAGCAATGGATACACAGACAGACAGACAGACAGACAGACAGACAGACAGACAGCTAGCTAGCTAGCTAGCTAGCTAGCTAGCTAGATAGCTAGATAGATAGATAGATAGATAGATAGATAGATAGATAGATAGATAGATAGATAGATTATTATCTATAACAATTGTATAAGTATCCCTATAATTGTAACCTTTTTAACACTGACACAAGAAAAAGACATTTTAATAAAAACTTTCAACTTTTCACTACTTTTTTGACAGCATTTGTCTCAGCAGAAAAAAACCCAAGTGCGTCAAAGTTTGCTATAAATTGCAATTTCTATTTTCTAAACGTCGTTATAGCCGAAAAGTACCAAATATCCTTGCTGTCAAAATGAATCTGTAGGTGAATAAAATGGCACTTTTCTTTGGCTTAAATGTGTTTTTTGTTTGTTTTGTTTTGTTTGCAATGGGTGTCGTTGGAAGATTTGCCTTCTAAAAACGTCCCTGACTCTAAAACGTTTGAGAACCCCTGAAGCAAACTATCCTATGTAAAGAAAATGTTTTTTATGGACCATCAATGAGATTAAATATGTTAATATATACTGTATATTTTTTTAATAACTATAACTTGTTACATTTAAATTCAAGTCACTGAATAAATAGCGTTGCACAAATTTTTGGGACTTGCAACAGTTCCTCCGTGGTGACATAAGCCCTAAAAATACAAAGTACAAGTAACAGATACATAAATGTAATAAAGAGTAATAACTCTAGCATCTTCTGCACATTACTCATGTGTCTTATCTTTCGTGTCAAAGCGGGGCAATTCTCATATGTCATTTCTCAAACAGCCAGTTTCTAGTAAAGCGCGAGAAGAGTGTGTGCACGCCCGCATTTTGCATATCAACAATCTTTCAACTGACAAATGTTAGCTTTAATAAAACCGCAAAGCGAAAACCGGAGTCGGGGAGGGGGTAAGCGCAGACAATTTACCAGGAAATGAAAACGTGGAATTGTCTGTGGGAAACATCAGAATCATCATAATCATTTGTCAAAGCATGATCTATATCTTTACTCTGGCTCACATTGGATATCCGCTCTGAGTAGCGTGCATTGTTTTCAAACTTTGAAATTTTGCAAACCGGGTTGATTTCCAATTATTTAGTCAAAAACAGCATTATAAAATAAAATGCCGCTTTAACTTTGCTTCATCGCCTTATAAGCAAGCAATTGTAAACATAAAATGCCTTTTGACTCATTTCAACATTATTACATTTTTAAAAATATATTCAGACATTTCAGTACAATAGATGAGAGTACTCATATTTTAAAATAGAAATTACAATATTTAATAATAACGTTATGGTCAAATACCTTTGGAGAGGAGAGGAGCTGTCACCCTTGACTAATGCTTACCTAATACAAACCAATTGAGCACTGTAGTGCTAACTGTGACCATTGGATGGCAGTGTTTCCTCACTTACGTCACAGCTATTATCTACATGCAATTCAGAGTGAGGAATGGAAGTCAATCTTTCATATTAACATAGACAAAGCACAAAATATTCTGTTGGCCTTGAAAGGTGAAAAAAAATGCTTAAAAATGATTGCCCTTTAGAGGCTTTCTTTTCCAATAACGCATAATTACAATTTAATATAAAATAACATACTCACTGACCCCCTGCAGTCAGGCCACGGATCCCCGGGGTTCCGCAAACCCCACTTTGAGAACCACTGATGTAAAAATCAAAGGATTGGACAAAATACCAAACAAGGGTGAAAGAGTTCTTAGCATGTTGTTAGCACATCATCAGTAATTGTTTTGTTGTTGGACTGAAAGCAAAAACACATTTTAATTGTTGTAAACCGAGAGCAAGTTTTTTGGGGAGGAAAATTGCTGACTAATCGTCTTCCAAACTTTCCGAGTTCACAGGTTACTCTGTTTTTGCGCACCAGGCCTTCTTTTAATTGGTATAATAGAGCGATGCGGCCAGTCCGTGTTCCTCTGACATTAAGTCCCAAACCTGAGAAGGACTTTGAAAAGCAAATTTAAGACTTTTTCATACCTGTTTGAACAACAACACAGCGAAGATGCTTGACGCTGTGATAATCAACATAATTAAAATCAAGTGACCAGAATGAGATTTGCATTATTTTTGTCTCTTGACACCTTGGACGCACTGCAGGTAAAAAGACCCCGTGATGAGAGATAAAATATGTCCAAAAAATTATAACCCCCCTCCCGCTGGTGGTGTAGCCTATTAACGGACCAAATGGTGTTAGGAAAAAAAAAACAAACGAACAGGGGACTGGAAGTTTATGTCAACTGCTTGTAGAGAAACGAGTTGATATTTTTTTTTGTACTTTTTAGACAATATTTTTTGCATTTAACCCATGTGGCATTATGTTACGAATGATTGAAATTCCTTTGAATTTTTTATATCATAAAAGAATCAATGGGGAAAAAACGCTAGGAATAAAAAAAAAAATAAAAATGCAACGATTCTAACCCTTCAATATGATTGCAGCTGGATGTGTGAGATTTTGTGCACAAAAATAATCATTATCCAAATTTTGCACCGTATAAAACCATTATAATTACAATTTTTGAGATGCATTTTAATAGGATTTATGACACTGATTTTATTGCGGCTTTTGCAACATTCGGTTGAGCGGCGGTCAAACTATGTCAACTAACAGAAATTTCTTTTTGATTTGTGTTTCACTTCAAGACAGTCGGTGGCGGTAGAGAGCAGGTAATGGCTGTCTTAAGTGTCATCATCATGCCACAGACTACAAAGACAGACCATATCATTTTTCCATTTTTTGTGGGTGTTAATGAATGTAACCTACATATGTATGGATAGAACTGATGTCAATGAACAATTTGAGTTGTTAAAGGAAAAAAATATTCATAAATAAATTAAATGATTACACATTTTAAAGCATTTACAAAATTAGGGAAAAATGCAACGTGAATACTATGCAAAGTGTAAATACAAGGAGTTAAAGAAGACACTAGGGAGCTGAAATTTCACCAAGATAGTGACAACATGTCAAATTCCAACATGGCGCGACCACTTAATGATCACACTACGAGAAATGTCCGAGGAAATGACCCAAAAACGGTCAAAATATTGCACAAAGTTTCAATATGGAGTCCGTACAAAACAAACCTGAATAAACACAACACAACTCCCAGACTATTGTCCTCATCTCTAGTGGCTAGTTTTCTGTGAACTTTAGCGATATATCCTAAACGTAATCTATTGTCCTCACTCATTTTCCAATATGTTTGGCACGGAAATGCCGCGGCTCGCCTTTAATAGCTCCATCTGTACTATACCCGTCGGGATACTTTCCTTCATGCAGACCGTGCAGATAATGCTGGCAGGGCACTTCATTAACATCAACTTACTGAAGAAAAGAACACTTTTTGGGATTAGATGTCCGCGGCAGATGAGGCGAGATGCCGTAGGCCCAAGCGGTCTGCCACGTTTACCGAGCGGGACGGGAGTTTGCGTCGTCGGCGAGCCATCTGGAATGTCTTCCTTCATATCAGTGTGTGGTCCGTTACGACCCGACCGGCATTTGATTTTTACACACACACATATACATATATATACATATATATATGTATGCCGTATGTGGTCACACAAAAGGATTTATGAAGGTCTCTAGCGGCAGAAGACGGAACATTGATTAAGCGCAAATGTCGATGGCTGCCGTGGAAACAACTTGATTATCAGCTGCTTGTGACAGGATGGATGTATTATCAGAGGCCATTAATGTGTCAGTGGTGTTTGGGCGCAGAGATGGATGACATTCAGATGATGATGAGGAGGAGGAAAAGTGATATTGACCCGGAATAAACTGTCCACCTTGCTATTTGACAACTATTGTCTGAGGGCATTTTATATTGCTGAAATATGAACGCGATTGTTTGTTGCGGGAAAAAATGGAGGTAACGGGGATCTTGTGTGGTTAGAAGTCAGAATTTCTGCATATATTGTCATACTTGGCTTTTGTGATGACAAATCTGTGAAAGTTTGAACTTCTAACACGAATTTTATTAGCATCAAAATGAAACATTTTTGATTTTTTGTTAGCATTAGGCTAACAGGCACTTTTCAAGTGCAGTTCATCATACAATTCAATATCACTTTTTTCACTTTTTCATCACTTTTGGAAGGAAAAATTAACAGAAGTTGAACTAAGTTGAACTGAATTAAGTTGAACAGAAATACACTCAAGGAATTGTTTCAGCGCTATTTAACACAAAGACAAATAATTGTGAATAAACCCATTTGTTCGGCGTAGACAATTACACGGCGGTGAATGAATCTCCTGCAGTTTAGCGCCAACTAGTGCCAAGGAGGATTTGCTCAACGTCAATATTTTCTGTGGTATCTTGAACCTCCACGAGAACCCGACGCATTCAAATATCGTACGATTCTGTAGGGTTAAACGCAATTGAAATGAGGCCACCACTCACTCAAACTCAGATGGTCCAGATAGACTTCTAAAACAGTAGCATAAAAATCACAGTTAACAATCATTTCAAAGTGTTTCCCGATTGGCTGCAAACCAACACACCCATATGTTTTAGCAGAAGGGCCAGCCTTTGCCCAAGGCTCTCCCTGCGCAGTAAATACTCCACGTTTCCCATGACTTTATTTACAGTCAGAAACTCTGAAGCGGCTGCATTAGCACAGGAGATTTATCACTCCCGGTGCTTGCGTTTGAAAGGCGTTGTAACTCTTTGACTGTGGCGCCGCGTAATAAGGATGCAGAAAGATGCGTGCCAACGTGGCCTTCGGAAGACTTCCTTTGGGATGGGCTGGCGAATGACGACGCGGACGGGATGTTGTGAGTAACGGCGGAGGTAATTGGGAAGATAGGTCAGCTAGGATATGAGCTGCGTTCTGGAGTTAATGGAGGGAAGACTTCACTTGGTATGAATCACCCATAATGTGTCCTTAACTTCAGGTCAAACAGCCTGGCATTTTCACACGTGATCAATGGGGGTTGTTGTTTTCAATTTCCTGACAGACACCTAATCCGGCACACAAAAATGTTATTTGAGGGCCATTTTGATTGAAAAAAAAAATAGGTAAGAACTAATAACGATGTTAAAAGACAGAAAACGAGTCTAGCTAGTCTAGTCAATTCGTACAGGACCGAGATTTTTGTATTTTCACACTTCTCACTGTTAAATACATACATATAGATTAAATTTCTTATTTTTACGCTACTGCGAATTCAACCCGGGAACTGAAACGACTCGTTGGCGGGCTGTGCTTCTCAATGTGTGGCTGCCACGCCCCCCTTACCAAATCAGAACCAACGGGAATCCGATATTCACAACAATAGTCCCGCCCACGGGTGAATTATTTACCGTTGACGCTAATTGTCCAGCCGTGTGCTTCCAAAGTCACGTTGTGGCCACTTTGGCATTTCTATAGTAAAACGTTGTACAGTAGAACTCCTCTACAAAGAAATCAAATTCGCAGCAAGAAATTTTTCACAATAGGAGACTTTTCAGCGGATGTAAACATAAAAAAAGTTGTTGTGCAATCTAATTTGACTGAAGTTAAAAAATAAACAATCCAACTCTGAAAAAAGAAAGTGGCGAATTTACGTACAATAAGCATTCGTTTGCATACTAATATCAATTTCTTACATGTCTTTCACTTTGCTTCATCCATCTTTCATCTTTATTACTTTTATCTTTTGTCTTCAAGAGTTAAACTAGGTTTAAGCTTGACCCGTCTACGCGGAACAGAATTTCCGCAACGCGTACCCGGAAAAAATCGGAAATAGAATTTTCTTTGAAAAAAATAGAGATTTTAGGGTTATTTCCTTGTTATTGTTAATCCACAGTTGATGGAAACCAACAACAAAACTCAAAATGTTTTAATGTTCCTCACTAGCTAGTTTACTACTTTACACAATATGTTTAACTGTAATGGAGCAATACTGTAAATACTGTCTTCTTATTTAGGATGATGTTTTGGGAGTTTATCATCAGTGTCGGTGTGTTGTAGATAATTATCGTTTCCACAGGGAATCCCAGTGTCCAGCCGCAACCTGCAGCTACATCACACTGACACACACACACACACATTCACACACACGCAGCGATATTGAATGCAGCTGCATCTCCCACAGGGGAAAAGGTAATTTGTCCAGCTCAGAAATAAGGGTCTCTCCATTTCTCTCAGCAGAATGATGAAAAACACGAAGCCGTGCCGCTAATGAAAAGAACACTCAGGATGTGTATTATTATTCCATCAGTCTCACCTAGCGGGCCCCGGGCCGGGGTTACTCGCCGGCGGGGGAAGGGCCGGGGCTTTTCCAGCGCTTGACTTCCAGAGAGGGCGCTGGCGGCCGCTCTGCCACTCGCGGGTTTCCTCTTCATTCATTCCGCAGGAATTTGGCCGCCATTTCCTGTACGGCGGGGACGGGCTTGGACCGGCTCGGCGCGCGCATGGGGCCGGGCGGGTATTTATCTAACCGCACACTGGGCTTGATTCATGTGAAACAAGCGCGCCCTGTAAACAGTCTCATTACCCGAGTCCAACACTTCATCACTCAGCGGGCTGGAGTCGTCCGCCGGAGAGGCAGACCTAAATTGGCGTCAAAGCCCGCTTTGCTCACATTTGCCCGCTTGGAAGTGACGGATTTATTTCGGAGCTAATTTGATCATAACGTGTGCGCGGTTTAAGGAATGAATGCGCTGCTGTACCATCGCTTTGGAGACTTCGCGCAGCATTTGAGTGTTGACACCTCAACTAGCGAAAATATAATAACTAGCAAAATCGACACGAATCTTCACCGCAGCTTGAAAGCTAGTAGCGGCACATTGTGACCTATCCTAATTCGACAATTTGCCACCCGACGAAATAATCCCAAATAAGCATGGGCTGATACTAGATTCTGACCGTGTGAGCGAAAATATCACAGTCACAGTATCGCAATATTAAAATTACAGCTCTAATTTTCCCACTGAACCACATTTTATTTTTAAACAAAATATTGAATTTGGTACATTAAGAAATGTGCTCCGCGTTTGGTATAAATATTCTTGTCTTTAATTGTTAGCAACATTAAAAAAAGGACAGTGATTGCCATCTTGCTATTTAATTATTTAAATGAGTTTGCTTGTTGAGTCAACTCTGCAAGCACTAGTGATACCGTATCATTGACACCCGAAAAACTAGTCCCATATTAACACGGGGCAATATTAGAGTCTGATGGTGTGATACCCATGACCAAAAATATCAGTGTCACGGTATCACAGTATTAAAATTACATTTCTATTTTTCCAGTTGAACACAAATGTTTTTTATTGTTAAACAAAATATTGAATATTTGGTTGATTTAAAAACTTGCACCATGTTTGGAACAAATAAATAAATACCTGTATATTAACATTCCTTCTATCTATTATCTGTAGCCAATTGTCCTCACTAGGGTTGCTGGCTAGCTGGTGCCTATCCCAGCAGTTTTCAGGCAGTTGACGGGGAACAAACTGGACTGGTTGCCATCCAATCGTAGGGCACACAGAGACAAACAACCATACACACACCCAATCACAACTAAGGACAATTTAGAGTGTCTGATACAGCAACCATGTCTGTTTTTAGGATGTGGGAGGAGACCAGAGAAATGTAAGGCAAGGGGAGAACATGAAAACCCCACACAGGAAGGCATGAGTGAGCTAGATTTGAACTCAGGACTCTGAATTGTGAGGCGCACGTGCTAACCACTTTTCCACCAAGCTGTCACGAGCTGTCACTTATTGCCATCTCGCTATCTAGTTTTTTCCAAAGAGGGGACTAGTTGAGTCAACTCTGCAAGCACTGGTGATGCCGTATCACCAAAGTGCATCAAGCTTACATGAATGTCCACGGCGAGGCACACCAGATTTGGACATAATCCTCAAAAATAAAGACTTGTTACCCATAAAGTTGTCCAGAAAACAAGTTTGTTTACTAGCATGAGGTTAAGTATGCGTTTCGCGGTCATTTCAAACCATCAATTAACTTTTACTTGAGCATAAATACTGAGGTAACCATACAAATATAACAGCAAACATAAAAATACGACAGCAAGGAATATTCAGCCTCATTTTTCTGCATTGTGATAAGAATTAGAACTGGCGAGCTTTAGCTTTAGCATTAGCTCGCTGTCCCCTTCTTGGAATGGTATACCAAAGTTCCGGTTTATTTTACATTCAGGAGAGTGCGGTTATTAGATCACTGGGCTCAAGTGAGCGAATTTGACGCTAATGTAGTTTAATCTGAAGTCATTATGATGATAACAGGCGTATTCATTGCCACCTTAACATCTGCTTGATCACAGCCGGATTGACAAACTGTCGCCAAATATCCTCGCTCGTTTCATCTCCGCGCAATTGAACAGCGAGCAATTCAAGAGAGAATCATTTCCGCTCTAAATCTATTTGTCGCAAAGGTGTTCTCGCCGCGGGCCACCTGTAATTTGTGCCGTTAACTAAAGGACATTTCATTTCCTGTAGGCAGCGGCGGTGGATCACATTCAAATTCACCGCACGCGACGCGGAGCAGTTTGTTTTTATACGGGCATGCAGCCGTTTGAGACCTTGAGACAATCAGCATACCCGTTAAGGCATAACTCATTCCTGCCTCTGGCGATTTGCACATGATGAATATTTAAACGATGTCACTCTACTGCGGTGAATACATAAACTTTTTTAAAAACTTCACTAAGTTTCATGGCGCCTCTAGTTTGCAGCGTGCGATTTTAACTCTGCTCCTTGTGGACGAGGTCACGTCCGCGCATTAAAAATTTGATTGGATACGCGGTCACATCTAGCAACCTTAGCTGCATTATAATTGCAAATAATGAAATTACGCATTCACGCCGATCGTAATGATCGATTTTAGTTTGAGTTATTGATTTATTGAATTGCCTTATGGTGCTACGGTATGGGATTATGGTATTTACCGTATTTTAAGGCACACCTAAAAGCCTTAATTGTTTTCAAAAGCGCCTTATAATCAGGTGCGCCTTATATACGGATCAATATTGAGATTGGGATTCGTAGATGGGGAATGAAGTGATAAAGTAAGCTTTACCTGTTTCTGTTTACAGTTGAACAAGGTTGGTCATATTGACGTTGAGTTATTATGCTATTGAGGGTTATTATTTGAGTTATTATTGTTATTACTTTGAGTATTACTATATTGTGATTGTGTCATTAATTGAGGGTGCGCCTTATATATAGAAAAGGTTTTCAAATATGTCATTAATTAAGGGTGCGCCTTATAATCCGGTGCGCCTTATAGTGCGGAAAATACGGTAATCATGAGGGCGAAGAGACAAAACTAGCCTCTGTAGGACTTGATATTTGTAATGCCAACAGGAGGTTTACACTGCTTTCCATGAAACGCTGCTGTGGTGACATCCAGTATCCTGACAAATGTCTGCATCCCTGCCTACAACCTGCATTTTCCACTAAGAGAAAGTGTCTCCTTGTCTACAGTACAGTACAAATAGTTGAGCGTATCTGTATTGAGCGCGCTTTGAAGAATGAGCGTCTCGCGTAGCTTCTGGCCCTGTTCGCTGTCTGCCCGAGTTCACCTGAGCCGAACAAATGGCGGTGTCAAGCTATCTTGCTTCATGTAGCCCTCCGGTTCATTTTTCAGCTGGAAGGCTGCTGGCGAGCGACTGCGGAGGGAAGCTTGAGATCCACAGGACTCGGAGTTGCACCGCCGACAACTTTGGGGCAGTTGGGAAAGGAATCAGAAGACTTGGGACAATCATTAACAGAACCTATGGGATAATACTGTTAAGGATGTTTGATAACACTTTTTTTCAAGTCGATACCAACAAAGAGCATGCAATCCTTGCGAAAATTCAAGAACAGCAGAAGATTTGACGTTATGCATTATAATTTCACACCACTACACTATATCTACATGATGACACTTTTAGGCCTTTTAAGAGATCAAGTCAGGCGCCATTAACCCTGCTAATGAAAAATGTTGTGTTTTACTATAATACTAAGTGAAGTGTGGAGAGGGTGTATTCAAACTGCCTCTGAGCTTTCACAACAAAAAATATTTCGCAGTTTGAAGCAACATCCAGCCATGGATAGCAATCTTGTATAATGCGTTTTACAATAAAACTTAACAATATTTATGATTTGATTTGCACCCGTGGCCAAATAAAAGCCTCCGAAATAGCATTACAAGCTTTCTGATCTTACAAAACAAAAAGCAAAAAAAAGTTGCAGGTTGCCTTTAAGAGAAATTTACTAAGTTCTCAAAGGTGTGAAACTTTTATCAAATGGAGCGACCCATATTTTGGGACATTCTGATCTGGGTTGCTTTGCACAAAACACCCCTAAAAGTAACTTGAATGGTGTAAGACAATCTAAAAATTGTCTTGCTCTGTATAAAATAATCCACATATTTCTGTCAAAATGATCCAAATAATTAGCGCGTCACTTTTTGACACATAATTGGGTTATTTAGGAACCATCTGTATTGCAGAGGGGGAAAGAAAAGACAATCACAGGAAGTCATCACAGGAAATAGAAATAAAGATAAATTGGGGAAAATTGGCAAAGATTTTTTTTTAAAAGAAAATCAACAACAATAGTTAAAAAAAAACATTGGGACTCTCTTGGTTGTCACTTTAATTATTCATCCAACATCCATGTTGTACTGCTCTATTCTAGGCTCACTTTAATTCTCATTCTAGTAATTCAATATTTAAATATTGTTTCGATAATTAAAGTGAAGATTAAAGTGATAAATGTCGAACAGAAAGAAAAAAGATTGAAGTTGGATGTCTTGCCGTCTCAGTTAAGGCTTCTGAAGCAGAAAAGCAAACCAGGATTCAATGACCATATTTTCTCTTAATTTAAGCCGCCTTCTCTTGCTCTGCCAGCAGAGGGCGGTGTTTCAACGATATTGCCTTGCTGCTCAACCCAGCAAAGTTTTGTGGAATTAAACCAAATGGCAGTGTTGTATAATGACTGCAAGACACAGATGAATCCAAATTAAACAGGTTGAAGCTTTTCTAGAGTAAAAATAAAAATGAAACGCAATCTTTGCAGCACCGTTTACTTCCAAACGGCCACATGGTGGTGCTGTAAAGAGACACAATGTGTTGAAAGTCCACCCATCCATTATCCAATGAGATAATTGATTTAATTTCTCCAATATCAAAACACATGCCACCCCTGTAACCCGATAGCTTTTTTTTTTTTTTTTTAACACCTCCTTTTGGCTCAGCCACCTTCCTGCCACCAGTGTACCAGCAGTGGACAGAACAAAGACAAATGAGGTAGCCTGGGCTGCAATCATGTGTGTCTGACAAACAACAACAACAACAACGTTTACAGCCCCTGGAAGAACAGGATACGTCGAGCATGGGGAGAGAGAACGCTGAGGCCTGGGCGGGAATGGCGGCGTGAACAATACAGCGAGGCGGCTGCCAGATTTTATGGTTTGGGATCCTGCTCCCAACCCCCCGCCGCCAAGCCCCTCTTCCTTCCTGCCATGTACTGTAGTGTAGTGTACACTTGGGCCGCTATGAACCGCACGTGTTGAAAGAAGCCAGGCAGAACAATGAAACAATACGCGAGCGGCGGCGGCGGCGGGGTGGCTATCGCACTTCAAATCGGAATTAATCTCGCACCTCACATTTTTCGCCGGTGCTTGTTCCGCGTGCGTATTTCAATACATGTACATGTCGTAAGTTTAATGTGCCTGACCTAAAGAAAAATGCATGTTTTGTATTTAAAACAACCAGGCGGCTTTGCTTCAAACGAGTCTGTTTAGCTTACGCTAACAAACAATGCAAAATGCCATAGACAGGCTAGCAAATAGCATCGGTGTTGAGGTGTACTTAAGTACATTCTAAAAGCAGTTTAGACCAACACGGGTCTACAGGTGACAGACCCAAGCCTATGCCTTGAAGCCTATGCATTTGTGTCCACTGCAGTGGACATTGGTTTTCCGTCTTTATCCTTTAACCCAGAGGTGTCAAACTTATTTTTCTCGCGGGCCGTTTTGTAGCGAGAACTTCCTTCATCGGGCCAATAAGTTGAGGAAACCAAGTCGATTTTAAATTGTCTCATAGTATTATTACTGTACACAGCAAATTGATGGCTTACTTGTTTTGAAATCAGAAGTAAAGCAGTCTAGTTTGTTCATTTATTGTTTACATTTGTGTAACGGAACAAACCGGAAAATCTCAACTTTATTTTTCACTATACACGACAAGCTAAAGTTTTGGAACAGAGTTTAGCAAGGGTCGTGGAAACTTACATGATTTGTTTTCCCGGGCCACATAAAATGACGTGGCGGGCCGGATTTTGTCCCCGGGCCTTGAGTTTGACACCCGTGCTTTAACCCATTAGAGCTACCATATTAAATCCTAGTTTGCTCAACAGACCGTAAGCAAAATCTCTTTTTTTTTTTTTTAAATCTCTCAGGGGCGGCCATTTTGTCTCTTGCTCGGGTAACAACCAATCACGGCTTACGACGCGGAAGTCACATGACCTAAATCATAAAACAAGTGAGAACCGAACAACAGGGATGTAATTACCAGGCAACAGCATTGACAAAATGGCCGCCTAAAATACGAATAAAAATCGCTGGATTTTGCTTCCTTAAAATCCCGAAAAAATTGAAACTATTATTGTCGAGAAAACCTTTGAGTTCCCCTTAAGCACAAAATATGATGACTTTGGTCAGCATAATGCCAAAAGAAATTGCAGGCCTTTGAGAGGGCACAGCTTCCTTCACCTGTACTTGAAGACCGCGCGCCGTCAAGGTTGATCAACATCCCGTCGTGCAACGGCGCACGCTCACAATCACACATTCTAACACACGCACACACACTTGGCAAGACGGGCCGGGGAGGTGCGCGCGTCCGTGACAGCGTCTCAACAGCTGGAGCCGAGGTCATCCGTCAGCATCGGGCTCCATATTCGGGCCGGATCCCCGATGGCTCATTGGCACGGATGACGAAGCTGTCTGAAGGAGTTATGGAGCTGCCAGTCTCCAGGTCTACGCGCTACCTCGTCACCTGACCTTCGTCCAATCACAGGCCAGGGACTGAACCGTAAAAAGCGGCTCCACACCCGATGCGCTCGCGACTTTTATCCGACTTCAACGAGTAGATGATCGGTACATCGCGGGCTTCCGTCAAGGCCGATTGACGTGAAAATAAAACGACAGAGGAAAAATCAAGTCGGTTTACACGGGATCGAAATCGTAGTGGAATTTGAAACCCTGACTTAATCCATTTTAACAACATCACTATCATGTTATTTAACAGTAGTTCTCAAATGGGGGTACGGGTACCCCTGGTTAAATTGAATGATTTTTAACCGTGTGACACTGTTTTTCTTTTCAAATTAAGAGCAGATTAATTGGAACATGAAGCACGTTGTTTATTCAAAATTAAGATAATTTCTTTCTGGGACCAGATCTTTACTACAGTATAATCCCAAAAGAGAGTTTCTGTTAACAATTTCATCTTTATTATTACACGTTCGTTTGCAAGTTTTTGAAATTTACAATCATTTAACTTATTTCCTTTGAATGAAAAATGGTTAAATCTTACACACTGTCCCTTTAACCCTCGTGCAATATTTCGTCCAATCCTTTGATCTTTACATTAATTGCATTTCACATCAAAGCATTGAAAGAAGACATCACGGAGCTGAAATTTCACCCATTTGCTGACAACAGTTCAAAATGGCACGACCACTTAGCAATCACACTACCGGGAGCGCCCCGTTCCTCAACTAAAATACTACGAAAATGACGGCGAAGAAAATGAGCCAAAAATGGTCAAAGTACCGCACGAGGGTTAAAAACAGCAACCCCAAGATTAGCATGCCTGTTATCGCCCTAGCAGATAACGCTACACAGGCAGGTCGGCATTTACAGCTCCAACTATATGGCCGCAATAAAAAACAGGGCAAATGAGGCATTCTGTGAGCCCCCAAGCCAGATGTTTGAGTGAGTGCTGGGTGCAATAAGGCTTAATGAAGGCTTGGACTTAGCAAAGTGTCCGGGGCATAAGAGGGGAAATAAACACACAATAAACCAGTCCTAAAAATTAAACTTGCCAATCCCAATCAATTCGACTGTCGCGGGCAGCGCGATCGGTTTGCGCGATCGTAAACGATCTCGTTGTTTAACGGCCCGAAAGTATAAAACAAGTATCGTGGTTGTAAAAGCTGCAATGAGAACCTTAAGGTGACAATGATGAGACGCTTCCTGTCTCGTTTACGGCTTCCTTCTCGTGGCCAAAATGTCATCAAGAGAACAAGTGTCCAGGTGTTGAGCGCAACTGGAGACTTTTTCTTGATTATGCGTCCAGATCGATCCAAAAAATGAACAGCGGGACTCCGACTTACGATTTTAATCTTGTTTGTAACTTTACAAGACGGCCTGAATATACGAGAGAAGTTACTAACCATTATTTTGATAATCAATTAAGCGTTCCTTCTTTTTGTGAATTAAAAAATCAAACTGTTATTTTTTACGTTAATTTCCATGTATTTAAAAAAAGAAAACAAGTGATATGAATTAAGTAAGTTTCGGTTACTGGTTTGATCGAAAAATAGCCAAAAATCTTGACCGCTGTTTTAAGAAGATGCAAATGTTTTGATAATTAGATTCAACAAAATCAGTCTATTTTCGTGCAGGGCTAGAGAAATTGGTCAACATTTATCGTCGAGAAGCTGAAATTCCGGCAGTTTCAAATAAAAAAGTACGGTGACGATTCATCGATTAATTATATATATAAAAAAAAAAATCAATTAATTGTATTATCGATTAATGGTCAACCGACTCAAAAGTTATTCTCAGATACCAATACGAGTACTAAACTCAAGCAGACATGATTCCGATACCAAGCACTGATACCACTAGTACTTTTGACGCTCTGAATTTTCCGCCCAAAAAACAATGATGCAGCAGACCATTTTGAAGAAAGTAATGTAAAACTCCCTTTACTATAACAATAAAAAAAATACAAACAAGTGTAAATATTTTCAGTAAAATATGCATCACGCACGCTAGTCTTGGTCTATTATCAAGCATGCAAAACTTCTACTTTTGAAGTTACCGCCCCGCCAGATGGTTAGCTCATCCGTTTTTTTTTCTAAGAATGTGCACGATGAACATTTGCCTTTCAAAAGACGTTAAAGCCGACCTTAGCTTCAGGTATTTAGGGGATCTCACTGGTTCCTTCACCCTGAGATGACCCTGTCTTATCGGCTTTCTGCTGACATGAGACATTTGATGTTGGCCTGCTAGAAGCACGTAGTGAACGTTGTCATCATTCATTCTTCTTTGCTCCAAACTCATTCAAGTATGCTTTTATGGGTAACAGAAAAGAAGTATTGCCTGTCCATTTGCGTCCATTGTAGGAGACGTTTGTTTTTGAGCTGTAACTTAGGACTCATTGGAGCTACGCCGCTAAGTCCTAGTGTCCTCAGTAGAGGACTTTCTGGCCTTTCCAAAGATGTCTCTTGTGTGTGACAATTATCTTTGCTGTCTTGCTGAGACAAAATGGACACAATAGTGGACGCTAATAAAAAAGATCTATCTCAGGAGGATATATTTGCGGGTTCTCAATGACAATGGTAATTTTCCGTCCTCTAATTGCCTGATCAGTTTAAACTTCAATTAGCAAAACTTATTTGTGTGTTGTTGTGTTTTTGTATCGTAATTCAATTATGTCTGTTCAAAAAAATGAAGACAGAGGCATTTCCCTTGCCCCGCAAACTTGCTTATTGCTACATATGTGACAAAAAAAGACCAACTTTAAAATAAACCTGAATTTACCAAATAAAATATTGATACGAAGGGCTTGCTGCGATTAAATTTTCAAGTTGTTGTCGGCAGTGCGTCGCAGCGTAACAACTTGACTAGTGTTTCAACGGCAACTGTTGCTCCCGGCGTTGTTCTGAAACTAGTTTTTTTCGCCAATTCGGGATGCTTAATTACCCTGACATACGGCAACTGTTGCCAGTGTTTAGCCCTGACTCTCACTCTAGCTAGCAACGCTCGAGTGCTCCATTTAGGCTGGCGTGATAGACGTGACTGAGTGCAAATTTTCGTGCGGAGAATCTGACAAAGTTTCTGTTCCTACTGATCACTTTTTTACAAACCAGGCCTGACTTAAACGCGCCGTAACAAAGTCATCTCTTCGACCAAAATATACAGACAGAAATTTGACTCAAATCAAATCATCAAAAATGAATCAACTTTGGTCATGCATAATGATGACGAATATATTTACGAGCGAATTCTCAATATTCGGTTGAAAGTCGATAGCGTGGGAATTTTAGTTATCCATAATTGTAATGTGACATGGTTGGATTTGAGCCACGTTTACCCCCCCCCGCCGAAGGCCCCGGTAGCAAATCCACCGAGGGCCACTGGTGTAAGGGCAGGCTGAACTTTAAGTACTGCTGTTGCTGAAAGCCAACGCAGCAAGACAAATAAAGGAAAGGTTAAGAGACACGCGTTGTGGCACAGAGGTCCACTCACTTAAAATGATGCATTGCAATATTGCTTTCCTATTGGCCGGAACATTTATTTTGGGTGACGGCTGTTGGTTTACTGTGTCAGCAAGCGGGAATCATCTGGGGTGTGTGTGTGTGTGTGTGTGTGTGCTGTTTACAAGGTTTTCTCCCCGAGTTTTATTAGTTGGTCACACACTTTCTGGTAGTCTGGCTTCATCATTATAATGGTGCCCATTATGGCATAAAGTAAATAATTGTTTCGGGCTTTACTCATGCAAAGCATCGGTATAATCAATTGAGTTGAGTCAGGTTTTTTTTTTCGTTTAAAAAACAAATAAAAGAAATCTTGCATTTCATCACAATCATACTTTCTTGTACATGAGTGTTCAAACATGAATTATTCAAAATGCAGTTTATTTGTTTATACTGTCATAATGTTAGATGTATTTTCGTTGGCCGCGGCGCCAACAAACTAGGTAACCATTTAAATAGCGTTTAATTGGTGACGTTCAAGTCACACTCAATGGAACGCTTTATATACGTATTAGCATATTACTCTTGTAAATATATGTTTATAAATGCGCCTACTTGAAAATGCACTGTTGCATTATTAAATCCTCGACGCACGTGGAAGCCAGAATGTCTCATACTAGGGAGACGAGCAATTTCCATATTGCAGTGGCAAATGTAATTTATGTATTCTATTTCAGGACATCTCATATCAGTGTCACTCAGGAATGTGTGCTACAAACTTTGACATAATGAAACCACTAGAAAGGACTAGCTGTGTTCTTTTAGGTTAGGTTGTTTTTTTAGTAATCAAAAAGAGGCATCATTTAAGTATTTAAGAATTGAATAGAATGGAATGACTTTATTGTTTTTGTACAATTAGGAGAGCTTCTCTAAATTGGTGGCTTTTAAATAAATATAAATAAAATAAAGGGAATGAAATAAAAAAATCGTAGTTTTGCAGGAGTGCAATCGTTATAGTTATTTTATTATATTCTTGTTTTGTTATTATTCAGAGCATTAATAACTCTGTGGGAAAAGCTGTGGGAAAAGAGTCTGTTTGTCCCGCTTTTATGAGTCCAGTAGAACTGACCAATTAAACTGCTTTTGAAAGTCATCTGAAGACTCTCGTCAACCTATATAATCTAACGCAGCTAGCATCTGGCAGTACTCGCCACTGCTAGCGCTGTTAGCATTGGAGCTGCTGCTAATTGCTGGCAATTAAGACTTTTTAAAGCATCTTTCATGAACATAAATCACATTTGATTTGCTTAAAAAAATGCACCAAGGTTATATTTTGAAGTTGGACTGTCACTGTCATGCATAACCTGAACACTTGTCGTTGCGGTTAGCTTGACTTCTTCCAGACAGTGTACACTGAATAAACAGGTATACGAGGCAGAGGAAAAAAAAGAGCTTGAGGCATTTTTTTTTTTGAACAGCAGTGCTCGAATGACTTGAGCACACGTTTCCGTCCTATTAGCACGCATATGCATCACTTTATGAATGTATATGGACAAGTTGCAGCTGTAAGATGAGGCCCGGTGGAAAACTTATCAAAGTTGTGGTGTTTGAACTTGTTGTTTTTTTTTTTGGGTCAACTTATGCTGTATAACGCGAGTCAAATTATGAGCTTGACAAACATAAACAAAACTACAATGATTTGCTTGCCAATGCCAACCGACCACACGCGCATTCTACTGGCCGGTGCTGCTCAATCAACTGGGTGCGAAATGACCAATCCTGTGCGAGAGAGATTAGCCAGAGCTCAAAAATGGGCCCCGTCCAGTCGACCGGGTCAAGACAACTGCGGTCAAACCCGAGCAAATGGCCCTCCTACTCAAGTCTCACGTTAGCTCTGTCACAGGAGCTTCTCACCGACACCAACAACAATTACGCTCACGCACATGTATACACACAGGAAGTACCTCATCACAACACCGCGCCGCGGCCAAGAGCTGCTTCAACGCTCTCGTCTCCTCAGGACTCATAATGAAAAGAACAGAAGTGAAATATGTAATATAAACGTCATACAAGTCCAACAGAAGATATTTCATCAGCAAAATGGGGCTGTTGATACTACGCAGCCTGCAGTCTTTAATTCTCCATGTAGCGTGCGTGTTCAAGTTAGTGTAAATATGATAAAAGCGATAAATCAAGCAGAACAGAACACTCACTTTGTGTGGGCGGCCTCTTTTGTCAACAGCGACCACAGAGTGTCACTCATCTACGTTAGAGCAGCAAGGCGTGCCAGGATTTTTTTTGTTTTCTTTTTTCTAGCCGTGTAAATATTGAAGTCATCATGGAAAAGGAGGAAATCAAAGACCCACTTTTGCATGTTCAAAGTGCGGGCTTGTGGGCCTGTGTGCTGGCTGGCTGATGAGCTGGAGTGTTGGAGGATGAGATGGGGGGTGAAGGTGTGGTGGACTCCAGTGTGTTGCCTTGCCACTAGAGGGCAAAGCAGCTCCAAAAATCTTACTGACTCGACTGTTGGAACTGAGATGTGAAAGATGACCTCAGACACGTATGTTGTCATGGATAGGTCCCATATATTCATATGAAGATACCACAGTACTTGAGTATAACTACGGGTACTTGTGTGAAGAAAAAAAAAAGTAAATAAAGTGATGTAACTCATTTAAGTAAATAAGAAATACAATATTACAAGTAGGCATCCATTTTTGACCTATGAGAAACTAATAATCAATGAAGGACAGCTCAATAAATTAGAAGCTCATGTTTTGCAGTGATATCACTAAATAATGTTTAATGTAGCAGGAGAAAAGCTACAGAAGCACATGGAGAGCATCCAAAGAAGAAGGCCGGAGCCAAAATCAAACCTGCGACCTCTGAACTGGGAGTTGCACATGCTAACAACTCTTTTACCCTGCCACCCCTGTTTGCAAATGTTGCAAGTGAATGTAAAAAGTCACGAAAATGAGAAATTGCCACATTTTTCCGACTATAAGCAGGTGCAGCAGAAATTGAGTTAAAAAAAAAGACATCACTGGTCATAATATCAGATGTTTATCCTGAAAGATGGTATATGGAAGTTAAATGTCTGTTTACAGCAACATCCTATCTTAAACAGACTGAACATGTTTGCAGGTTTAGCACCAACATTATTATAGAAAATAGAATGGATGGATGAATATTTTCAACATAACATTGACAGAATAATGCAGAGTTAAAAAGCAGTTCAAACTCAAAATCAATACTTGCACTGCATCATTTTCTGGATTGATGATTTTAGTGAACGTACCAACACATTACGCATACTTCATATACAATCATATCGCACACATCACAAACTTTTAATTTATACATAGTTTTGCATTCTCTGAGTCGCAGGGCTCAAATCATGAGAAAAAAGTTGCAGTTTATAATCTGAAAAACACGATCCAGATATCCAAAAAAATCTACATAAACGGTTAAGTATTTGTATATTATTTCTTCAAACCACTGTTTATATAAATCATAAAATCATATTTCACACTCGAGACGAATCGTAAACGGACATCGGAAGTGTTTTCCACTTGAGACTTACGCGTCGCGGTTGCGCCAAATCAGCTCTTTTTCATAATTATGAATAGATTGACAAACGGATAGTTAGGCACGTGAATTAAATGTAATACATGATACTTGGTTCCCGGTTATAAAGCTGTGCCGTGCTTCTGTGGGTCCCAGCGCCACCTGGGCCAACTGGGACAAGGAATGCACACACTTAATGATGCGCCGTAAATCAGAGAAGCCACACAGGAATCCCAGGCTGCCATTGGGTAGCTTCCCGAAGCCCGGCCCACTATGAACTTGAGCTCTACGCGCGGAAACAAAGAAAGCCCATCCGCGGCGGATAAAAGACCCGTACGTTCCATCGGACGCTCGCCTCGGCTTTCAGCGAGGAGGTGCGAGGAGCTGTGACCCCCCCCAACCCCCCCGAGGCTGATGAGATGCCGCCGAGGGCACGGAAGGTCTGGAAAGCCGGGCCGGCGGACATAAGTGATTGCAGCTGCTGCGGAGGCCTTGAAGTTGGCTTTAATAACATCCAGCCAAGTTAGACAGATGACGAGGTGTGAGGAGTCTTGTTTGTTTAACGCTCGCTCGCTCGGGGTGAAAACTCCCACGCCAGCGCGACGTTGGGCAAGCGTCACCAAAGACAAGTTACAAGGATAAAGTTTGGTTTTTAGTGTGGCATATTTTAAATTCACATTGCAAAAAAATCCCCTAATTATTTTATGATTTGGATACTGGAAATAAACTGTAATAAAGAAATATCGAGTTATGAGTTATAAGAGATTGGAAATTTGGAGTTTTAGCGGTCCGAAAAAATATAATCTGTAAAACAGAGGGATGCAATTAACGATGTATTTATTAATTCATATGACAACTCATCTTGCTTGGTCAAAAATCCAATTAATTTATTAAATTTAATGAATCAGATTTGAGCAAATTTTATCATTTCCAACCCTTTATTAAAACAGGACATTTTTCCAAATTTACATTGCAAAAAAGAAACTAACTATCATATGATTTGGCTTGTAACTAAACTGTAGTATGAAAATTAAATATTCAAAATTTTCCTCCCTTTATTAAAACTCTGGACATTTAAATTGATATCACAAAAAATGTAATTTTATTTTCTATATGCTTTGGATACTAGAAATAAACAAAAAGGATATAAAACGGTACCTAAATTGAAAGAAAATGACAACTCTAAGAATAAAGTTGTATTTATTTTCCTCTCAAAATATTTCCAAGCGTTACAACAAAGTATGGCTGTGACAAATAATTCATTTAATAATTGATCTAACAGAATAAAACGTTTTGTAAAATACCACCTCTGAATCAGTCAACTTCTGTGTTTGTCATCAAACTAAGATGTAGTATGTCTACACGTATTATACCGCATGCGGATTTTTTTCTCATTCATTGAAATAGGACTACGTACTATACTAACTATATTTGTATCTCGCGTGGCTGTCCTTATCGTATGCTAACTTCTGCGTTTTATTTTCCTGACACCAAATTGCCAATCAAGCCGAACTGAGAGGTGTTTACAGGGCTATGGCTGCTACAGTCGAGCGCTTGACGCTGAATAACTCTTCATTTTTCTCCCCTGGACCAACTTGTACTAATGACAGTGGTGTTAATGATGTTGACACTCCCACCAGCGCCAGCCGTGCTACGCTAATGAGGGGAAGTAAATAGCAGGTAGCTGACAATGCCGCTGCTTCCGCCGCTACACGACTAATGAGTGCTTTCACACCCATTGCGTAGACGCAACCTTACGAAGAGAGCAACAAGGATATATATATATATATATATATATATATATATATATATATATATATATATATACACATACATATATATACACAGTATATACACAGTATATATACAGTATTCATTCTCACAGGGTTGCAGTGTGAATGATTTTATTAACTGAATAAACAGTCAATTATTTCGCTGCTTAACAATGAATCTGATTTTTAAAAGCATATTTTAATTAGAGATGGTGGAGTAGGGATACCAAGCAATGTTATCAGATCGATACCTGGCTTTATTTCAAGGACTCGGTGATGGCAATGTTTTACGCTCCTGGACTAGTAATTACAATTCTTAGGACAGAACTGCTATTTAAATGAATGAAAATTTAAACTGAAGTAGATCTGTCTTTGAACTTATCTTCATTTTTTTTCATTATAGTTTGGGGGACATTTTCTTGATTGAAACTACAACTGATTCCTGGTGTCATCTGTAACGTCACAAAATCAGGAAATACTTTCATCATATATATTACAAAGTAAAAGCAGATTCAAGATTTCATATATATATATTATATATATATATATATATATATATATATATATATATATATATATATATGTATGTATGAGAGAGAGAGAGAGAGAGAGAGAGAGAGAGAAATCCAGTGACACCGGGACTATAAAACAAGCATATTAATGCACGGAGGTTACAGCATGTTAAATTGAAAGCTCCCTCATCCGTGCTTGAATATGCTCTGCTCTGAAGGATGCATCCAATTCTGACCGCTGTTGCATAAAAGTTTCTTATTGGCATCACAGCAGACATCTTGCACCTCGCCATCCTCAAACATCTGTATCTCGGATCAGACGTTGCCGTCATGCAAACGCATCAGTCTGCTAAGTGAGGAGATTAAGCAAAGCAGGAAGTGTGGCCCGAACCGGGAAAAGATTGAAAAGAAAGAAAAATGAGCGGCGCATGTCCTGCCTTTTACCTGCTGTGCTCCCCTCACACGCGTGTCTGTGTGACCTGGCTGTGAACTCCAAAGTGAAAAATTCATTCACCTCAGGAGCGCCTGTACAGCATGTGAAGATTGATGCGCATGGCAGAGCTCATGAGTAATGGCGTCAACACGCATCTCGCCACTGGCGGCCATTATTATCATCTCGGCTGTAAAATGACAGTGGGACTAATCTGATCTCTAAACAAACTATCACAGTCATGCCACCGCCATGCTTTTGCATAAAATAATCCACACAGTGAAACTATGAGCTCTCCCGTATTATAATAATGGCCGTGCTCCATCTACGCATGAAAAGAAGGCATCCTGGATGGTGTGCCTTATAGCAGCCTGTGACCCCTGATGAAGAATGTAAACCTCATCGCTTGCAGTGCTGCCTGAAACTGCAGAGTATCCAGAACCGCATAAAACTGTCACTGAATGTAAACACAGCTAATCTGGATCAGATTCGTTTGAATTGTGCTTCACTTTGAACACGCACGCACCAAAAAGATAGATAAAGCTAACACATATTTGAAAGGAAAGGCTAATAAAACTAGCATCAACTTCTATTTAAAGACAAACATTAGCGAGGCATCTGGACAGAAAACCCAACATTACTCCATCGAATAGGGACGTCTCTTTTTAGACCGTACTCACCTCTTGATTCGTTACCGATACCATTACTACACACGTATTCACGTCTTTTAAAAATAGTAAATAATGAATTGTCGTCAAATACATTTTTCTATGAAGGGTAGCTGACACTCTTGGCTAATTTTTACCTAATACTGTACAAGCCAATTGAGCACTGTAGTGCTAACTGTGACCATTGGATGGCAGTGTTTCCACACTTACAAAACAGATATTACCTACATGCAATTCAAAGTAATGAATGGAAGTCAATCTCTCAAATGGGAGCGCTCATATTTACATATGCACACAAAATTCTGTCGGCCTTGAATGATGAATAAAAATGTTAAATATAAAGGCCCTCTAGAACTTTCCTTTTCAAATAACGCTTGGCACTAAAAGAGTTAATGGCGATTCCATGTATTGTATGGTTACACTTTACTACTATATCGACCACTACAACTATTAATAATATTAATAACCATGCTAAAGTTTCGTCACCATATTCAGGGATAATACGATCAATCTTAATTACTATATCCATGCATCATTTTGCCAAGTATTGACAATTGTTCACGTGGAGAACTCTTGAGATGTACAGGAAGATACGAAGCTGTCAGATTGAAAATGTTTTCTTGAACCAGCATGTTCACATGATCGCTGTGCTGTGACTGTTTTACGTGTGTGTGTGTATGTGTGTCAGTCCTCCAAAGCAGGAGGGTGGGGGGTGGGGGGCTTCCATCAACACAGTGTCTGAGCAGGCACAGGGACTCTTTGACCCCGCAGTGAACTTTCTGCGGGGTTACGAGGGAGCCGGAGAGGTGGAAGGTCAGAATGCATGCTCGTCACAAACAATGCAGTTGTACACAGATGAGAATGCTAGATGCTCATATGATACCACGGCAGTACAGTCAAGTCTACTATTTGCGAGGCCACGGCCCCGCGGCAACAATTTGCGAGTTGCTCCTAGCCATTAAGAGCTACAAACACACGCGCACAGCTAAATCATTTTCTCTCTCAGCCTTATTTTCTCCAGATATTGAACGTCATTATTTTGCGTAATACGACTAACATCCATTAACCTCCGTGCAGTTATTTGACCAATCGTTTGATCGTTACATAAAATGCGTTACACATTAAAGGGAAAGCACTGATAAGAGACTCCAGGGAGCTGAAATTTCACCCAGATGGTGGCAACATGTCAAAGTTCAACATAGCGTGGCCATTTATCAAATTATCAGTAATGTTGCCATCCCTTGGCTAAAAAAACTGCAAGAATGGATGAAAATGACCCAAAAATGATACCCAAAAAATATCTCCGAGAATTCCCAGAGACTATTTATTTGCGCCCGCTGTAGTGAACATTTCCAGGTGAATAGTCTGTGTCTCAGAAGAACATGAAATCGTTTCCAATAACTTCAGATATTTCATCATTTGGTAACAAAAGCTTCATCCTCACAACAAAACACGCCAACGCTCCCTTCCAGTACATTGGTGTTAAAGAGTAACCAAAACGTAGAGGGTATTGCGAAGATGTGATGTCAGCAGAGAGCTTTGCTGAGTGCACAAATGTCCATTTTGTCCTTGCGGCCACATGTTCACCTGCTGTGCACTCGCTAGCTTTGAAGGTGACACATCTGACGCAATCAAATAACATCACAGAGGAGCACTGAAGACAAAGGGCGAACGGATGTGTATCTGTTGCAGAACATACTGTATATGCATATGTCTATATAGTTCCCATGGCGTGTCTCCTGTGCCCCCCCCTCCAGAGGCCCCAGGAAATGCTGAGCAGGAAAGCAGCACAGCAGAAAAGACAAGCCCAAGGGTGCTCCCACTCCACCGCAATGCAACAAAACAAGCAAACATAATGGCTGGTCCTCTCCCGTGTACGGCTCTACTCGATCTCACATTGTTTTGGGCAGGATAGAATTCCAACAAATGATTAATCAGCTCATTATTTTAAAAATATATCCTAGCCTATTCATTTGTGTCCATAGTTGTGTCCAGGTTGTCTTAGCAAGACTGCAAAGTGAATTGCAAACATGAGACATGATAGAAACGGCCAGTTGAGTCAAAAGATAGAGAGCAAAAACCAATGTCCACTACAGTGGACGCAAATGGGAATGGAACAAGCATAAGATGTGAATATGAAATATGATATAAAGATAGGACATATTTTATGGATTTACTTTAAGTGATTTAGTTTTTTGGTATTTGTAATCAATTTGTAATGGAAACATCTGAGATGTCAGTATTTTGGTTTGTATTCCCCTCAGTTTTTTGCTCCTGCCTTCCAATTCAGTCAGAAAGTATCAAATGGATTGTAATCCTCCCGTCCACCACTAGGGGGTAAAGCTCCCCACAGTACTGCAGACGGGTGCTGATGTATGCAGCAGGTCCAACTGCAAGTAACCCTGATCTTTCGGAGCAGACCTCCCTCCCCGCCGTTATCCAGCAGCCTAAATGAAGCGGCCCACCTCTGCTTGATTATCATGATGTAAGGCTCCCCTAATTGGATTCTCTGCAGTGTAATGCCTTATCTATTTTCTAGATTTCTCCAGCAGCATCTGGGAGATGTTGTCATTCCAGTGATAAACACTATTTTCGCGTGAGCATTTATTACTAGACACCGTGTGCGGTGAAATGGAGATAAATGAGCGCAAATCCCCGGGCTCTGATACGCTACTATAAGCTTTCACCTCCCGTGCTCCCCGACGCTTCGCCAGCGGCCTCGCCTCCACGTGGGAGATGCGGCAGCTAACAAATGACCAGCAGGATTGCGCACTTTGAGCAAGTGAGGGAATTGTTTTGGAAGCGAGTTGAAGAAGAAAAACAAATATTGACCGTTTGCCTCTTTGACCATTTTGCTTCTACAAACATATCAAAGCCACGTACAAGGACTAGGGAATGCAATTTCTGTTCAAATTGCCAAAGGCCGAGAGGCTGAAAAGAAATATGGAAAAATATTGAATGAAATGGAATGAAACACAATGACCTGAGCGATATAAAAAAAAGAAAAACTAATATACAGTCTTTTGTTTTGTATATACTGTATATATATACTGTATATATATATATATATATATATATATATATATATATATATATATATATATATATATAAATATATATATATGGTTAAACAACATTACGCATTCAACACAGGTTGAATATACCTGCATGTTTAGAAATAGGAGCAGCACCAACATATATCTTCAGATTGTCAGAATACTGCACAAACATAACAGTAACATAACTGATTGTATCTACAAGAGAAATCATCTTCGGTGTACTTTGTTGATGAGATTACCCCGCTATTGACTATTAAAAAAAAAAAAAAGCATAATATAAACCGCGGGGCTCAGATCATGAGAGAAAAACTGTGGCTTAAGGTCTAAAATTTATAGCATAAAAAAAAAAAGATATATATATATATATATATATATATATATATATATATATATATATATATATATATACATACAGGGGGCAATATCTTCTGTTTGGCGGTTTTATGTCCTTTTCTAGTGCTTAAAAATGAAAAAAATATGACAAAAAAACAAAACAAAAAAAATGCTGTAATAAAAAAAAAAAAAATCTGACATTGATCTTTGTCTGACGAGCTGAAAATAATTTGGTTTGATTTCCGCATATGTGATTGGAATGTAAAATAAAAACAATCAAAAACCTGAAGGAGAGGAAATTATTATTTTTCAAAGTCCTACAATCCTATCCTATGATCGGTGCACCTCATGAGTATCATGACTAAAATGCAGTTTATTTGGCCGATTTGGTTCCCCGACAGACGCATGAAAGTGGATATTTATCTTGAAGCCCACAAACACGATTAACTCTCCCAGGTTATTGGTCTCCATGCGTATTGATGCTCCACAGGAAATATGAGGAAACGTACAAGAGCTCGCATTCAAAATCCATCCTTTTCGCATAGGATGTTTGGATACAGTATATATAGGCCGCACAATGCCTGCCGAGTGACCTCCGATGAAAAACGATCTTTCCGCATCACAAGTCATATCGGAAACTGATGCGGATCAAGACTTTTTGATCTACTTTTACATGCCGCTGAACTCTGTGGTTAAAACACAGCTGCTATTATTTGACTATCAGTCAGCTTCCCTCAAACTGATAGAGCTTCGGCTTCATCGGCATCCGCAACGATCGCCGGATCGAACCGGCGGGATCCGGACCGCCATACTACCTTTTTAATCGCAGTTTTGTCAGTGACAGACCTGCCGGCTCTCAAGCGCAGTTCCATCATAGGCCGTTTTTTGTTTTTTGTTTTTTTTTTTCCCCCTGCGGTATCGGTCCTGACAGGCGGCGTCTTTCTGCGAAGCTTTGAAAATCAAGATGTGGTAAGAATGCGATGAGACCCTTGAGGAAGTGGCTGAACTTTTGACCCGGGCTTTCGGGGACAGTCGGGGGCAGTATTAAGTGGCCGATTGCCTCGGAGCTGTCGCGAACGGGCGAAACATTGACACACGAGCGCGGTCCGGAGCGGCCATTCATCTGCAACACGGCGCTAACCTTGAGAGGATGTTGATGCAACACCCTCTTGCCGTTGACAGGCCAAAACAAATAGAGACTAGATCATTTTCATAAACGCATCTCCGAGAGAGAAATGGATTCTTGACTAAGACGCATGAGGCCCGAAACCGCACACTTTGTTTCTTTTCAATAAGCGGCACTATAAAAGTGTATTATGACATTATAAACAGTAGAACAAGTGCACACCTGTCTAATAGGTTTTTATTGATGTGCTTGTCAAGTCTGAGCTTTATATTCATTTATTTGGCTAATTCATGCAAGAATCTCCCTATAATGGCACAAGATGTAATAAAGCAAAGCATGTGGTGTGTATCAGAACGCTAAAACGCTCGCTTTGGGTCTTGAGCTCACACGGTGTGCTTAACTTATTTGTAGCGCGTACGCCATTACAGTAGATGAAGACGTATGGCTCTTTTAAAGCCGCTAACAATACCAATCAATAACGGTGAACGTCTCGGCCTCGTCACATTTCATAAATCATCGCCATTGTTTTCGGGATGACAGTGATCATTCTCCGCTGAGTCGCGGCATGCACGCATGCAAATAATCTACGTCTTGATCACGCAAAGAAGAAGCGTCCGCATGGAAGAGGTGGTCAGTTCAACTGAGGTATGTCAGAAAAGTTCCGGGACTGGTTGATCGTTTCAACTGGGGAAGGGAAGAGACGCAAATGTCACGAGATGAGATTGAGGTTTGGCAAAATGTGTATTTGAAAATATGGCCTCGCATCAAATTTGAAGTTTTCAAAGTTTTCTTTTTATTTAGCAGACTGCTAGCGCACAAATGTAAACAAATCCGAGAGACGCTTTTGGTATTTTTCAGCTCTTAATTTTAAAAGTGATCAGTAGCAACTGCAAACTGCAAGATGTGAGAATTATGTGTGCACTTTGATTTATGTCTTTTCAACTGCGTCTGAAAAGTAATCTCGCGGGCATTTGAGCACCGCTAGCTAGCGGCTAATTTATGCCAGAGGCTGCGCTAAACACTGGCAACGGACACCGTGCAACAAAATGTCCACGTAACAAGATGTAAACAACACGATTCTGGCAGGATGGAAAATATTGAAGAACATCTCCATATGTCTGACATAATTACTCCAAACCGAGAAAAAAACAAAGGGAGCTTGTACATGTTTATGATGGAAATGAGGGGAAAACTAGCTTAGCGTGAGGCTAGTACATCATGGCGTAGTTTCATTTAAAATACATACAAAAAATAGGGCTGTGAGTAACAAATATTTCAGCGATGCAATCATCCAAAAAAAAATTTCAATTAATTGATGAATTAGTTTTTAAATCATGTTTTAATTCTCATCCATTAAAAAACAGGATATTGTCAGACTCATAATACAGGGAATACACAAACATAAAATGAATGATGACTCACTTATTGTTGTGGTTCATAACGTGTCAGAAAATGTGCAAAAACTTTTGATCGTGGTTTCGCAAAATATTGTAAAGAAAACGTGTTTGATTGATGAATTCTGCTTTCATGCAAAATGATTACGATGACATGACTTGATAAAATTTCACAACTTTCATCACCAGTCTGCTACAAATAATTTGACACTTCACTTAAGTGTCAAATTATTGTGAAAATGCCACTTTAAGTAAGTAGTACTTTTTTCCTCCTGAAAGTGTCCCTTGTCACAAGTTTTTTTTTTTTTAAATGAAGGACGTGCTTGCACGCACGCCAACCGACCCAAAAAAGAGGGCCTTCCTCCCACTACAGTAGGTGATGACGGACAAGAGCAGAATGAACGGGCCCGCGTCACATACTGCAGCTTGCGGACACATTCATGCACCCAAAATAACAAAGAGGCTCTTGTCCAAAACACATTACTCGCGCAGGTTGACGTACGTGGGAAAGGACGCGGGCGTGCAACCGCCGCCAGGCATCAAGTACGATCAGTCAAGTGGAGTTTGGGGGCGGGGCTTCGTGACGATCCAAGAGCCAAGATGACATTTTCCTTAACAGCGTGATGACAGAACGATCCCATGTCTGTGTAACTGTAGCTGCACTCTGGCCAGGAGCGCTCCATTATTCTCAACTTAGCCCACTGTATGTCTCACGGCGCTTATAATGGACATTGTACTTATGATAGGATCTCGTGTGTCGGCCCATGTCATGCAAATATTTACAGACAGAGCCGGGGTGAGGGAGCGCACGCTCTGAGATATATACTGGAATTCCCACTTGGCGCTGGAATCATTTCTGAATCCTGTTTCCGTTGGCCACCAACACAGTCCAAGCGCCCCGCCCCAACTTCCTTTGAGAGATCCTGTGGATTGGAAAAAGCTATTTAAGTTGGCCACGCCTCAGCAAGGGAGAGAGGCACCAAAAAAGAAAGTCACGACGGTGAAGTGGGGCTGCCCGATAAATTGAATCGCCTATAGCACCCTCGGTGTGTCGCAATTTTCAAAATAAATAAATAAAATAAGCCATATTGCGGAGAGATGCTCTGTGAAGGTTTACCGCATGCAACAAGAACTGAACGGAAACAGGAAACGAAATACACTCAGATTTGACGGCACAAACAAGGAAGACCTGGGCATGACACAATAGGACCAGGGAGCTGATTGGTTGGCATAAAAGGGAAGCATGGTAACGAGGTCAGGTGGACCCAAGTACACTGATGAGACACGAACACCAGTGCAACAAAAACATGAACTACAACATAAGGAACAAAAGCCCACAACTTGAAAAGACAATTAAAAAAACATCAACATTTTAGTACTAGCAATTTTTAGACACTCTACACAAACACTACAAAATATTTGAAAAACATATCAAATGGAATTGATTGTCTGGACTCTTAACATCAGGTAACAATCAATCATGGTGGAGCTTATGAAAGTCACATGACCAGCAGATGAGCCATGATTGGTTGTTAGTAAAGGTGATGTCATTTTGGCGTGACAGCAAGTAAACAATATGTTTGTAGAGGTATTAACAGAACATGAAAAATAATTTAGTTATCAAATCAATTAAATACAAAATATTTACATTTTATTGCTAAAAAAGACAAAATAAATGTCCCGTCCTTAAGTTATGCACAAACTGCGTTTCGTTTATGTTACAACACATTTAAAATGAGTATTAATTCTGTCTGAATATTTTCCACAGGATTTTTATTAAATAAATCAAACCCTTAAACAAATGTTGGGGATTTATTCCTCCCATTAAAATCATCCATATCGCCCAGTCCTACGTTGATGTCGCTGCAAATGCGCATTCAAACAGCAGCCATTACTAAAACAAAACGTGATGAAATGGTTTCTAACAGCCTTGTGGATTTACAGGTCAACTTTGTTTATGTAACGTTGCAGGCAGGATTTAAAGGCCATGATTTACAGAGGAATAAATGATGAATCCCAGTGTGTTACCCCTCAGCCATTTACTCCCCCAAAATGAGGGAGGAGTCCGAATGCGGCACTCCAGTGCCTTTGGCTTTCTACAGCGTCACATTCTTGCACTTATCTTTATCGCCGTTAGCGCCGTCATCCTTTTGGCGTTCCTGCTCAGCCTCACTCACCAAATTCCGTGAATATCACTTGATGAATCCCGCAATGCTGACTTGCAAACAAATTGACTTATTCGTTCGAAGGAGTCAAAATTAGCAAGAACAAAGCTATGGTGTCGTCAAACTGTCAAAATGTTATGAGATTTGCGACTCGTTCTTGAGAGAAAACAAGGCCCATTAAAGTTTGATTTTCACCTAACATTAGTAACAGAGGAGCGGCTTTGCATTTTTAGCCGTGCTACCTAGCTAACCACTGCTCATAGCTAGTGCGGCGCAAGTTAGCTTAGCATTAACTCGGCGGTTTACGAAAAGAAAGGTGATGGGTGACTATTCGACGTAAACGATGGCAGCGAACATTTGTTTTTGGTCGATATATTTTGATGGATTGGAGCTACCCAACTAAGGCCTGGTGTGCTCGGTCAAGGACATCCTGACTTTTACAATGATATCTCAAGTGTTTGGGCGGGATCTAATTCACTTTTCTGTCTTGCTAAGGCAAATTGGACTCAACAGTGCACACAATTGATGATGCTGAATCTGTGAATATGCATGTACATTTTAAATGACATGTAAATTCTACATTTAAATGTGTGTAAATTTGATTTTCTTTCAATTTATATAACTGTTTAAATATGATCATATATTTACTAGAACACAAAAGGAGAAATACTCAATGTAGTGACAAGTAATAGCCTATAGGGGGCGTCTGGCATCACTGCTGCCTTCTACACAAAAGCACACACTCATGTAAGTCTGTTGTCAGCAGCTTGTAATCGCTGATGTTGAACAGCAAGTTGCAACTCAAATAATGAGGAGAGGGGAATGTTTTCAGGTTTTACCAACGCTACATCATTCACATCACATGCATATAAACACACATGCACTGCATTTACTATTTTTTATTAACTACCATACCCATCAAATCCAATAAAATGGATTGAAAAATTAGCTCCCCATTCATCTGGCCACGGTGCCTCATCTCATCTTTTGAGTGTCATACAATTGTGAGCAAACAACACAAGGATTTGGCTAATACTCTATTAAAGACGTATGTAATCCTTTTTAAAGCCCTTGTATACACACCAGGTTAAATACTGTAGTCAGAGCAAAGGTCAAAGGGATTAACCTCGCAGAAAGTGAGCTGTTGCTAAAGGGGAAAAAGATAGCGTAGGGTTGCAACAGTTTGTTTTTGGGCTTGGTCGAAGCTAAAGTTGAGATGAAATGAGACCAAAGAATTGGACACAATTTATTATAGGGTTATGTATACAAAAATATAGGGTTATATTATCAAAAATAATTCTGATAAAATCAAAATTTCCGATTCGGATCAGCTGAAATTAATGTGATCTGGAATGGGACATCCCTGATTATTAGCATACATTTTTATTGTCGAAACGTTTTGTCCGGGATTTACTTTGGAGTTTTTGAATTTTTAAATACATGCGTTAGTTTGATTACTTTGATGAAAATGGTACCCATCCAGAACGATGACTAAGTAGAGAAAAAGATGAGATTTTATTTCTGGGGCCATTTCACACAACCCCACGCCACACAAACGCACATACTTTGCGATTAGTCTAACGATATATTCATTTTCACTGGAAGGCTGTTGAAAGCGTAATGATGTTAAAGTGCTGTCAGGGGAGCCTGAGCCTGATATTTTACTAGCTGTTTATTTCTACAGAGGAGTGGCCATGAATCCACGGAGCCTTCAGTGCTGTAAGACTCAGAGCTGCATGAAAGCATTTTCCATCTGAAAGCATTTGTTTCCTTTCTCTAAAAACACAGACGTGGTTCCAGCGAGCAGATGAGTGTTTGTATTTAAGCCTGCTTAGTGTTACCGCAGTTTTACAATGGATAAATGCGCCCCGAGCGCTACCTTTGGTTGTAATTTTTTTTTTTCCAAAGCAGCTTATGATGAAGGATACGGCCAATTAAAATGCGCGGCCTGGCACAGCAGACACTTATTGTACTGAGTATAATTGATTGTCGCAGAATTAGCTCGCTGAAGACAGACTAATACTGTGGGTTACATGAGTTTCTGTGCGCGCGGACAGCTGTTTACGAGCGTCGCGAACCCCCCTCGGGGATGAAATCATCATTTTTCTCACTATGCCGAATGCTCCGCTCTATAAAAGTGGACAGGGCGATGGGCGATTCTCCATTTCATTTTCCCACCTCACTAACTGTTGGCTACACGGCGCTATGGGATAACTACACCAGTCATTTTTGCTGTGTGGGACTAAATCCATTAGGATGAGCATTTGCATAATACAATTCTGTCATTCAGCAAATTAGGAATATTAAATGAAGCAATCTGCCTGAATAAGGCCTGCGAGTAAATATGTTATGATTTGCACATGGCTGCACTCGTGACATGAGGAACAAGTCTTTACTGAAGCAAATTAGCTGACTCGGATCTGTCGGTTGTCAGCCTGGTTGACCTAAACGGTAGAGATGGACCGATATGCTTTTTCAGGTCCGAAACGATAGCGATTCCAGGTCGTAAAGAAGCCGATAACCAATATTTAAAGCTGATATTTATTTCGAGGAATTGCTGAAGTAAAAGGGACAATTTTTTGAATAAGACAAACCTCAACAACTCATTTAAATTGATAGGAGCTCTCAATCAACACAGAAAAAAATACGTGGCCTGTCAGAATGATCAATCGGTATTGAAAGAAAGAATTTTTTTTAAGTGAAAACGTAATCGACGAAGTTGAAAATTCATCAAGATTTTATTTTTGGGCAATTTCGCCCAGCGCCAGTTGAGCAAACGTGCAAAGTTATTTTCAGTCGACAGCAAGTGACAAAATTGGGTGACTCTTCTTGCGTAATTTATATTCAATAAACAACGATAATCTGAATGCCATTTCTATACAACGTGATAAAATATTTTGCAGGTTGAATTCAGCTCTAATGAAGAAGGAGGCTGAAACGAGCTTGCAACTTATGGAGGAAGGCCTCTGGAAGGGGATATAATCAGCGCGATGATTACTCGCTGGCCGCTCGAGCAAACTGACAGGACTGACTGATGTGGATGCAAGGGGGCCGAGCGGATGGCGAGCATCGGGCCCGTGAGGTCACCAAGCAATCCGTCGGCCGCATTTGGCCCAGCTGAGCTCTAATTAAGGAGGGCATGGGCATCGCGAGGGGCAGCCAAGATGTTCCGCGCATGCCGTTAAACGCAAAAAAGCCAACAAGATACAAATAATTCTGCTGCCTTTTTCAAATCTTAAAGCTGTGAAGTCTGAAGGTATACTGGAATCAAAATGCAGGTAGATAATTTAATAAAAAGAAGCTTGACGCTATCGTGCTAACACGATGCGTATTTTCAAAGTGTTTATTACAGTTCTTGGGTATATGAACAAGTTTCATTCCCACGCTGGCAATGGAACACCAATTTCCCCATCTGTCAGAATGAACCCTTGAACTCTTTCACTGCCATGCGTTATTTCAAAAGGAAACCACTAGAGGGCAAATATATGTAGCATTTTCACTCACCTTTCAAGGCCAACAGAATGTTGTGTGCTATGTCTATGTAAATACGGGTGCTGCCATATGAAATATTGACTTCCATTCTTCAGTTAGAATTGATGTGGGTAAGAGCTGTGTTGAAAGTGTGGAAACACTGCCATCTAATGGTTACAGTTAGCACTACAGTGTTCAATTGGCTTATATTAGGTAAGCATTCGTCAAGGGTGTCAGCTACCCTCCATAAAAAAACCTATTTGATGAGAATTTTGTTATTTATTGTTGTTATTACTATTTTAAAAGACGAGAATTATCGTCCATGGCACTTAATGAGTTAATACTCCTAAACACCCCCTAAATGTCTAAATAGCTCTGCAAATCACCAACTTTTTGATGATATTCAGCTTCGTTAGAAGATTGTTTTCTTTTCTGGGGCCATGTTGTAAAAAAGGGTAAAAACCGCGAGGATACCGAACAGACACTCTACACTGGCGGAGACGATCAACACCGGTGGGCTACTGGTGACAAAACGGCGGACGAGACTCAGGAGTCGTAAAGTCAAAACAGCGTAGACGGAGTACCGCGTAACCCGAGGACGGCCTCTATGCCCCTTGCGCGCGTAGACTTTTTGCGTCCACTTTTATGCAGCTTTTTTGATAAATTAATCGACTGGCCTCCGGTGTAGGGGTCCCGTGCCCTGCCAGTGGCCTGACCAGGCAGTGAACTCTCGCATTCCTAAAAAACCCGGTCATCCAGCCTCTGTAATTTGTCATGTTAGGAGCTGACAGTAAAAGGTCATCCACTCCCATCGCTGGAGGCAAGAAAAAGCACCAGGATGAAAGTGCACGTTCAGTGGACGACCATCCTAGGACTGGGAAGATGCACACACACGCACACATCTTTATCTAATCTAGGCAAGCTATCCGTCTTCTATTTCCTGCGCTATCTGACTGGAGACGTACAAGCAAGTCCAATAAAAAAGCAAGCTAGCGCCTAATAATGAACCGAAGACGAGATTTCAGTAGCGTGTGGCGCGATAGTGTCTGCATTTATAATGTGTGGGAGAATAACTCGAGTCACATTGTGTCTTTTCAAACGGATTTACGCCTCCCTTCACATCTAAATCTAACATCTGCGGCGCCGAGACGCTCGCCAGGACGTGAAATGAAATATATCCCCCGCGAGAGCGCGTTGAATTGAAGAGGAGACCGCGTCGCACCACTCATCATACTCTCGTTCGCCGTCGTGACATCGGCGGCTAACAACACCATCCGCCGGCTTTATATTTCATGTTGCGGTATAGTCGCGCGTTTAGTTTTGGAGCGGACAAGCTATCCATTACGCCGGGCCACCTCTGACTCGGCTCCAATAGAGAGGGCAGCTGCGGCAACGGCTCATCCATCATGCGCAATATCAATTGATTACAAAACATAAACAGAGCATCTTTGATATAAGGGGGCCAGCTGGACCGACGGGGGGCGCAGTACGGGAAGTGCGCTTGGAGGCATCCCCGCCCGAATAGTCGGGCTTCTGTCTGCTGCCCTCTCGTCCCAGACTGCCGTGATTTAGTCGCGTCCCTGGCTTCCTGCAATTATTTTACTTCCCAAGCATAACACAACCAGGGCCTATAGCGTCGCCGCGCCGTGGGCTCGGCTCTAATGACTCCTTCGGTTCATCCGCGCGTGGACGCCCATTAACCCGTTCGCCTCCCTGCGGTGTACCTACCAAAAAAACTGTACACCCATGCGAAAACGTCAATGTTGCTGTTAGATGATGAAAAAGGGACAAATTATGTGAAAAACGAGGACATAAATGAGGAAAACTGAACGGGAAACACGCTGTAAGGGGGAAATAATTACTGTCATTTTTAGACTATAAGCTGCAGCTTTTTTTCTCATGATTTGAGCCCCGCAGTCTTCAGTCCAGTATCATTGCGTTGAATCAAAACAAAACATTTACAACCATCCACCGTTATTTTGGAAAATAATGATCGTATGACGGTCCAGACCATTAGATCCTTCTATTTTTGCAATTGTAATTAGGAAAAAATATGTTATTTTTGAATAAAGGTATGGAAATTAAAACAGGTTTTTAGCATCCTTACATTACATTATTTTTGTTACCTATTTATAGATGACAAATCTGTTATTTTGCACATTACTTCATTTCATTGTGGAAAATCTATTCTTATTTGATGTTTGTACTGATTTTAAAATGCATTATTTGCTCCTAGAATGCGTAGGAATCTTTTACTTGTGCAGCACGTCCGACGTATTAATTATGCACCAATAAAGTGCTTGAATATCATATGGAAGACTGCAATATGATCAATGATGGCGTTTTAATTTTTACCCTATTGCCTCCCCTATCTCTCCTTATATTACACTCCTCTGCTGGTCCGTGCAGCATTAGGGAGGCGTCATTAGGGAGAAGCAAGCGTCCAGGCGGCGTGCACTTGGCCAAATGGAAGTCGTAAAGCAGCGCCGCTCATGCAACAGACGTTCCACGCTGACCCTCCCCATCCCTCAGCCGCTGCAAACGGCTGACGCTGGACCAGTGACAGGCTAAACCGCAGGCTTTTCAAACTCAATTTAGTCCCGCATTAATTATTCCTCTAAGTATTCCATGCCCCCGATGATATCAAAATTCATAAATGTATAAGGTTAAGGGAGGCGAGCATTCCGGGCTACGTTCACCAATGTGATGATACAAATCCCATTTTACGGTAACTACCTAATTAGGACTAGCGAGCTGTGCACTGTAAGACTCATAAATCTGTGTTATATCGGACAAATGCCCCCCGACGCCCGCTGGTTCATGACCAGAGCAAGTTCAGAGCTTTATGATGACTCCAACTTTCATTAACTTTCGTTTAATGCGGCGCTAACACATCTCCGCGTTCCTCCACATACATCTTGAAATAATGCATCAAAGCGATTCCTTCTTGCCACCGAATTGAATATGTGATTGTGTTTTGATTTTTGTTCTATTAATTAACATATGCAGCCTTTACCTTGAGGCTTTTTTTTTGGACATTTATACCAATGGTTCTTAAATAGAGGTACAAGAAGGCAATTTAGGGTGCAGCTAAGAGTTTACCAGTGTTTCTGCATATGTGAGCAAATCTAATTTAATGCTTTCTAATGCCACGACAGAAAAAGTATGTTCTTTTCAAATTAAGAGCAAATTCATTGGAACACGAAGCTTCTTTTTGAGACCAGAACTTGAAAAAAAGAGTGAACTTCTTCTATATTGCTTCTTCATTCATCTTGCATTTTCACCATATAAGCATTTTTTCATATAAGTTCTTTTTTTTTTTATCTTTTATATCTTTATTTTCGAACAGTTCAAGTGACCACTACACAAATGGAGTTTGAAGGATTACAAAATGTAATGTATGCATGTTAATGTCATGACACTAGCAATACAGGTTTTCTTTTCAAACTAAGAGCAAATTAACTGGCTCATGAAGCAACTTGTTGCTACATTTTGTTATTATGACTCCTTTGCAATTTTTCGGCATACGAGTCAGAAATAAAACAGATGATGTCACATGATCAATCTTGTGGAATTGCTGATAAACGAGGACTAAAATAGCACTGCAAATGTAATTCCAAAGTTTAATAAATCAGACAGCAATCTGTCTCAAGTCTCGTTGTTTCTATCCATACTTGATTTTTATTAGGGGATGGAAAAAAAAAAATATTTCACAGAGGGTAACTAATGAAAAAAGGTTGAGAAGCACTGCCTTATACAACGACGGTAAATTAATCTATTCCAATCCAATCAAGGAAACGGTCGTTCGGAATGTTTAATGTTGCATAAATGATTAAATAAACATGAATACAGCTTGAGCGGTAATGGGTTTCAGGGTGACCCCGAGTTGCTCTTCAGTGTCTTCGTCTTAGGTGAGGAGGGTTCACGTTTGCTGCCGGAGGGCCTGTCACTGTCCGTTTGAACCCCTGACCTTTGGTTTCAGGTTCAGAGGTTCAGACGAACTCAGGCACACGCTGCAGTGGGGTAAACGTGCGACTCAAAGATCACTTCGCTGAATCAAAATCCTTCCAAAATAAAAGGAGACAGGTTTTACCTGCCGCTAATATTTATGCAGCTACTCATTCTGAGCATATACTTTAGACATATAAGCTCTGTGTAGAGGATAAAGAATATATGACTAAGTAGTTGAATTGAATATTTAAACGTGTTGCTGAGCCATTAATGTTCAGTTAATTGAAGGGTTTCCATTTGTTGTAAGTATTAGCATTAAGTTAGCACACTAAAGGCGATGCTGTGTGCGTAATATGACCTGCTTTTCATGCGTGAGGAGATAATGTACACTTATTCAGCTTGATGACAAAGTCCTACTTGAGAACATGAATGCGGCGAAAACAAGTCGACGAAATATTTCCGGCATGACGATTATGAAGGACGACCACACAGAACTCTTGTTGTCTCTTTTTTTTTTTTTTTCTTTTAGCCTTCAGGTTAGGTTGTGTGTCGGATACAGCATTTCTGTATGTCGCTATGACAGTCCCTGTGCAGCTGGCAATGAATTATCTCACTGTACACTCAATGGGCAATTCATTGGGTACAGCTGTTAAGTGTAAAAGCCGTTGCATCATATAACATTCCAAGCGACATTCAGTAATTCTACACTGCTGCAAAATACAACTTTGTTAGCGTGTTGTTATTTACAAATTCTGCTGTACAAGCTAACAAAAAGCAGATGGACACTTTAGACAAAAGTGAAAAGGCTTCCATAAGTAGCATATCAGACAAAAGGGTCCAGTACCATTACCAGTACCAGTTTCCATAACATGTCTTCCGATTTTCCAGAGGCAGCAGTTTAAGACAGTTTTACCAAATCTTGTTGAGCTACATTTTATTTCTAAGATATACTTTTTTAACTATTCCTTAGCTTTGTTGATTTGTCACTCCTGATTGTGATTTATAGTAAAAAATTATACGTAAAACGAACGTGAATTAAACCATATGATCGTATAATTCAATAGCAAAATAGAACCCAAAATATAGCGTTACCTCTAATGAAAATTTACAGAATAATATGAAAGCATGGTGGCCATGTTTTTGTTGTTTTTCTAACTTTAGTTCATTTTGTCTGAATAAATCAGTGTTTTTTGTGTGTTTTTGTTTTTGACATCTACATCTGTTATGTCACGGCTTTCCATTAAAGGCGATGAGGCAATTTCGGATATTTTTTCACACTTTTTAATTGTCCACTATCAAACATTTAGATTACTTTTCTTAATAGCATTGCGGGCCATGTCAAAGGCCCAAGAGGACCGCAAAACTGTGGATGGCGAGCCGCAGACGACCCCCAAGCCATAGTTTAAAAACCCCTGGCACACTTGAAACAAATCAAAATGAAACATTTTCTATTCCAACACCAAAACTAGAACCCAAGAAGCGTCATTACATTTAATGAAACCATGATGCTAACATATGAAACCTAACAGACTATGGGCAATTAGCACAGACCTTCGAATAAGTGTGCTTCCTTCGCGTCATTTGTAACTTCTAGTTGAAAAAGCAAAGCAAAAACAGAAGTAAACATTTGATATTCCAAAACCCGCATGAACCATATCATCACATCTAACGAAAGCACGATAGCTCAATGCTAAACATACATTAAGAAACCCAACGGACAAGCTCATGGAAATGACCAATAACTGCTACAATACACACAAACAAAGCATATAACGTAACTCACGGGCATATAGTGAATCTTATTTCGCGTTTCGAACCTGAGAGAGAAAAGCATATGTGCAACAGAGAGGTTGAGTCCCTTTTCTTCCATGCGCAGCCTGCAGGGAAACCAATGTTCACTAATGGTGAAGGGCTTGTGACATTCACCGGCGATAGAGGACATGGCTTCACTGGAGACCTTGCAGCAGGCAAAATGTGGCCAGATGGAACTCGGCTAAATTGTCAACATTTCCCTAAAGACCATCCGGCAAAGCCATTTCTACAATGTGGGCAGATTTTTTTTTTTTTTTCCCTCTCCGCATGTGCGCACATAGAAACTCGCAAAAAGCTGTGCAAAGTGAGTGCAGTGGAGTGCAGAGGCTCGCCTGGGAGGTCAAAGGTGAGGCTGGCTGTAATAAAGCCGTATGCCCGCTGTTAAGAAATGAAATGTAAAGCCATCACGACGATCCATCTTCATTAAACAATTTCCCCTCTCCCTTCGCTTGCGAGGGGATCTTTTCCGAGGGGTCGGGCGCTACGTCTCCGCCCCTCGGGTGTCGGCACGTGTTTAAATATACTGTAGTCGCGTGCCCGCTGGCTGCCGCTCGCTCAACTCTTGGAGCCTTTCCCATCGCCCCCCCTCCAAGTGATACATTGCAATGTGACAAATGCAAACGGAGGCATTTAGCAAAAGCAGTGGGAGAAGGACCGCAGTCGGGTCGCTAATGCGCTCGCTCGGCGCCAAACCAAATTGGAAGCGTCGCAAGCACCGCGTCAGTCACGGCGCCAAATCGGTGCGGCCCTCTCTGGATGACTTTTTAAATGCATTTTGCCTCACACTGATTTAGATTTCTTGAATTGGGAATTTACAAGTGTTGTTATTGTTTACCATTCATGCTCAAACTGAGCTGTTATTCAAACTAATGCAGCTAAATAAGGTTACGCAAATATTTAAAGGAAAAGTCTATTTTTTACACTATCATGTTGATATTGTGATTGATTTTGCATTTGTGAAATATGAATGAAGCAACAAATTCCACCCGTTTTTATCCACCTCAAGGGGTGGCCATTTTGTCACTTGCCGTCAACTAATGATGACATCACAGTCACGTTGGGCTCAGCCTGAGAACGTCACAAGACCAAACTGCAAAACATGTGCGCTATGATTCAAATAACTTGGGGAGTTTTCTCACTAATAACCCACTCTGAATTTTATTTTTTTGAAATTGTGGAAAACCACAAACGTTGTATTGATTACCATTCATGGTCAAATTGACCATTGTCACAGAAATAAAGCCAAATAAGGTAACAGAAATGTTTAAGGTAAGAAGGTTAGAAGCTCTTTTAGAATTATGGTCAAAAGTTCCACCTTGGTTTTAGTGCATCATGACAAAATCTCCGAAATGCATTTGGAAAAATTGGAGATTGGGAAAATTGCTTCTCACGAGTAAACAAACGTATATAAGCAACGAAACATCAGATGTTTTTTCAGCCAGCATAATTAGATGATTTATGTTTTGCTTCCTTTTACTTGCCAATTCTAAGAGAAATTACACCAAAACCTATTGAATGAATTGTCTTTTTGTCTAAGTTGTGATTTGTCTAAATAAAAAACTCTGTAATCAATCTTCAGCTCCTCTGTTATTGCAATAGCTACAAAAAAACTCCCTGTACACTGCAGGGCAGATCTGTTCTCATGTCAGAGCATAGCTACACAGGCAATCCGAAAACACGACAGGAAAGTCATGGAAATGTGTTTTTATATCCTTCTGAGACCCAGCCTATTCCTTTGTGGACATTTGTTCTTGGTCTCTATCCTAAAGGTCTATTTTTACATTTTGTTTTCAAGAGTACAGATATTCACTTGTTTTTTGTTTCTTTTTAAGTACTAAATTGATTACTTAAGGCACCTAAAGTAATTGATGACCGTATTTTCCGCACTATAAGGCGCACCTAAAAGCCTTTTTTTTAAGCTAATGGTGCGCCTTATAATCAGGCGCGCCTTATATATGGATCAATATTGAGATTGAGATCCGTAGATGTGGAATGAAGTGATAAAGTAAGCTTTACCTGTTTGTTTTGTGTTTAGAGTTGAACAAGGTCGCTCATATTGACATTGAGTTATTATTCTATTGAGAGTTTAGGGCTATTATTTGAGTTATTATTGTTATTACTTTGAGTATTACTATATTGTGATTGAAAAGGCTTTAAAATATGTCATTAATTGAGGGTGCGCCTTATAATCCGGTGCGCCTTATACATGGAAAGTGCGGAAAATACGGTACCGTAGGTATAAAAAGTATAAACATAATTGATTACTCTGTGTCCTGCAAGCTCTTAAGTAAATAACTGCATTAAATAATTAATACTAAAGTAATTTAGGTACAAACATACAAGAGTAATGATTACTTTGAGTACTATAGTAGTGCAGTGACCAATTATTTTAGATAATTAAGTGCTAAAGTATTGATTGATTTAGATAAAATTTAGTACACACACACACACACACACACATACACATATATATATATATATATATATATATATATATATATATATATATATATATATATATATATATATATATATATATATACACACACTCATGTATAAAATGATTACGCTGGGACTCAGAAGGAGCTGTAGAACACAAGAAACTAAATATGGCACACCTCTTGTATATTATGCAAAGAATTCACCCAGCGCTTCCTTCTGATGATGAGAAGCTATACTGACAAAAACCAAACCCCAAATGTCACAAATCTGTTTCCTCTTTCCTGTGCCATTTAATGCAGCTTCTCCTGAAGCATTTCTCGGTGTGGCAGAGGTGACTAGTGAGGGTGCGCCGTGCCCGCGCGTGTACTTTATGCAAATGACTAGGCGAGGTGATTAATTCATAATGCGTTTCAGTGCAATTGAAGGCAGCGGGAAGTGATCAAGGGCAAGGACATTATGGAACGGTACAGGCTGCACAGGGCTGCCTCCGCTTGCTCTACACTGTACCGCAGCATGACAACAGCTCATTACACGGAGACAAAACACCTCCCCCACTGATAATGAACAGCTTTCACGAGTGCTTTCTTTTTACCCACCGCTGGATTTTCTTTCTTTCCGGGCTACGCGTCATTCTTCATCCGAGCCAATCAAGTATTGCTCTAGCATTTCGTCTCGTATCCATGCACTATAACAGTACAGCGCAGGCAAGGTTTCAGACCATTTTGTTTTCTTAGGATGCAACATATGCTCCACCATGCATCCCCGGTCGCAATTTCATCACAGATTCCAAATGTTTGAATTGTTCCAAATAATAAAGCAGATAGTTGTCGTAGGGATAAACTAATATGCTACGGGGCCCATACGCTACCAGTTATCGGTAGTCAAGGAGGCCCATAACCTAAGGCAGCATTCATTGAAAGGGCCTTGTTATGAAATGTTAATATTTGGAGCTGATTCTGCACCTGATGAGAAAATCTTATCGACAATGTGCTAAATGTGATTCCATGCATAAATTTAACTGTGAAAAGTGGTACCACGATCCGGGCCCTTTAAAGGAAACAGGAAAAGGGATTTTTTTTAATTTTTTTTTAAAAATAAAACATGCATTGTAGGTGTATTGGACACTAAATTGTCCTTAGGTGTGATTGCATGCGTGAATGGTTGTTCGTCCCCGTGTGCCCTGCGATTGGCTGGAAACCAGTTCAGGGTGTCCTCCGCCTACAGCCTGTAGACAGCTGTGGTGGATGGATGGATGAATGGATGGATGGATGGATGGATGGATGGATGGATGGATGGATGGATGGATGGATGGATGTCCTCTTGGTCAGCAGCTAGAGCTAGCTAACAGCTAACAGCTTCTACTCTTGAGAGAAAGCTAACATTAGCGCAGATTTTCAACCCCGTTTCCTATTATAACCCTGTTATGTGATTAAAGTACACGTATTCATTTATTAAATCATGTAATAAACGTTACACCATTGATCTGTAAGCAATACTTCTCAAACCTATGATAGTTGATTACGTGTTTTGATGAACGCGTGGCAGAAAATCAGAAAAATCAAGCTTTGCTTTTCAAGAATTCTCAAGCCAACGTGTCTTCCAATTCTGGTAGGAGCCATATGCTTTTTAGACACAAAGACGGCGGCCGTAGCTTCGGGTGCCAGAGCGTTGACGGTGGTCGAAGAGGACACTGCCCTGCATGTGTCAAACGATTGCCAAATCATTTATGTCATCTTTTCCAGTGTTATTTCCGTGGAGGGGGCAATAAGCGTGTTGCTCCTGCAGGGGAGACGGCCAAGAAGCCAGGGATGTGCAACAATAAGATGGATAGAAAGAGAGAAGAAGAGCGAACGGGCTGGGGGAGGGGAAGATGTGCCAGGCTCAGCTCCTTCTTTTTCCCTCCCTTCCTCCACACCGGCGAGGAGACAAACACGCGCGCGGCCGTCATTTGTCCGACACGTTAGGTGACGCGAAGGCCTTTCTCCCGCCACGCCAAGCGGCGTGGCACATGATGTATGTGTTTCTTCAGTCCCGTGATTACTAGCACGGAGCCGCAGAGCGATGCTCTTCACCTCATCAGTTCCACAGGCTGCGCTCCAAGGTGGCTGAGGGATTCGCCGCGAGATGCCTTCTGACACGCAGCACAACCGGGGCGGAGCGGCGTGAATATTATACAGTGCATTTCACCACAGCCACCCACTGTGAACAGATCAATCGAGGTGGATGAGGTGAATTACAATTTTAATAGAGTGCCTAGGAGCAGTAATTAAAAAGAATGATTATATTTTCTGGAAATGTATGAAAAAGGGAACGGTCCAGTGGGGCGGCGCAAAGCTGCTTTGCTCTAATGTAGAATGTACGTTGCTTATTTGCCTCGTGTCCTTTGTGGAAACTTTCTGTACGGAACTCAACATCGCCACCATGAATTTTACGATGGTTTGTAGAATTGTCATCGTTTTCTATGGCAGCACATTAGCAGTGTTCATGCATATTTTTAATAGGGCTGAATGATTTTGAAAAATCAAACAATTTCAGTTATTTTTTACGTTTCTTTTATCAGTATGCGCTGTTACGTTTGTGTTTATGTATCACTTTCTCAACTCCGTCAATCCCAAACATATATTTCTTCAAGTTTTTTTTTTAAGTCCAGATATTCAATTCCAACTATGTTTTTCATAAGTACTAAGTAATTGATTACTTTAAGTACTAAAAGTTATTAAGAAGTTGATTGATAGTAAAATACTAAAGTAATTTAGGTACTAAAAGTACTATTGTTATTGATTACTTTAGGTACAACAGTACTGAAGTGATCAATTACTTTAGGTATCTAAGTACTTAAGTAATCGATTGCTTCAAGTACTAAACTTTAAGTAGTTGATTTTATTAGATAGTTAACTACTAATTTAGAAACTAAAAGTACTAATGTAATTGATTACTTTAGGTACTACATTATTGAAGTGGTTGATTACTTTGGTATTTAAGTGCCGAAGTAATTGATTACCTTAGGTAATTAATGTTCTTAAGTAAGTGATTGCATTAGATAGTTAAGTACTAATGTATTATAAGTACCACAAGTACTAAAACAATTGATTACTTTCAGTACTACAGTACGAATGCAAGCAATTACTTTAGGTACATATGTAGTGAAGTAATTGATTACTTTAGATTAAGGGTGCTAAAGCAACTGATTACTTTAAGTACTCGCAACTGATTACTTTAAGTACTCAAACAATGGATTCATCAACTAAAATATTGCATGCCTTTATTTTGTGAAGATAAATACCACTACAAAATCAGACTTGACTGGCTTTGTTTTAAGTCTTTTTTTTTTTTTTTTTAGTCCAAACTCTTGTTCGTTAAGAGAGATGGCTCCACCATAACTGATGTTTTTAGTGGTTTAAATTATATACAGCACCTTTCCAAGACTTTATTTAAAGTATGTTCTTGCGAGGATGTAGAAAGCAATGTTTAGCCATCACACAAAGCCGTTGAGCTAAAAGTAACTGACACCTCGTCTTCCCGCACCCATTAATCACTGCCAAGATGTATGTCCAACATTCCTATTAAATTTCACTTCATTTGAAATATCAGAAGGATTCTGCCGTCTTTTCATGCCTAGCGGACGCTTCGCAATATTTTTTTTTTACGTTAGCCAAGCCTCAAGTTCCCGTTCAAAGCTCGATCAGACTTTGCTTTTGATTTATTCCTCACTACAATCATTCCGACACGAAGAGACTCTCGCCAAGTCGAACAGCGGGACAGGAAGGATGTTGTCACTTTAAAGTTCACGACTAAGTCCTCCTTGCCGAGCTTGGACTCATTTGGAGCGCTGCGAGCTGTCCGTCAACAAAATATCTGTCTGTCTATTTGTCGTTGTTCGCCCAGAGAGCGAGAGAGAGAGGGATGTTTTTGTAGAGTGACCTGGCCAACTATTTTGTGTCAACATGGTGTCAGGCTACAAGTGCAATATAGCAGCCGGCCTTCAGGCTCAATTCCAAACCGGAGACGCTTGTGTCCCAGATAATACCGTCAGATAATTAAATATTTGCCTCCTACTGTATCCAGACAGATTTATTTTGATTCTCCTCAAAAATCAACCTGATCCCAAAAACCGACGTCAATTAAATTCAGGATATATTCAACATGAAAAATAAAATAAAAAAAAAAGCCGACTAAATGCCTTTACATTGTTCCACATGACTTCAGTTCCTCTGGGAATGCCAAGTGCACCACAGTGGAAGCATTATTTCCCATCAAAGAAGAGGAAGTGGCCAGCTGCTGACATTAGCCATGCCCCCTCCAGACCCTAGCAAGCGGCATCTTTCATGTTTCACTTAGGAGGAAGAAGAACAAGCCAACAACGCTGCCTTTGACCTCTAAGTTATATCTCAGAGTTAAGGTAGTAGGTATGCTCAGCAGACATGACATTAGGAACATTTTTGTCAGTTTTTGTTCTGAACTTTTTTTTAATTCAACCTTTGAGCAGTATTTGGACAATTTTGGGTCAATTTCTTCTTTAGGATAGCACAATCCCGGTAGTGTGCCAACCAAGTGGTTGTGCATTGTTGAACTTTGACATGTTGACACCATCTGGGTGAAATTTCAGCTCCCTGGTGCCTTTCTTTCGATGCTTAGCCTTTGGTGGGAAATTCCCTTAATGAAAAGATTAAAAGATTGGACATCTTAATCCATGTCCATCAAATCTTTCCCCAGTAGCTAATTCATGCAATACGCATCCCAAGCCACAGGTAACAATTGAAAATGGGTGATGTATGTCAATATTTTATTGATTTAGTGTCCGTGGGGAGGATATGTGTGATTCGACACAACCCAATAGAAAATTAATTGCAGTTTTATAGGAATGTATAGGTCGTTCTTCAAAATTATCTGTCATCGTTTTCGTTTTCTGGAAATGTCATGTATCCAAAGTACTAATGGTATCGGTACTTGGTATCAGTATTTGGGAATTCTTAACTTGAATACTTGTACTAGTACCGTTTTGGGAAAAAAAAGAGATATCGAACTACAGTGAAGCTCCAAAATGAAAAGTCGGTGAATGGACGATATATTCACTAAGCATCAATCAAAACGGAACTGGCCGGAATATTTTAAAAGACCAAGTCATATCCCACAAGTTTTTCTTATTATCATTCTTGCCTTGCGGATACAAAGAAGGCCATCAAGTTGAGCCACTTTCAAAATGGGATGGCGAAAAACTCATTAGGTTCCCCCTGAACTCCCTCAACTGTGGCTGAGCTGCAGCAGGTTAAGTGTCATTCAGAAATTAGCATTCTCCTGCCGAAGCGCCGGACGTCACGTCGGCTGCCGCCGTTTTTTTTTCTCCCCCAACTACATTAAACAAACCCTCTGAAGGCCTCAATGATGCATGCAATCTTAATTTTTATTACGGCAATTTATTATGCACTCCCCGAGCTTATGACAGCCCAGACTGTCATTAACAGATTAATTATAATTCCCCCCCCCACACACAGAAACAGGAACACATGCAAGCGTCCCTTCAAAAGGCGGGATGGCCTCAGTGGCGTTCTCTTCTTCCCAGGACTAAATGAAATGAAGCCGCCCGCAGCTACTGTGCATAACAAAGCACTCAGGCACAAGTGATGCACTTCAAATGGAAACCACTACATAGACCACTTCTCAATTCATCATGTCCTCCTTGCTACTTCAACCACTTGCAGCAAATATCTGCCCTACAACTGCAAGCACATGGTGACCCTATCATGTCTTGGATCTAGCAAAAAGAAAAAAAAAAAACTTCTATGTGATTATCTTTCCTCGTCTGGGGAATTTTAGGGTGCTTGGGGACCACTGTTTTACAGTATACTGGGAGGACAGTTCAACGCATCAAGACATTTTCTGCTGTTAGCCACGGCTCACGCTCAGACACACTCAGGCACATTCATGTACACAGACATATTAAACGTTATAAATTTCGCGTTGGTCTGAAATGTATGGCCATGAACATGGTGTGGTGGTTACTGTATTAATGAATAGCTTAAAGGTCATTTTAAAACATTACTTTTAATTCCTGAAGGTAGCTAATCAACAACCGCGTGTAATTAATAAACAAACGTTAATAATGCGCTTCGGTTTGATAGATTGGATGTCATTTAAAAATACATGTGTGACATGGGGGAAATCGATGTTTACCAACCTTTGATGGTTACTGTAGAGAAAGTTGTTTTTAAAAGCAATACCGAAAATTCACGTTCCCACATAATCAGAGAGGGGATGTTAACAAGAAGTCAATCGAGGGCACTTACAAGCACTCAAAATGTTCATTTAGTTCAGCCCAGTGACAGTTTCAATCACTTAATAGATGGCTGAGCGACTGGCGCATTTTACATTCAAAGAAATCCAGAAATCCAGAAATGCAGCGCGTTACAAAACAAGCCATTACGAGACACAGTACAACGTTTAACGAGCTTCTCCTCCATTTTCCCCACAAACACACAAAACGGAGCAAACTCACTCGTTAAGACTTCTTTTTGACGTCCATAGTTGAGATATAAGCTCAAAGTGAAATGATCACTCGCGTGGTCCCCTCCAGGATCCTAAATGTATAATCCGTCGGAGATAAACATTTTAAAAACTCACAAACTAAACTCATCTTATTTACGCGTTCGGTTAGACAGGTGAATTCTTCTTTCATTGGACAACTTTTCTGTCACTCAAAACCAACGACGAATTATGTAGTCAGTCTTGTCGCAATACGTTTTTAGAATGTCGAATCCTGTAATTAATTATCGTAGATAAAAAAAAAAAGAAAAGAATTCCGGTTGTACTTAAATGTGACATTTTATTAATGACGTGTTTTTGCATTATTGCTTTGCTGCTCTTTGAGGTGAAAGTGAAAAGGTGACCTTTGCAGTGGAAACAAAGCGAGCGCTTTGCTGGCTCAGCACGATGCATGGATGTGACTGCTTCCTGATATTCCGCATCAAAACTTCAATTATATATAAAAAAAAAAATCCACAGTTATTTCATGCACGACGACGAAAATAACTAATAAATAAATCACAGTAAAAGACCTGTTCTTCCAATCTAAAATTCCGACCTCTGAATAAGGTTCGTTTTTGGAGTAATAGGCAGTGAAGAGAAATACAATTTGTGTGTGTGTTATGTCACATCCTCCGTGTGCTGTGCCAGCTAAACATTTATTTTGTTTCTCCTGCAAATGTCACCTTTTTACTTTCACTGTTTCCAAAAAGAGCAGCCAACGCCACCAAACAAATAAAAACATACAGTAGGCAATTATGCGTGATTTATATTAAATTAAAAAAAATAAAGTAAAAAAACTCCATATGTTTTCATTTACGTGAGATAAGAGTAAACGTTTGAAGTTAGAGAGATCTGAATGGCTGATCTCATTAGAGAAACTGCCTCAATCAATGATGTCACGGTCACCTGCGACCTGGAAGTAAAAGAAGCAGAAAACACACGCTCACCTGTAGGTGTTCTTTAATCCTTTTGTTTGTTTGTTTTAATACTGGTGATTTTGTTTCTATTATGCATGTTTAACTTCAAATATACCTTTATGGATTTGTGGATTTAATCTTCTGGAGCTTCTAGGACTTCCATCTCGTCATAGGACATAAAAGTGGCTTCTTTGGTGAGTTTGCTTCTTTCTTGGTCATTTGCTTATTTTGCTTGCTTTTGAGATTGGTGGCTATGTCCGAAAGTTGCTAGAAAACTGCAAATGTTCTGTGAAATGTCACTAAGCTTGTTGGCTGCTGTTTTGAAGCGAGTGGTGTTTAGAAATTTGATAGGCAAAGTCATTTATTCGCTGGAAGGCAGATGATGATAATAATACATTCTTGCATCCGCTGTGGTGTTCGTTGGCATTTGTTTTGAAATGATAACATGTGACACTTGAAGCACTCAAAATTGGAGTAGAATATTTTTTTAAGACTTGTGTGGCGCCTGCAGCCTATTGTAAAAAAAAAATAGCTTACCAGCGATTGCACATTGTGATTTCCTAACAATGTAGAAGTGAACATTAGTGTAAATACTTGCACAAATTTAGAGAAGTGGAGCATATTGATTCATCTCTTATCTTGTTAATAATTAATGGGAGGATATTACTATTTCTTCATAATAACGTACAGTTAAAAGTTCTGTGCGAAGAGAAAATGTGTTATTTCAGAAGCAAGTACATAACTGAAGCAAAGTTTGGTGACCTGTTTATTAGTAGCTTAAGTAGTCTTTTTGCAGCGTTCCACCAAAATGGTTTTGAAAGCGTCTTTTGTCTTCCGAGTTAACACTTAGCTACTTGTTGTGTTTACAAGTGAACAACACGTCTGATGTGGTGTTACTTCTGTCCCATTTGTTGCCTCGAGCACATGCTGTGCAACGATAATAGCAGTAGGAGTTGTCATGCTTTGTCGGTGTTGCTTTTCTCTGCAGCCCCTGGTCTTGCTATTTGTCCCCTGGTATTTGTTTTCATGCTCACCAATCTGCATGAGCATGAATAAAGATACTGTGTTGGTCGTTTAATATCAATGCAGTGGGCAGACAAAATGATTTTTTATGTGACATTCATGTGTAGATCCTCTTCACGGAGCCAACTGAACGAGAAATGTATTTTTTTCTGTCATCACGTGTGGCCATCACAGTGGCTATCATCTGTGGATAGATAGATATTTATGTATCTACTGATATAGCTAAATATCTAGCCATTTAGCAATCTGACTAGCTACATCTAGCTAGCTAGATAACTATCTAGCTATCTGTCTAATTAGCTAGGTAGATAGCTAACTATCTATCCATCAAACTTTCTGTCTAGTTAAATAACTACCCAACTCGCTGTCTTGCTAGCTAGACAGACATCTATATGTCTAACTAGCTAGCTAGACTGCTAACTATTTGTCTCATTCGCTAGGTAGATAGCTATCTAGCCATCTAGCTCCCAGTCTAGATAGCTAGATGGCTAGTTAACTATCAAGCCGTCAAGCTATTTGTCTCACTAGCTAGCTAGCGGTCTAGCTATCTAACTTGCTACCTAACTTAAACTAGATATCTGTCTACCTATCTAACTAGCTAGCTAAAAACAGTAATTTTGTATATATCTAATTTACTAGCTACCTCACTATGTATACATAGATAGATAGATAGATAGATAGATAGATAAAAAGCTAGTTATCTGGTGTTATAACCTTCACAAACCAGTCCAAAGTTATGATTCACAAAACGCTGACTGTCGTTTTTAAGTGTAGTAGACAGTAGTGTTGAATTGAGTATCATAGTGAGATGGCTTTAAACTGATGAAGAAGATGTGTTTTTGCGAGTGAGTCGCTATGTTTGGTATAACTTATATCAGAGCAGGCCACACAGTGACACATTGATTCAGCAAGATAAGATGATCACAAACTTGCCAGTTCTGTCTTGACACAGGAAGGATCGTCAGTGCTCAAAGCAAATATCACAATGACAGATTGATACATGAGGATGCCAGACCATGTTGATAGTAGCAATCTGTATGGAACGTGGGCCAGAGCGGCAACAAGAAATTATATTTGGGAGAGGGGGGTTGATGCATGGATCTCGCTGTTGAGCCTAGTTCATGGAGAGTTCAGATGAGCTGTATGCTCTGTCATGGTCCTTTTTGAATAGATTCATTCTGCGCTATCTCGCTGGCAGGCCCGGGGTAATGGATGAGGTGCAAGGCTCTAACAAAAAGCACATCTGCATGCACACGATAACGTGTTTCTCAAAGGAGTGGCGGCTCGCTTTGAACGAGGACCCTCTTGGAGATTTCCACACATGGTCCTCATAAACAGATGAGATCCTCAAGTGGCTGAAATATCCTTGGTCTGAGGTAGACAGCTTTTGTAAGGCGCTTTTTTTTTTCCAAATCTGTTTCCATATGCAGTTTTGAGCCAGTATTAGCTTGTGCAATTTGAAATTGGAATATGTTTGTCTTCACAAGCTCTTAGACGTTCAATATCAAACATGACATATTAACATGACAGTTACTAGCTAGGTTAACCATTACAAATCCAACTAGCAATGCACTAGCTTCAGGTGACCAGACCAGATGATAGCATTTAGCATTAGCTAAATTATTCAATCAGATGATTTAATTTGGTGTAAATAGTTCTTGGTGAGGATTGTGTGATAAAGAAAAAAAATATATACAAGAAAAATAAAATGTATTTTGGGTGACGTTGACTTGAGCTCCTTATGCCCGTAATCCCTAGCGAGGGTAACCTAGCCTAGCCTTCTTTGTATTTCTTGATTATCTCCAGCTTCCTTTCCATGCTAATCTTTTACTTCTCTCTTTAACATCACGAGCAATCTTGGGACCCATGGCTAACCAATTAAAGTTGGAAATAAGCACTAAATTGCACAATAAATATGAAATTGTAAGCACTCATATGAGATCAAGTCTTTAGCATGTCAGCATCTTGGTGACACTGTGACACCAACCAATAGCAGTCCAGTATTTTAGTTGCAGCAAACGCAGTTTGACGCGAACAGACAATAAGAGCAATTACCGAAAAACTCCTGAAGAGGGAGGCAAAAGACATAAACACAGCCAACCCCACAAGTCATGACAGTTGTTGATGCCGTAAAGCGGGAAAAATGCCGTAAAGAGGGGACGAAAAAACTTAGTATTCCACTTCGTAATGTGAAAAGAACGTAAGCCAGGGACGCCATTACCCGGGGGTCCACTGTAGCATTCTCAATGGTATTAATAGCGTAAAGTTTTCTTAGCTACAATATATTAAACTGTCACTTTCTGGCATTATTGTGTGGCTGGTTTAAAATATCTTGCTGCTGTCTTGATGCCTACATAGAGACAAATTTTGACGGGCGCAATTGTACATGGACAAAATTACTGCGATGAAGGTGCCACTGTGGTTTATAAAGCACTCAGAAATGCATTCCCACTTTGCCCTCGCTCTACTGAGCTCACGTCATCGCTCGGCATGCACACTATTGTATAATTGACTGGCTGGCCCTGAGGCAGCCGGCGGTATTCGCCATCTCTACGGTCACACCTCGGTTCCTCACAGTTGGTCAGAGCGACCGCGCCACAAATCACACCTCGCTGACAGCCGCACTCTTTACCTCACATCCTGCGGAAATGCGGCCGCGGCAAGCGAAGGCCCGCAAGCTAAGATGGCACGTTTGGAGATTTACGGCAAAGTTTTTGCCTCTGCTTTATCTGCAAAAGCAGACCTGATTAACTGCGAGCAAACGGCGGTGGCATTTAGCCCCGCCCGTAACCTTTAAATATGGCTGAGGAAAACCTCTGCTCCAGTGAAGAGGAGGTTTTGCATTGTGTCACACTCCCGAGAGGGAACAGATGGGGACGGGTGCTTGTGAACGAGCCGACCGCAGTCGAGAAAAGGATGATGGTAATTTTGGGTCTCACGCTTGAAGGTTTAAAAAGCCAGGAGATTAGCAGCGCAAATGTAGCGAATGGACCAGAGGTTATCAACCCTTTATCGATGATGCATCGTCTATGATTTTTTTTTCTGCTGAGAACCCTCTAACAAACGCAAAGCATATTTGGATGAAAAACATGAGTCAAACTTTGCCATCAAATACATTCCAATTGCAAGCATTGAAGAACGAGCCATTTTGAACCTCTGCTAGTATTATTTTTGGGTTGAAAAATGACACAGAGCGCTGTCATCCATGTCTGATTCTTTAAACTTTGTAAAGACATTTGTAGTGGGATCTCTAAGTAGATTTTTTTCAGCAACTCCGAAGATAGATTATCCAACATAATGTTTTTTTTTTTGCATTGTCTGACAGAACATTGCGCCACTAATAACAATGCATATCTGTATAACAAAATAAAAGGCAAATAATGTTTTCCAAAAAATGTCACAATACCACATTTAAGCAATAAATCACTCCATGTTCCAGTTCTTTTGCTCTCAATTTGAAAAGTAAACTAGACTTTGTTCAAATCTCGCGTACCCCCTGAAATACCTCCACCTACTTATATAAAATACATTTTGCTGGAGGTTTTATAACCACCATGTGGCAAATATCCAGTATCGTTATTTTCATTGTCCTGTAGTCACACTGAAGACCTAATATACATACAGAATGGATTTCCTCCAGAGAAAGGGCCAAAGTGACACTATTTTCAGTATTTAAAAAAAAATAATAATAAAATATCAAGCGCCCCCGAGGGTTGTGACAATTGGCGCAGTTCTTTCAGGGGACCACAAAATGCATTCAGAATGTGCCTGGTGGCTTGAGCGCATCCCAAAAATGATCAAGTTTGATTGTTAGGCCATTTATCATTATTCTCTTTGGCAAACACAATAGCTGAGCTTCCCAGAGGAATTAGGGCAGAACTGCGGAAGACAAATAATTTACTAGCACTTTGCCTCACTGAGCAGCACTGTCAGCCCGCCAGGATGCATCCATTTTAAAAACCATACATCTTTGCGTCTCCGGGCGCCACAATAACTCACCGCGTTCAATAAATACACGGAAATGATGTACTTATTGTTGTTATTATTACTTTTCACACGCTGAAATTTAAATTCGGTGAATTATCGTTAGTTATGTCAGGTTCTGTATTGATTGCTGCGGGCAAACTAGCATGCAAGATTATGACGTACCTTCTCCATGAAATTTTTGTGCTGATCCATCTAATGATGCAGTTTGGCAGATCTATTTGTATTTCTTGCAAGTTTGACTACAGTGAATGATTGGAAGAGCCCATCTCAGAATATAAATGGTGCCTCATGTCCATTTGTATCATCTTAGACATACTTCATCAACTGAAATGAGTAAACGCATAAACAAAAATGGTGATTCCCCATATCATGTTTAAGGTCTTTTTATAGTGTACTTACTGTAATGTGCTTTGATGTGGTAAAGGATCTCATTTGCATTTTTCAGCCAGGCTCCACCTCTTAAAGACGCATACGTCTACACTTTGACATAAAGACAACACGTGTGGTATTTATTTTACACCCACAAAACTATTGGGTTGATTTTTTTAATTCAATTGTTGGGTTGACGCTTTTAGGCTCAGAATTTGGATGGATTTTACGCAACATTGGATTCAAATAAAATTGTGACTGAGTGTGCAACATAAAACCTTCGATCGGTCTTTGATTTGACCTCAGAGTTCTTATCTCTGTTGCATATTCAATGAAGTTGTAAATACGTTTAAATTCATCACATAAGGCTGTAACCATCAAATATTTTGGTTTTCAGATACTGAAAATACAATGAATATGAAATGTTTTTGCTGAATTCAAGAAAAAAATTAAATACAGGGGACAAAAATCATACATTTTCACTTGATTGAATAAGGTTGTATGGTATTGTTGTATTTAAAGTTTTATTTTTGGACAAGTCTCCTTTTTACTTAGATTTTAACTCTAGCGGCAGACTGTTTTAGTTTGTAGAAACAGTGAGGTTTTACTGAAATATTTCCCCATTTTGTCTACATAACACATCACTTTAAAATCACAAATGCCCTCAAGGACCGAGTTTGGATACCATTTTTTAGTTTGACCGCGGTACTCAAACTGCTTGAAGACTCCTTTTACTCAAGTAGCATAACTAAGAATCAGAACTAAATGAAATCAGCAGTAGTCATGCATAATACAAGCAGATAAAGGAATTTTATTTTAATCAATTAATTTTTTATTGTATATTTTCCCCTTAGGGGAAGTCAAGTCCCAAAATGTTCTTCACATTAATATGTTCTATGTGCTCCTACTAGTATAAAGGCGGACTTGACTGGATTACCGAATTTTCCGCACTATGAGGTGAACCTAAAAGCCTTAATTTTTTTGAAAAGCTGATGGTGCGCCTTATAATCAGGTGCGCCTTATATATGGATCGATATTGAGATTGGGATTCGTAGATGGGGAGTAAGTAAGCTTTACCTGTTTCTTTTGTGTGTTTACTGTTGAACAAGGTTGCTCATATTGACATTGAGCTATTATGCTATTGAGAGTTTAGAGTTATTATTTGAGTTATTATTATTAGTTTGCGTATTACTATGTTGTGATTGAAAACGTTTTAAAATATGTCATTACTAGAGGGTGTGCCTTATTATCCGGCGCCTTATATATGAAAAAAGTTTTAAAATATGTCATTAATTGAGGGTGCGCCTTATAATCCGGTGCGCCTTATAGTGCGGAAGATACGGTAATTAGAAAAAATTGCTTTGATTCACCTCAAGGGTGCTATTATGGTCACTTCCTGTCGACTGAAACGACATCATCTCTCAAAGCTTAAGTAACAATCATGACTCAGGTTGCAAACATCGCATGAACGGAAAACACGTATGTTGTGTGGCCCCTCCACTTACAAAAATTGCATTTTAACCGCCTCCGTTTTTAAAACGATCGAGTCGATAAGATCCCCACTCGGCAGCCTCCTCTGCAATGACGCCCTCTCCTCGCGGAAAGTAAATTAAGCGGGGAGCACTGTGCCACGATAGGAATACGGGGCCCGAGGCGGCCCCCCGCTGCTCCACATTATACTGCTGCGGCGTGGGCCACAAGGTCTCCGGCGGCGACAAACAGCCCCGCCCCCCCGGCGGACGCTCTCGGACCGCCGCCGCCATATTCTCGCGGCATTTACATTATTCAAAGATGAATGCATTGTCAATTTTGTGTCTAAGAACACTAGATATGTGCGGCGCTTCACTCCTCCCGCAGCCAAAGGTGGACTCACCTCCGCCCGCTGGAAGACACTCGACAAATGAAATCAAATGTCTTCCTCAGTGGTGCGGAATTACTTAACCCCGCAAGCTGCTGCTGTGCTCAGCTTCAGACGGGGAAAGGCAAAAGCATTTTTACTGGTGTGGAGCTGCTAATGCGGTTAACATTTTTTATATATTGTGATGTATTTGCAAGTGCATATGAACATATTTGCAAGTATGTTAGAAGATATGTTCAAATCAACTGTGGGAAAAAATACACACAAAAAAAATATTATTTTTGATTATTGTCATTTTGAGTTGTGGATTTTGAATTCTGATGCTCTGTGTAAAAACACCCTGTTATTTATTTTGTCTGTCTTTTCTATAGATTGATTCTTCCGCCATCTTTAATTCTTTTTCTCTTTTGTTTTCCTTAAAGTCAGATCATAAAATAGAAATGACAAATTAGACAAAATAGAAAATTGTAATTAACTTCATGGAAAGACAATTGAATAAATAGATCTGTCAGTTTTTTGGGAGGGAACCTCTGTGTAGCAAAATACTAATGGTATCGGTAGTTGGTATCGGTGACTGCTAAAAATCGAGCGTTCGTAATAGCATCGTCTGAAAAAAAAAAGTGGCATCGAACATCCCCGGTGTTGAGCTTCACTTGAAAACTTTTGTGAACTTCCTACCTCGGATGAATCGTTAACTTTTTTTGATTGAAACGTAAGAATATTGTTATTCATTCGCCAATCATCCCGGTATCGTAATGTTGCAGGCTACTTTATTGAAATAATGTGTCTGGGATTATAAATGAAAATGTCCCGGGATCATTCTTTATCCAGAAGACAGATTAAATTCCAAAGCCTGTTACTGTAATAGGCACACTTGTAGCTTGCTATGAATTAGAACTCTAATTATATTAGGTACTATTTTAAACAAAATAACACATTTCTTATGATCCATAGGTGTAATTTATAGCAAAGCCAAGTTCATTTTCCCGGGCAATCAATTTTGCTGTGTAGCAGAAGACTAATGTCATTATGGAAAGCGCCGAGAGCCGAGTATCGCGCCGAGCGCAGGAGGGGTTCTCCAAAGATAGATGAAGGCGCAATTTATTCACTCATAAATTTCATCCAGGAGGAAATCTGTATGAGCATCACCAAAAGAGTGCGGGCGCAAATCGTCGTCTTTTGTAATGCAGGCGTGGCTGATGTGAGAGTTGCTTCAGGTTTCCTCCCGTCACGGAGTTATCTCTCACCGGGGAGGAAGAAAGGAGCTTCCTGGTCGGGCCCTCCTAAATCATAGCCGCGGGAGAGCCAGTCATTTATTTCACTTACAATTATATCTATCAGCCGCAAGTAAGAGCTGCCGTAAATCCCCGCGCTTCAGCTTTGGGGTTTCTCAGATGGTTACTCTCCAGCCGCCTTATGAATCTGCAAGCCTCTGTGTGAGGAAGAAGAAGGAAATGTTTGGTTTGCAAAATGGCAACCGTGAGCTTAGTGACAGGGTAGGCATTTTTGGATGATGTTTGGTCCTTGTCAAGTACTTTAGACATTTTTAGGACATTTTCTTCTGTTTGCAAATTTTAGCCAAGGGATGGCGCACTCCTGGTAGTGTTTTAACCTAGTGGCCAAGCCATGTTTAACTTTGACATGTTGTCACCATCTGGGCGAAATTTCAGCTCCCTAGTGTCCTCTTTCATTTTCCTTTGATGTGAAATGACTTTGTAAATGTCAAAGGGTTGGACAAAATACGGCTCAAGGTTTAATGAGGACATGGTGGACTGTCACTCATCAACTTGGCTCAGGCAAAATAAATCTAATGTCCTACTCTTAATATTGCACTAGTGAATATGTGAAGCTTGACAACACCCAATTATGCACAAAATATGATGAAAATTGCAAATCGGTATAAATATTTATTCTCTGTCTGAATGTCCAATGAGGAAATGCAAAATTATGTAAACATTACAAGGTTTTTTTTTTAAGGATCTTTTGTCACAACAACTTTCACTTTTTCAGTTTATTTACAGTTTTCATGCATAACATTCTCTTGAAGTTTATCAGTGGAGTACCCCCCCCCCCCCCCACCAATCTTAAAACATGCATCTGTCATTGTGAATTTTTTTCAAATTAAAGTCAACCAGCAAAAGATTGTACATATCAATAACACAAGCTTTCTGTTACCCAGGTTTATTAAATCCAACCATTTAAGACCTTATTGTGCATTTTTTATTTTTATATTCCCAAACATTTTTTCTGTACCCACTTGGTAGTTACTAAAGCAATAGTTTCTGTTTTATGACATAGTTTACTATCACAATACAGACTATCGAGATGAAAGCTGCTGTTGTAGTCTAGTGTCTCAAGCTTTAATATTGTACGTATTTTTCCAGTTTTATAAATATGTTTTTCCAATCAGAGCATTTTGATTTGCTTAACTGCTATTTTGAATGTTAAACGATAGAGTAACAATCACAAATCTTTTTAAATACTTTATTGTAAACAAGAATATAATGTATATTACACACCCTTCTTTAAATGAAAAATGCACCGTGGTCCATATCAAGAATATTTATCAGACAAAATACACTGCAAATGTCATTCGCACTTTTTTTTTGGAGGTTAAGCTGATAATGCTCGAAAAAAATGAACACTCTACATGGTCAATAAACAAAAGCATTTTGTCCATCCTCCTTCGTGCATCAGTCCCAGAAGAAAAGATCTTGAGAGCACTTCACTTGAAACCACCCGAACAATCTCGCTTTTCTCCTTCAGCGAGTCCGTTTCAGTCATTTACTTCTTGATCCGACAGACCCGGTTAACAGCAATAAACCTACCTACGTAGTTTAAAAAAAATCAATTGAAGATTTAAAAAAAATAATGAAAAAAGCTTGTCCGTATTCCTCTCAGTGAAGGAAGGAAAAAAAACATTCCTCCTCACGGGATCGAGAAGGATGCAGCCGGAAGTTATCGCGAGATTTTCCTGCAGTCCGTTGAGCGCTTCTCTCTTCTTCGATTTGCATTGTTTTAAAATACTTTTGATTTCACCTCGAGATCACCGGAATCCGCGAGAGAACGCCACAAACGTTAGCAGTGCGTGCTGGTGGACATGTAGACAGCGGCGCAGCACTGGGCAGACCTTGTCTGCGTCCAGCCACTGCGCATGTGCGAATGGAGCTCCAATCAGGCTCACGGCATGTGCGCGAGGGCTGCTCTTCACTTCCCACGAGATCCATTTCTAGATTTTTATGTGCCTAGATGGCGCGTTGATACTGTTTTAAAATCGTATTTAACTGACAGGCTATTTAGCTCAATGGTGCATTTTACAATGAGTCCAATTGGCCACGTGTTAACAAACAATTCTTTTAAATAAAGCCCTTTTAATATTGAATGATTTCCTCAATATTGTTTCACTAGTTTTCGATCAATTATCTTTTACAATAATCAACACCAAATCTCGTTTACATAAATACGTAGTTGTCTTTTCTAGGATAGGTTTAAGACAAGCAGAAAAAAAACATGAATTCATGGGAACGATGCCTACTTAAATTAGAATGAATTGTTAACATACCAAACACTTTAACCTGCACTTTTTTAAGCATTCGCCAAATACAAAGTTAAAAAATTCAAGCAAACAAGTATTAAAGTGTACTGTAAACAGAAGTCGGTATAACATATTTCAGCAATTTTGCTTACTAGATGTTCAAACGATTTTTTTTCCTGAGGGATACCAGTAAGTAGTCACCGATATCAAGAACCAATACCACTAGCACTTTCGACAAATAAACACACAAACAAAAGCATCCCAGCTTCCTTTAAGGCTACATGCAAATCATGGCAGATGTATGTGTATCGTTTCTATTTCTCAACAAATTTGCATTCTAATGGGCATCAATCTGTCAGTATAATTCTCAATCATAAAAGAAAAAGAAGATGGCTGACACCAGTTTTTGCCATCATCACAAGTATGAAAACTACGCTGAGTATCGACCTGATATCGGGCCTCACCCATGCCTATTTCTAACGAATCTGTATCTTTGTCACTATATTTTTTCACGTATGATGAAACAATAATATGACAACATGTATTGCAGTTTTTAAGCACAAAATACATTAATAAGATCTACATGTAATAAATTGCAGCTATTAGGATTTTAATAGTATATTCTAAATGTGATTGCTATACTGCTATGCAAAAGAATGTATCAGCCAAATGTTCAAAGTGTGCACAGATGAATAATGTATCATGATTTAAAATTCTAGTTGAGTACATTTTCTAAGGGCAGTTCAGTTGTATTTAACTTTGAGGGACAATACATGCATTTGATCATTTACTCTGCATTAGTTGTTCAACCCAAACTACGAGAAACATAAAGGATGTATGGGTTTAATGTTCAAAGTGTGGTATAGTATAAGAATGGATAATTAAATCTAATTTAGTACATTTAAGTATAGTTCAGTTGTATTTAATTATAAGGGACAGCGTTTAATCTTTTACTATGTTATTTTGGTACAATATTACCTTTACTTTTTTCTTCTATTTTTAATGAATGAGAGGTTTTTCTTTGTTTTATTTTTGGTTGTATAATAAAGAAAAACGTGTTTAAAAAAAAAAAATCACGGGCTATTCTATTTAATTCTAGACTCAAGTGGCCAAATGTTTTAATTCTTGCTGGGCCAGATCCGGAGATGAATCGAATGCAACATTAGCGGGTCCAACATGCTCGCAGCGTGTTTATGGCCTCCCCCCATTAAAGATTAGCCCGCTCGGTTTGAAGTGTGTTCCTTGGATTTGGAATGCAGATGCTTTGTTGGCGAGGAGGAGGAATCAGCGAGGAGTCTGAAAGCGACGAGTTTTTGATTAATGAGCTTTGAAATGGCTCTCCAGGAGCAATAAAGGATGAACTGCTCTCTCTCCCTCTCTCGCTCGTGCACGCGCGCATACACATTACAACGCGCACACGCGTGCACTTTCCCTTTGCTTGCCTCGTCGATACATTGGATATGTTTTAAAAATCCAGCCGATCGATACAAGAATGGAGCTCATTCTCTTCTTCGTAATAATCAGACGGCAGTGTCGTAAAAATAATAAAGCGTCAATAATCTCCCGGGCCTTTTATATTTCGCTGAAATGCACTTTACGTTGGATACGCCTGTATCTAATTGATCGATCCGATCTCCTTGTTGGCAAAGTCCAGTGGCGCTCAATTGGCCTCCTGATAGCCAACAAACTAAACAAGACGCGGATATCGTAAATATTCACGATGAAAACACACGCTGTCGCCTCGTGCAAATAAAACAGTCAAGTTTGAGCACTTTATTTACAAAATGTCCAACACAATAAAATAGAACATTTCGATATCATCGGGGTCTGATAATTTGATGAGTAAACGACGGGAAACGATGAGTAGAAAAACCAAAATGACATGCTGGTGTGTACAATATTTGATACTTCGATAGTCTACGATTTGCTTAATTCCACACAAGATTAACCATGGACACATAGTGGTGCTTATACACTATAAAATGCCCCATTTGTCCCCGATATACAATTAGATTTTTTTTTTTCAACAACCCTGTTTTGCCATCAAGTGCACTGATCTGTCGAGGGAAGAAAAAAAAAGAAAAACACACGTATAAATACTCGCGTATAAACGATAAATAATGTGCAATCATTAAATAATAAATATAAGAGCTTGATTATTCAATAATCATGAGAATAAATAAATCGGATGATGAGGATGAGAGACAAATAAACGGGACTAAAAGTCCTTCTTCACTACTGATGAGTTTCTACGTTCATCATCTACAACTTCAAGTCAAATACAGTCCAAAATGCGCATTGCACTTTATATATTGATATATTTAGAAAAGAAGAAAAGGAACTCTCACGTGGGGGAATTATTTTTAGAAAACAAAACTCACATTAATAGTCATATCAATACTGTGATGATGCGCGTGACTCGCTCGGAGTTCTTGGAATAGTGAGGTAAGAAATGAGCGTGACGTCATAGCGGCACACACACACACACACACACGCACACACACACACGGGCGCGCTTGTATTACAAGTGCGTGAGTTTGGGGGCTTCCTGAATCCTTCCCTGAGTGGCTTGGTGCGAGCTGAGGTCCGTGTAGGTGGGGTGGGGGTCGCAGGGTCCGTGGTGGTGGTTCCCCGGGATCTGGGCGGCGCAGCTGTAGTCCACGCTGGTGGACGACGGGTGGGGAAGGTGGCCCAGGTTGAAGACCGGCCCGGAGTCCACAAAGTTGCCGCCCACGTACACCGGGCTGCCCTGCAGGTTGGCACCGGCGAAGGTGGCGCCGCCCTGCATGCCGTGGTGCTCGTACTCCGGGTTCTGGTAGCGCTTCTGCTGGGGCATGCAGCCGCCCAGCGGGGCCGTGTAGGCGGCCAGGCCGTACATGTTCTGCTGGGGCTTGGCGAAGGGCGGAGGCGGGGGCGGGGGCGAGGGCGCGTCGTAGGCCCCCAGCGAGCTGCCCAGTTGGCCCGAGTAGCCCATGTGATTGGCGCCGCTGAGCGGCGGGCTCCGGTCCGGGGAGTGGCCCAGCGGAGAGTGCGCGATCCCCTTGGACTTCTGGTCCTTCTTGTACTTCATCCTGCGGTTCTGGAACCAGATCTTGATCTGGCGCTCGGTCAGGTTCAGCAGGTTGGCCATCTCCACTCGGCGTGGGCGGCAGAGGTAGCGGTTGAAGTGGAACTCTTTCTCCAGTTCCACCAGCTGCGCGCTGGTGTACGCGGTTCGGACCCGCTTGGACGCCGGCCCGCTCGGGCTCTTTTCGTCGCTCACCTCGCCTGCGGAAAAAAAAAACACACACGCACAATGTGAGGCATTGTTTGAGACATGACGCTATCCACTTTTACTAAAATAAATGTGATGAATTATAGTACCATTGTCCACCAATCGGATTCTTCAGCGGGTCATATAGCTTATTGTTTTTTGTTTGTTTGTTTAAAGAAAGGCGATATTTAAACTACAATGCAGGTGGGAATCGCCCAAATTAAACATGAATGCAGTATATATATAGACGGTATTACAAAGAAGTGCAACGATAAATCAACGACTAATTCATCATCAAATTATTTGACAACTATTTGGCAAACACCAGCTTTTACTCAAGCAGATGATCATCAACACTTGTGCAATGCAAAGACCACGCCAGCTTCTGAATCATAATCATATATATATATATATATATATATATATATATATATATATATATATATATATATATATATATATATATATATATATATTAAAGTGTGTGTGTCTGTACAGTATATGTAAATATCCTGCTCATGTAAATATGTGTGTGTGTGTGTGTGTGTGCACATACATACATACATATATGTATAAAACATATAATGTATAATACATATATGTATATGTGTATACTCATTGAACAAGTGTTGCATTGAATTTAATAAATGTGGATTGAGATAAAACTGAGAAAATTAAAAAAAAAATCAGTATGGTAAAGTATGTAAATAGAGGAACCATTTTCCAATGAATTTGAAAGAGGGATTTGGGAATAAATTTGATTTCAGCATGTCAACAATACCAAAGAAGTCCATTGCGGCACCAATTCTTAGACAAATAAAATTCATGATTCGATTTACGGTCCAAGTAAAAACGATACAGGGGCCTTCTCCGGCCCTCGGTCCTTGACTTTGACACCTGTCGAGTCAGACGCACATACCTGCAGCGGGGCAGTTGTTGTTTGTCTTCTGTTTGGCGTTCTGCCGGGTCTCCTTCATCCACGGGAAGATTTGCTTGGTCAGGGCGGGCGACGCGTTGCTACTCCCCGGCGCAGGCTTCTTCTTCTGGGGCGCGCTTCCGTTAGATCCGGGCGAGGGCGGCAGCGGGGCTCCGGCCTGCTGCTGCTCGCCGGTACTCGACGCTTGGCCGCTGGCGTTGCTCGCCGCGTTATTGTTGCTTTGGCTGCCGCTTTGCCGCATGCAGTCCCCATTTAAGTCGCTCTCCTTGAGGGTCAGCGGCCTGACGGCGGGGGTCTGGATGGGGCACACGGAGCCCTGGTAGTCTGCGTCGATGTTGGCCGCGGGGTAGGACTGGTGGGCGTAGTTGTACGAGTCGGCCTTGGGGTACGTGTAGCCCCCGAAGAGTCCGGAGTTGTCGTAGTATGTCGCTTTCTGCATTTTTGCTTGGCTCACTCAAAGACAATCAAGCAGGGAGCGTCTCTCCAATGGCATCAGTGTGGGTGCTCGCGATTTGTTTTTTCACGTGATTGGCCTCCCCCACTTCGGCTCCAGTCTGTCACCTAAACACCCCGTAACATTTTGGTCAGGTTCAAACGATTCAAAAACTGATTTAAACGTCACTTTGGTTACATTGGCTAATATGTTGGTCAGAATTGGACCTATTTGACTGATTCTTAGACAAAGCATTCAATGAAATCACCTGAGTAAATATTTTCCTTTGAAAATCGCATAATGAATTATAGTTTTTATTTTTAAACTTTAACAAGGTTAAAAAAATCAACGATGATGGAGTGATGAAAAACTACCAAGGCTTTCTAATAATGCTGACAAGGCAAATATTTGTTTTCCACATTTATAACGCTGCCTATACCATAAAAATAATATTTTTTAAATGGCAATGCGGGCCATGACAAAATGTCTTTTTAGTATATCCTGCCTGCAAAAAGGTGGATAGTGGGCTGCAAAGGCCCCCCTGCCATAGTTTTAACACCACATGAGTACCCTTTACCGGTTTGTAATTGATTGTCACATTATATTATACGCGATCTTGCAAATTTGGAGCGTAATCTCAATAACCTTATTTAAATTACGGCCCACGGCAATTTGGACGTATAGTGTTCTCTTAGTTGTTTTTTTTTTCACGTTCCAATCAAACGTGTGCTAGGTATGCTGACACGGGGGACATTTAACAAATATCTTGGTAAAAAATGACCAATTTGTATCGGTTTACTATATCAGCAAAATAGATTGTTTTCACCACACGACCGGTCGGGCACATTCATTCTATTTTCAGTCAATTTGACGAGTCCGTTTTAGGGTACAAACAAATTTATATTCCCGCCAGTTGGGCCTTTATTTTTCCCTCCACAGAACAGTTAAAGTTTAACTTGGGCTTCCAAAAGGTTCTCTGTGAGGCTTTGGTGTGAAGCTGAATCAGCATTTGACACCGCAACACACAATGGCCTTTTCACCAATCGCAAGCTCTGACAAAGCGCGTCGTGCATTGTTCAAGATGGAGATCTGCTGGCGCGTTTGTCAGAATAAGATGTGTGATACTGTGATATCAATAAATGGAACGCATGTGTGGAAAGGGGGGGGGCGGCATCGTGAGTCGTTGGTGTGGGCGTGGTTGGCACAATTGTATATGATCATTTGTCTTCTCTCAACACACCTTGCATAATTCAATACTATTCAATACGTAACATTTGTAGTGTGTGCGTGTTTATTCCATTATTTTTTAATCGGATGTCTGACAGTGCGAAAATGTGTTGCTATTATTTTGAACAATGCTTTTTTTGTACCTTATGCGAGTATATACAGTCCATATAATCAGAATACTACACTATAATAGTCAAGTATTAGAAATGAAATGAATGCAACACGGTTGATCAGATCGTAATCTGTGAACTTAAGTCACCTCGTAAATATCAAAAGCAGACCTTAGTGTATGTTGGTGGTAGTACTCGTCGTGCTGCATAACAATTGCACCTGTCACTGTGGACCGCCGCGGCAAAATTTATGAGCGCAAAAGCAAAACACACACACACACACACACACTCCACTCACAAGTGCAAAACAACCAAGCGTAGGTGGAAGGCAAGCGAAAGAATTTCTTATGGTGCCGGGCTGCTCGTATAAAAGCGGCTTGGTTGCTGCAGAATCACTCGCGTTGATTTTTTTTGCGCCATAATCACAAAATTCGCAGTTTATTATTTAGCCACCTCCAATTTTTGTGTGTTGCAGCTGCACGAATTTTGTAGGCGATTAATGGCATTTCCATGCCTCGTTCCTGTTTAGGTCATTGAAGGTTCACTTTATGTTGGGGAAAAAAACAACAACAACAAAAGGCTTTGTTTGTTGTGTGTGAGTTACTCACCAAAATTCGCGCAAATGTGTGTGACGCCCTTTAGACACTCATCGCCGTTCCCAGCTCCACCTGCAAAACACAAATACATTTTTTCACTGCATATTCTGTCAATATAAATCTAAAAAAAAAACTTCTTGTTGCAAAATGCAGCGTGTCACGTGATGCCCCTGAAAAAGTCCCGCATTTGCAGTTTTAACACAAAGACGATATTTTGCAGTCATAAGCTTTTTTGGCTGACCTTTTGGGTCACGCGGCTTTCTAAGTCGACGTTTAATGAACAACGAGGTGCAGTTCGGAAAGCTTTAAGTAGAACCGCAAATAGTTCAATTCGGCAGTGCGGGATAACTGAAAGACGGCTCGGATGTGGGATTGTTTGGAGTGCCTCGGCCCACTGGGCGACTAGTAGCAGACATGCTCGCCTATTCATGGCGCAGTGTTCTTCGCCTACGCGCTGCTACGGTGAGTTTGCTGCACACAATGGGCCCGACTCCATATAGACATTTATTAGCTCCATCGATGAAGTCGAGAGTGGAAAAAATAGAAATTACAACGAGTATAAGATGTTTTTTTTCGTCAAATTGGATATTCGCTATTATTGTATAAATCGCATCAATTAAAATACAAAAATCGAATTGAAAATGTAAATCTTGTGACGGAAAATTAACATTAGAGTTGTTTGTTTTAAATCAAGGAATCGGGAGAAAATGTGAAAACTGTGCAAAAATCTCAACGCTTGTCCTTTGTCCGCGCCTCCCAACGTACACGACTTGAGGTTTTTTAACAAAGCCGCGCAGCTCCAAGCACATAAATCACGGCCACCGCCATTGTGACGATAAGACAACAAATTAATGTGATTTACGATCCGGGAGTCAAAAAGAAGAAAAGTGCCTTCTACTTTTCCCTTCGTGTTGGTTCGCGTGGAAATGAGCTGAAAAGTGCACGGGGTTCCGTCTCCATCATATTTGGCTTTTTCTTCCCCTTTCCCCCCCAAAAAATGAAGAAGCGTCCTTTTCGGAGGTCTAACGAGCGTCCTCCGCTTGGAATAAATCACGCTTGCGTCAAATTAACCTCCTTAAAGGTTGCTTTGCTTACCTGCGCGTCAATTCATCATTTACGCTTTAAAAAAAAAAAAAAAAAAAACGATCGCGTGGCTTTCCGACTCCTTGTCGAATAAATCCTTCAGCCCGCCTTTTGTGTGCGCGCGATGCTGTCCTAAACCTGATCTTGCTCTTTTGCAGACATTTCCATACACCGGTGGAGACAGTATTCCCGAAAGAGTGCGAGGACTCAGCTACCAATAAAAAGCCAACATTGGGTATCCTTATTTCTGCACAGCAAGGAAAGGAGAGGAAGGGGGGGAAAAAAAACCTCGCTGGCAATCAATCAGCAAATGAAATAGCAGGAATTCAAGTGTAAGGCCCCCGTGTAGATTTGGGAGCTAAACAGTGGAATATTTGCTTTGGGGAGGAGGGGGGAGCTTTATGATGACAAATAAAGGCACTGCCCTGCAAGATGCGAGCATATTTGTCCACGTGATTTGTTCTTCCTCCACCTCACCGATCCATTTGGACAGAGAAAAGGGATGCGCTCGTATTTCGTCCATTCACAAAATCTTGTATCACCATTTGTTTGTTTTTGTTTTTTTTTTGCCATTTTACGTATCGTCCCGAGACCCATTTGCGTCCACTGTAGTGGACATTTTGTCCAAGTTAATTGACATCATTGGGAAAGGCCAGGATGTCCTCTACTGAGCACATTAGGACTTAGTAAGGTATTTCAAATGGGTAAAAATATATAAAGATGCAAATATTCACTCTTGTGGTCACAAATAGTCTTTCAATAACACAGCGAGATTTTTTTTTTTGTGCTTGCTGCTTGGAAAAAAAGATTCAGCATATGTTCACAGGGTCATAAAAGTGAAAGATTTACAGTTTTCGCCTTCCCCCTCCCCCCTCCTCCTTTCACACCCTTTCAGGAATTAGGGAATGATTTACAACCATGCACAAGTGTCGATTTCTAAATTGAATTCAAAATATTTGGGCAACAGCATGCATAAATCCACAAATAATAATAATAATAATAATGGGCAGGCAAGATGGAGTAAATAATCGGACCTACCCGAGCATCCATAGGTTCGGATGTGTCGCTCCTGACGCTGCTTAGAGGCTATTATTGCCCCCCACCACCCCCTCCCCCCTTTCTTTCTTTTTTTTTTTTTTCCTAAGGAAGATCTTTTTAGTTTTTCAAGTCTAGATAGAGTCCTCGCGATTAATGACGACGCCGAGCTTCGAGGGGGGTGCCGGGGAGCTGCATTAATTATCGGCGCCGGTCACGTGATGCGAGAGGAGTGAGGGGGGTGGAGGGGTATAGCGATGCTTCCAGCGAGATGCTGTCGGCGTGGATTTTTCTGCGAATGCTCCCCCCCAAAAAACGACGATGCTGTTGTCAAAGAAAGGAGGGCGGAGGGAGAGGAGAAGAGAGGAGAGGAGAGGAGCCGAGTATATGGCCGAATGCAAGAAGAAGAAGAAGAAATAGGGGAAGAAGAAGAAGAAGCGGCAGGCTTGGCGCATGCGGCTGTCATTGGAAGTGGCACGGCGCCTATGGCTGCCATTTATTGGTGCTCGCACATGTAGGTCAGCGCTGATGCTCACCCCAACGTGTGTAGTCCAATCACACACTTTTGCCATGCAATCATATGCGAATACTAATGGGAGGGGGGGAGGGCGCGGGGACCTTGCATCCATCCGGCCATCGTGGATGGACGGCGCGATGCGTTCAAGGACATCGCTTTGATTTGATTTGGAGTCAAGCGCGATTGTGGAGTGGATGCGTGTATGCCAACGTGTCTCGTTCGAGGCCTTTTGTGTGATATGAGCTGCAGCGAGATGGGAGGTCTTTCACTATCGAGGTATTTGAAATCTGCATTTCACTCAAATGCAGCAAATCATCACGTGATCACGCCTCCATGTTTCAAAAAGGACGCTCAAAGTATACAAAAAACACATTGCGGGTTAGGGTCATTGATTGTTTTAAAAGAAGGGGGTGGTATTAAATACATTATATATATATATATATATATATATATATATATATATATATATATATATATATATATTACAATGCTGACAGTTGGCTCAAATCCGCATGGGTTCGGTAGGAACCGACCCAATATGTGGGTCATTTTGAACCAATTTGATGTTTTATTAGAAAAATAAATAAATAAAAAACATTTGGGGGTTGTCTTGTGCACAAAACGACCCAGTTGTAATGGGGGAGGTGGTGGGGTGTTGGGAGAAAGAAAGAAAGAAAGAAAAAAAAACCGAGGGTCGGTCTTTGTTTTTATCCGTAAATTGTTTTTTTTTTTTCAAAGAGAGTGTTGTTTGTACTTGTTTGAGGTTTATACAGGGGAGTTTTAGTTATATACATTCTTATTCTTTTATTGAAAATGCGAGGAAGCTCATGTCCAAAGCAAAAACCTATTGTTGAATTACCAAGTTTAAAATTTGATCGTTTGTTGCCTTGAAATTTGAGTCCATTGCAATACGTACAGTATGTATCCATTTTATCTACTTATTTATTTATTACCGTGTACAGGCCCACTTTATTAGCCTAATATTCTTTTTTTACTGCATTCATTTTGCATTCATTTTTATAGTTTTCTTAAGCTGGTATTACACTGTTCAAAATACTGTGTCGAATTTACTTTTTTTTTCCCTATCAAGTGGCTCCACACTTGATCGAATACATTTTAAAATTGATGCATCATCATCTTAAAAAGTATCTGGATCCGTATGATTTTATTTCAGAGGAGAAAAAAACTAGATGAAATAAAACTGCCTAAATTCCACACCACTTCTCAGCGTTATAGACCACAAGATGAATTGGCATGATAATTTGAAGGCACGTATTTACGTTTTTCATACTTCTCTTTAACCTGCTATTATTCACTGTACAATTAATTACATTCTATATATTAAAAATAGCGGGTCCAAGTCCACCCCCCCCCCGTCCCAGATCAGATTTGCGTTTAAAGCGTTCTGATTTCACAAAAAAAAAAGTTTCCAAATCACCTGAGAATTTCGCTCATTAAAGTCTTTGTAAATGGTTTTTTGTGCTCAAACAAGGCTGCTTTTGTCTTTGGGAATGTGGCAAAACAAAAACGGGGACAATACGTCAGGAAGTTGAGAGTGGGGAGTTGGAATTATATTTTTTTTATGAAAGAAATTTGTTCCATATTGTTGAAAATTAGTCGTGCGTAATTCTCCAAATACGCACATTTTTGTTAATTCACGTCAATTTTTTTCGTTCACGTTCCTTGCAAATGCTTGAAAGGCGAGCAACCAAAAGGCGCACATTTGGACCATGTTTTCAGAACGCACCTCAGGCGTGCAAAAAAAAAAAGGAAAAAAAAACACACAAAAAGAACATCTTTTTAGGTTTTTAAAACTCCTCAATCGTTTTATAAATTACTAAATGATTTGCTTCAACCGAAATCAGACACGTTACTCTTTCCGCCATCAAATGCATAATCAGTAGAAATCTTTATTCGTTTCCAATATACTTCTCACATCCCGATGCACAAATACAAGGTAGAAAGCATGTACAAAAATAAGACCAGTAAAAGACATTATATTGGCAAAGACAAGTCATACTGTGCCTTTTGTTGTTGTTGTTGTGTGTGCGGCATAAAGAACTCCGTTGTGGTAATCCGGCACCGACTTGCTTTGAATGTTCGACGGAGTTTTTGGCGAGGGGTCGAAAAAAGGGAGAAAATGCAGCTAGTCCGGCCGGCCGGCCGGGTCAGGGGGGAGTCGGGGTCATCCCTCGCGGCTTGAGCGTGTCCCCTGGATGAACCTGCCACCGACCTTCGCCTCAAATACCTCCCCGGCAACACCTCCAGGAGCCTGGCCAGTTTCTGGGGCCTTTTCTTGTCTCTTCACACAATGACTGCTTTAAAACGAAACAAAAAAAGAAAACCCCAAAAGCGGGGAAAATGTCTTTTTTTTAACCTGACGTGAGCCCCTTACCCCTTTTGTGTAACTATAAAAGAAGACGAAATACATTTAAACTAAGACAAAAGCTGACGTAAAGCCATGCACGAATGTAATATGTAAAAAAAGATTGCATTCATTTCATCATGTGTGCGCGAAAATGTACACTTTTTTAAACAAATAAATAAAATTCAACATTCTCCTAAATATCCGCAGTATTTCCAACGATGTCATGCAGGAAGGATTTTTTTTTTTTTTTTAAAGAAATGGCATGACGGTGAAGAAAAATATGAACAAGCTTAATCATGGCTATTCGTTTATAAAAGGAATGTTTGGTACAAAATAAGTTAAAACAAGAAGACGAGCAAAAATATATAAAATGAATTTAGTTTTCCTGTTTGCCATTTTCCTTCAAGTAAATTGTGCGATGATTTGCTTTCCTTTTTCGCACGCGTGTGTAATCGGAACGAATGTCTTCCCCGTGCTAAATAAAGCTACTTAAACGGGATTACTTAAATCCACACAACCAATAACCCAGAAAAAACAAAAATATTAGCTTGAATTGGTGGCAGTAAGTTTGTCGGTGAAAAATACTGATTGATTTACTTGTCTCAGGCTCAGATCAACACTGATTTAGTTGTTAAATTAAAAAAAAAATACAAAAAAAGTTTGTCCATGCAAAAAAAAAAAAAAAAAGAATTGGTATTTGTTTACAATGACGTGATATCAGTCCCGTTGTCCTTGTGGAGGCTTTGCAGGTGGCCGTGGTTCGGCACCGACCTGCCTTTGGTGTTGGGCAGTTTGTGATCCTTCTTCCATTTCATCCTCCGGTTCTGGAACCAAATTTTAATCTGCCTTTCGGAGAGGCAGAGCGTGTGGGCGATTTCGATCCGGCGCCTTCGGGTCAGGTAGCGGTTAAAGTGGAACTCCTTTTCCAGTTCCAGAACTTGCTGGCGCGTGTACGCCGTCCTTGAGCGTTTGGGTTCAGAACCGGTGTAATCCGGATTCACTGCAAGGAACGAAAAGAGGATTGTTGTTTCGTAAGTGGAGCGTGGACAAGAGGGGTCATTTTTGGGGTGTTTTTACGCAATCGCGACCACCCTTGAGCGCTTTTTTTAGTGGCTCTCCTGTTTCGCGGCCTGCTATCAAATTTACGACTCGTGTAATTGGCAAGGCCTCTCAAAGGCTCCCATAAACATCACACGGCATGATTTTTTTTTTTTTTTTTCCCCCGAACTCACCCGTGGTGACGTGCACTTTCTTCATCCACGGGTAAACGACCGCCGGCTGCTTGGCTTGAATCCCGTTCGGACTCTTGGCGTTCTGTTGGCCACACGTCCTGGCTCCGGGCTCTCCCGGTTCCGTCTGCGCGCCGTACGGGCTCGGCCGAGCGCCTCTGTCTTGGACGTGACCCCGCGGCGGCACCGGAGACTCGAACTGGGGAGGGTAGATGGCCGGGTGCTGAAAGTCAGCGTCCTGCGAAGCGTTGAAGTAGTCCGAACCCGTCTCGGGGATGTAGTTGCTTTGCGAATATTCCTCGCAGGGAGGAAATTTGGGATCCACATACTTGGAGTTGACCATATACGAACTCATGGCCATTAATTTGTGAAGGTAGAAAATACAAATTTTTCTCCAGTTGTCTTTTTTCCTCCCTCCATAAAGCCCTCCTACTTTGGTGTCAACTGAATAAAGTTAGCGGACCATGTGACCGTGCGGGCCAATGGAGGTGACGCTGCTGCTCGCACGGGTAAACAGACAAGTAAAGAGCAATTTCATCCTCTCCAAATATGCCCCTAATTAGACTGCTGCAGGAAAAATAAACCTTCAAACATCTGCTTGCATGCACGTCTGGAAAACGGAGAAGAAGAAGAAAAAAAAAAACAGTATAAGGCACCCACCGCCCGGCTCTCGGTGCTAAAAAGCGACAGCCAAATAAAAGAAGAATCCCCCAATGAGGACAATTGCTGGCGAGTGTCTTTGTCAAGGAAAGGGGGGTCATCCAAAAGTTACACCAATCTCATCCCTTCATCTGCTGCCAGGACACGCAAACAATTGGCCGCCTTTGGGAATCATTCATTAAGAAACAAGAGGAGGGCAGACATGTGCCACTCGCTTTTAAAATAGTCAAACAAAAAGTTGGCAAAACTTATATGGAATTCATGGACATTGATATCAATGAAAGGTATCGTCACAAAATATTGTGGTTTTGTTTTTTTGCCCATAGCTATAAATTCGATACCTGGTTCGAAAAGAACCCAATTAGGCTTAATAATGGACCGACTGGATCCATTTGATTAAACTTTCTGGGTTGTTTTGTTAAAAAAAAAAAAAAAAAACATTTGGGGGGTGTTTCAAACAATATGACACATTGTGTTGGGTTGTTTTGTGAAAAAGTAAGCTTGGATTAGTTTGTGTTGTAAGAAAGATGAATAGTCAGCAAAGGGAAAAAGAATTCTCAAAGTAAAAATTCACACTTAAATCCAGAATTCTGACAAAACTGGGTTTAAAGTCAGAACTGAGAGAGTAAAGTTAGAAATTCTGAGGTACAAAATTCTGCCAACTGTCCTTTTATCTTGGAATTTTATTTTGTCAGAATTCTCACTGGAATTATCTTAGTCTTTGTCTGACTCATTGTCAAAATTGTCTATTTAAAAGACTTTCTAAAAGTCAAAATTCTGCTTCAAGTCAAAATTCTGACTCAAGTACAAATTCTAACATGAAAGTCAAAAGTTTGACTTGAAAGTGAGAAATCTGACTTTCTCACTTGAGAAATCTGACTTTCTCACTTGAGAAATCTGACTTGAGAAATCTGACTTTCTCACTTGAGAAATCTGACTTACTCACTTGGGGCAGAATTTGGAGAAAAAAGTTAAAAGTGATTATTCACAGAATGCAGTTGGAATGTTATTGCACATTTTATAGTAAGAATACTGAGAATCAAGTCAAAATTCTCATTTTAAAGCAAGAATTCTGAGAATACTATAGTCTAAATTTTGCTTCAAAGTCATAATTATGATAATAAAGAAAAATTTCGTATAAATTGTAGTATAAATGAAGTATAAATTGTGACTTAACAGCGAGAATTCTGATAATGAAGTTGAAATTCCAGTGAGAATTCTCACTTTTAAAGTCATCATATTGAGGCAGAATTCATGAGAATAAAGTCAGAATTCTGAAATAAGTGAGAATACTGAGATTCTTTTTTTTATCTACTGGTCATAAACCTCATCTGTACTTATGTACCAATGGCATTTTTTTTTTTTTTTTTTGTGCAAAAAAACCCAAAAGTTGGGTCAAAGTGAAAATAAGTTAGTGGCTCAGTTTTTGACAAGTTTTTATTTAAGCGTGCACAAACTCTTCGAATAAATCATTCCAGAAATTGAGCCGTAAATTCTCTAGGTAGTAACTGCACTTATGTAAATTAAACATTTAATGTAATCAACTTCAAATTTCTTCAAAGTTCTTAGCCTCGAAATTCTGAGTTCCTCCAACTTTTTCTTCTTGCATTCATCAACCAAACGGTGCGCCAAGTGTCAGAGGATGACGTCAACCAGGAAGTCAATATATCGAAGTCTTTTCATCGACCATATACTCCCCTAGAATCGAATCTGTGACTGGGCTTGCATCACACAAATTCGGTTCTACAGGGTATATATAGACGACGGCAGGCCTTCCTCGTGAAAAAAAAAAAATCCAAATCAAACAAATTTGAGCTAGCAAACAGACGAGTCGTGCAAACTGCTTCATTTGGAAATACTTTTTTTTTCCCTCCAAAAGACTTCCTTCCCGTGCATGTGTGTGTTTCTTTGTGTGTGTGTGTGTGTGTGTGTTCTGCAATTTCCGCCATTTGCCTGTTGATAATGACCTAGTTATTTTGGCTTCATCTTGGCATTCCTCTCCATTAAATCTGTCAAGCGAAAAACATGTTTTTCCTTTTCAACCTGCAGTTAAGCTACAGAGTATTATTAATGAATGTATATTTGGATATAAATATATGTATACATGCGTATATTGTTTTTTCTTTAAGTTTGAGTATTTTCTTATGCAGGGATCAACCATTATAGGGGACAAAAGCAAATCACTTATTTAATCACTTTGCATTCGAGTCGATTTTGTTTTGTTAATTGAAGTCTTTTGTTTATTTTACAGTATAAAGTTCGTCCATATAGCGTGAAAAAAATCATTCTTAGGAAGTGATCAAATCTTTATTTAACGTAGTAATGCACCAAATATTGCGTCCCAGAGTTAGCAGTATGTATAATGCGACATTTCTTCCAGAAGATTTTTTAATCTATTTAGCTGTGTTAAAAAAAATGACTTTGACTACAGCCGCCCTCTTTTTTATAACAGTCCTAATATTTGATCTATCAGATGGTGCTTGGACTTATATATGCGCCCTGAATGATAGCTTCTCCAAACATAGGCCAGCCCACCCCCTAAAAATATATTTTTCAGACTCCCTGACAGCTCAAAGGGGGCACAAGTTGACCAATTCCATTTTTCGCTTAGCTCAGTGGCAGCTTCTGCAGCCAAGCTTTCACTCTGACTGATTAATTATTTTGCATATCCAACAGATATTTTCCCCTCTTTTGCATCAGAAATCAAAAATATCCATTTGAAATGAGCATGCATATCAAAACGTTGTTAAACATATGCTTAATAAACATTGTTGGGACGAATTACAACGAGTATGAAGAGGAGGACATTTTGTATAGTGCATTTTAATTGATCGAAATTCGTAAACAGTTCGAAAATAAAGACGAGAAAAAAGATGATGATGATGATGCAAGAGTATTTGGACACGTGTGAGGGTGAGACAGGCTGACCTGTCTTTCACCTTGCCTAGGCCAGCCAGCACTTGAGACGGGTCAAAGCCCAAATGCAGCACAAAAGAATCATACAGTCAGCGTTTTTCAACGAAACACCCTGAGCAAGCGTCTTTGCTTGGCCTCTTTCGCTCTAGTTCGGGTATTTCCGTGTTGAAAAAAATCCAAATAATAATGCCTCATTATGATAAAAAAAACGTATGGATTTGAAAAATAGCAGTGCATAAAAAAGTAGATATTAAAGGCAAATTCTCTCGGTAAACAACTGCACTGAAGATTTGCATCAGGCCCTCACAGCAGTAGGACACATGTGACTCTTTTTTTATATAATAATTTGATTGTTCCGGTTATAAAAGAGAACATTCAGAAATGGGCTGAAAGATGAGCAGATAAACAGTTCTGGGATGCAACTCGATAATGGTTCGCTAGTATACTGAACCACTCGCTGAATATAAAAGAAATTGTAAAGAGACCCCCCCCCCCCCCCCAACACCACCCAGTTTTCCACGCAGGAAACGGAAAGCTAGCTGGCTAGCTGTGCGTGACATCATACGGCCATGCAGCAAATGATAAAACGCCGTCTTACCGTAGTGCCGGCGACACACACACACACACGCACATGCGCACACGCACACACACGAGCTCCTCTGCAATCTCCTGCACCACCAAATGCCGTCCGGTCCGTCCGAGCAGACGCGCTCCTCTCCGGCCCAAGCAGAGCCGCTGGCCGATACACAATGCCAATTCTATTTTGTCTTGTCAAGCCACGGGCCATAAAGCAAACTTTAATGGCGTCACGTGTTTCCTCGCAGCCACTCAGCAGAGCGCGCGGGCCCATAAATAACACTCCAAAGTTGCACTTCCTCCCTAATGGCTGTGAGGCTGAGGAGCATGCGAGGAAGGAAGGAAACAAGGAAGGAAGGAAGGAGGAAAGAAGGCAAGCAAGGAGGAAGGTCACAACCGTTGGGAACACGTGCACTAAAATGGACATCTTCTCATTTAAGCAGCTTTAGTTTATTCAGCATGTTCGATACCACTTTTTCAAACCAACAGTATGAGTCTACAACCATTGGTCACAGATACTAAGTGTCGATACTACTATATTGATACACAAAATAAAAACAAAAATTATAGATTCCAATCGAATACTTTCTCTAGAATCCATTTAATCCATTTTCAATTCTTCTAATCTGTAATTTCTAATCAGTGATTTAAAAATACTCCAAGATGAAATGAATATCGCTTCCTTCCCAAGTACCAATACTTAAAAATTGGGATGATATCAGCCCAATACCTGTGTTTGGTATCGGTAATCGCCCATTCTGTGTTTCAATTATATGGCTTAATCGATTATGTCTGTGTTGTTATTATCATTATTCTTGTTAATATTATAATTATTATTAATATTAGTGGAAGTACTAGTAGCAGCAGCAAAGGTCGTATAGTAGTACTAGTAGTAGTAGTATCAACATTTGTATCATCAAATAGAAAGGACAATTCATTTAAGTACCCCAATTTGAAATATTGTGAAATCCATTACTGTTAAACTATGTTTTGTTAGAGTTTGGCTTTTTGGCTTATTTGTCATTTAACGATAACAACAATAATATTAATGATGATAACATTGATAGCAATAAAGATGTCCGATACAACTTTTTTGAGACCAATATCAATACAGAAACTCAAATCCTGTGTAAACACTGATAGTGATTGTCACTACCGCTGTATCTATTGATTAAAAAAAAAAACATGTTTATATCTTATACAGAGAAAATCGTCAATTTTCGATATATTTCCATCTTCAAATTCATAATTTCTAATTCCTGATTGCAAAACCGCAGCCGGCATGAGACCAATGGTGTCAGATGTTTTAGCGAGTAACGATATCGTACAAGCAGCCTAGTATCGGCACCAATACTGATACCTGCTCTACTGCTTTTATGTAACATATATTGCTTATTTATAAATTATTGGAAGTGCTAGTTCTAGTAGTACCGAACTTGTGTCCTTGATCACGTGCCTCTATTGTAATTATTGTCACATACATTAATTTGTATTATTTTTGTTATTTAGATTTGTAGTACGTTTTTATTTTTGTTTGTGTCATTAATAATAACAAAAAATCATAAGTAGATCTTATTTTTGTTTATTAATATTATCTCCATAACAATAATAAGTGGCAGTGGTAGGATACGAATATGCTTGATCCAAATGGAACCTTAAACGAACCTAAAAGATTGTAATAATGTCGATTAATTTATATATAATACATATTATTTTTAGATTTAATTTATTGTCACTTATCATCATCGTCATCTCTGTTTAAGTAGCATTTATCGAAAAATAAAGTAGTAGCTGCTTTGCTGTAGCAATGATGATAATTATTAATATAGATGTAAGTTTCAAGTGTCGTCATCATCATTATCATTGTTAGAAATAGTAATGTGATCCGAATATGCTTCATTGTTCTGAATTAAAACCAAATCTATGCAGGCAAATCCAACATTACTGCCAGTAACTCTCTCCTAACCTTTGTGAACAAGCCACGTGACAGTGCATCCCAGCCAATCACAGCGCGGCCCCATCGGTAAGAAGAGACTGACTGTTGGGCAACACCGCCGTCTGCTGGACGCTTGTGTATTGCACGCCCCTTTTTTCACCTCCCTCCCTCTTCCACGTCCAAATGTTAACTGACTTGATGCCAGACCTCGTTAAACAGGCACCTGTTTGAATTTGACATAAACTTGGATTCAATTTCGTTCAGTTTTACTATTGAGTTTTTTTTGCTGCTGTCTTCAGTGGGTGATTTAAATCGTGCATTTATATTTACTGAAACGCCTTTAAAGGCCTTCGTGTTAATGTACGTCTAATTGAACATCAATCTAAAAGTGTGTGATTTATAGGTGTAAGAATGCAGTAAAAACACAGTAAAAATATGACTCTAAGTATTGTGTAAATATCAAACATTGAATACAATTTTCTGCATTTCATATGAGAAAATATATTTGAAGGGATACTTGCAAGCCCTTTTATAAAATACTCATCATCAAAGAGTAATAAAAAGCTAGAAGTAAAATACATTTCGAAGTAGCGTAATAAAGATCGAATGATTGCGTGTGTTTTGTGCAAGCTACTGCTGCGGCTGTGTTCTGCGCAGCCTCCATTTTGCCGCATTGCAGTCAGGCTGTAAATACTTTCGCAGCTGCCTGTCAGGCCCCACTGAAATACTGTCTTTGTTCACTCGGCCTCATCTCCAGCAGCTGAAAAGCAGCGAGAAAACGTCTATCCCCCCCCCCCACCACCACCACCACCACCACAAAAAAAAAGGGTTGCATCATGGTAGTGAGAAGAACTTTGATAGAATTGGCTAGGTTCTCAAAATGGGTCCGTTTTTCACCTATGAGATCATTTCAAACGCATTTCAAACACATTCGTAATGGCAGGAAAAAAAACTCAGACAGAAGCAATCGATCGACACACTGTTTTCCTTGTTTCTGGAAAACATGACACTTTATATACGGAAAATGCTTATTTTTAGCATGTCTGCACATTACGTTCAAACGAACTGCCATGCACACCACGCAACAGGAAGCTGTCACATTTCCCATGCAGACACTCGTACACAACAACTTACAAATCGATGGCGGATAATCCATGTTCACCGGTCGACGTTGACTCTTTGGACGCTGCTGGGTGTGAAGTTGACCTGGACGAAGCCGGCAGACGACTGATTTTGACAGGAAGACCCACCGTGTCGTATCGCTTTGGAGAGCAAATCGACGCAGAATGAGGTGATGGAGAGAGGAGGGGGACGTAGGATGGGATGGGGGGGAGGAGGGGGGAGAGGAGGAGGCCTGTCTGCATGGGAAATGAGCGCAAGAGCCATGAAGACGTTTGCTGCCTCGCACACATGACCGGTGGCATCCAATGACAGGCCGAAGGAGCCCATAAAGGCGTCTAGTGCCAAGTTGTAAATTGTCCTCTCACAGAAAAAGGAATTTGCACTGCAGTAACTCTTCCTTTTTTTTTGGCGCATAAAGGCGAGGGGCCCCTAGCAAGCTCCTTTTGCTGCATGCCTAAAATCTAAATGTAACCTCAAAAAAATGATATTGCGGAATGCATTTTAAAGTTGATCAAGTATTATACATATATACTATATTTTGGTCCGTTGTAATCTTTAAGAACCAAAAAAAAAAAAATCCACCAAATAATTACTATACGCAATATTTGCAGACCAGTACAAAAAAAACTAAAATATCTTCCTCTTGGGAGATTTGCTTTTAACAAATCAAAATGACACACCTGCAGCCGATATCTATGTCGTAAGATGTGCTGTTGTTTCATTAATATTCCTGGCGTGTAGGCTAGCCGCAGCTGCATTTTTTTTATTCGCACTGCGGGCCTATTGTTTGCGTGTGTAAGTGTTTGTGTGTGTTTCAATTGTTTGTCTTCTCAAATGAGAATGAAAGCGTTACCTTGGAAGTTGACGGCAATGGAATTGTTCAAGTAATATATTGGAGGTGATTATAGCATTAGCATGATAGCTTGTTTGCTATGCATCAGCTCAGCTTAGTTATAATGTCAACTTTTTTCATTGTCAGGGTAAGGTAAGACCGAATGGTTCGATCGAGGCAATTGGACTCTTCATTTGTTGTGTGTTGATAGCACAACAGCCTAACTTGACGTGTATTTTCACTTTATTTTCTCCTTTTATTAAATGAGGATAAAAACGTTAGGTTGGAAAAAAACGCCAGCAAAAAAATAAATAAATTAATTAACAGGGAAGAGTCTGATATTTTTTGTCTTCGTTATTTTAACTGACAGAGTGTATGTATATATATATATATATATATATATATATATATATATATATATATATATAGCTGTATTGCATATTGTTGCATGTATTGCATTTTTTTTTTTTTGTTGTTGTAATCATGACTTGGGCTACTTTGCTATCAGGCTAACCTGGCGTCAACGTCTAGTGTTGGTGTTTGTTTGCGTGCGTGCCTGTATGTTTCTTTTTTTGTCTTTTCAAAGCGGAATAAAACGCTAAATGGAAAGTAGACGGCAACGAATTATTTTAAGGAACAGGAAAGCTATGTCTTAGCTCGCTAGCATAATTTGCGTTAGCTAAGTTATTTTGACTTAATGTCACACTATCATTTTTTTTAATGTTACCCTAATCAAAGTAATCCGCAACTAATGTGCACTTTTTTTTATTTCATTTTTTTGTTGTCGTTGTTCTTGTTTGTTGCTGTAAGTATGATTTTGGCTACTATGCTATCAGGCCATATATGTATGTACAGTGGTGTGTTTTTGTGTGTGTGTGTGTGTGTGTGTGTGTGTGTGTGTGGTAAGGAAAAGTCATGTTGGTGGTGAGAATAGAATATTATTTACAAGCAAGCGAAGGACGCAGATTTGCGAGATGCACTCAATTTTCAGATTCATTTGGTCATGTTTTCAACATTGTTATCCGATTTTCTTTTTCTTTTTATAACAGCTAGACGATTACATCTTGAATGTATTAAATGATACAAAACCGTTGTATTTTAGGAATATTTCTATCTTTGAAGTCATTCTTTGATTTTTTGTATTCATTTGTATTGTGGTTATATGCAATGTCTTGAGGATATCAACTCCGATTGGCTAGGAGAAGTCACATGACTCTAGGGCCTTGTAGAAAGGGACGCCAGTTTGATTTTTTTTTTCTTTTTCTATTTGGAGTTAATTTATGGAGTTTATAACCAGCTTCAAGCTTGGTTTGTCCTTTTTAAAATCAAACTCAAACGAGGCGTTACCGAAAATCATTAGCTCTTGACAAGTTTTGTCTTTAAATAATGTGCTAATAAATTAGCTTGTTGACAAGCAAAAATATTAATTAAACTCACACTTGTCCATAGTTTATTCGTGCGACTCCTTGAAACATTTGTCGACTCATCCAAATTTAAACTTCAGTATTTTGCATTTCAGTTCCTTTCGCACTCTTTTGCAAACAGAACAGGCGCTGTTCTGTGACGTCAGAGACACGTGCGCCAATAATAAGCCGGTTAGTCTACCTGGCCTCGAAAAGAGGAATTTTCACCGTATTAGATGTATTTTGCAGGCAGTATAAGCAAGATAATACAGCAGTAAAAAATGCTAAAATTATTATACGTCATAGTAACCAATTTTAGTCTGCATATTGCAATATGCCTTCTATTTGCAAATTTAACTGCTATTATAGCCAATATAATAATAATTTATTGTTGGTGTGATGACTAATTATTCAAGCGTAAAATATGGATTTGAGTGTATTGTAGACATTACTATCAAATTTAGCTACTTGAGTGAGGAACTTTTTTTCCTATTATTTGGAGGCCACAATAATTGTATGAACATTTTCTATAAGTTTGTTACTTTTTTAACGTTTTAGTAATTTTCCATACCGTTCCTCTGGGGTTTTCTTTTCTTTTCTTTTTTTTTTTTTTAAGTGTGTCTGCATCCAATGCCATCGTATGTCCAGGGATCTTCTAATCATATTTATTAGATTGTATATCATAATAGTGATGAGCTATTTCAAATTTGTACTTTTACTCGGCTCTGTTGGTGCAGAAGATGGAAAATAAAATGCATAAATTTGCCCTTGTGATTGATCCAAGTTGTAACTAAAGCGACTAATCTGGCCCAGCCTTAATATAACATAAGCGTTAATTAGCTTTATACTGCTCCATTAGTTTATATTTCCTGAGAGGGCACAACATTTATCCTCGTGGTAGTTCTCACTTTTATGGCACGCACACAATCAGCCAGAAATGTGAGCTTTTTTTTTTTTCTTTCTTTTTAAATTAGCCTACCTGGTGAGCAAAATTAGCATAATTGCTCTTAACCTCCTTTATTGGTTTGGCTTTTAAAATGTATGTCTTTAATTATTATTATTTTTACTACAGTATAATTTGACGGTTGCGGTTTGAACAACTATTTAGCCAATTGTATTTGTTGCTATTTTGTTGCCATTTTCGGTTGCTGGGAAAAGAACCACAGCGCCCTCTAGCGCTAAACAGAGGCGCTTTTATAAACCTGGTGAGAGCATAACATTACAATTGTTGGATGGGTTGCAACCATTCTACCCAACAGAATTGATTTTTGTGTCTTGATTCAACAATCTATATCTGGCACACCAAAAAAAGAAATAAAAATGACGTACTTTAGTCCAAGCGAAGTTTGGTTTCCCATCGGTGGGAAGCAGAGTTGATGAATTCACGTGAGCGTCAAGACGCGGGGGTGATTTCCTGCGCAACAATCCATCTGCCAGACACCCCCGTGTCCACATTTTGATCGTCAGCAACACACGCACAAAGACAAGAAGGGCCCGGAGAGGGAAAAAAAAAAAGGAGCTTTCAAAGGGACTCGCTGTAATTACTGACGACCAGGGCCAATAAACTCATTTAGGCCAGACGTCTAGCCATCTCGATAGCTTTATTTCTTCCTGCTCTAAAGTCATTATAAGCCCACAAGCTGGACAATGATATCGTCCGATCATAAACACCCCCACTGAAAAGTCTCCGGTGAAAGGTATTTGGGACACTCGCTAATCCTTTTCGTCTGCCTCCTTCTCAGCAGGCGACATTAATATCCAGCTTCGTTGTTGGGTTTTACACTAAATAAATATTTATATACCTGTAATGAGTATATTTACGTGTGTGTTTTGAGTGTATCAGTGTCTATGTACGCCTATGCGATGGTGTGTGTGCGCGTGCCTGCGTGTGTGTGTGTCGCTATACTATACACACCTCTATAAACTACTACAGTATTTTTGTGTGCGTGTAGACACAGTACATCTATACACAGTGTATATTAATATACACAATTTATACACAGATAACTAATACCATTTGTATCTGTGTAAATGTCTATATATATATATATATATATATATATATATATATATATATATATATATATATATATATATATATATATATATATGACACATGTACATACTGTATTGTATTTCTGAAAAATGCTTTAAACACTTTTTTTTCCCCGCCAATTGGAAAATGTGCCTCCCCACACACACACTTTATGCAGCTCAAATGTACACAACCGTATTTTCCATGAGAAAGGTCGAATAGATGAGCAGCGAAAAATGTTTACACTTTACACGAAAAATAATAAAATCGTATGTGTGTGTGTATATATATATATATATATATATATATATATATATATATATATATATATATATATATATATATATATAACATGGATTTTTATCAAAAATGTCTGTTGTATTAGTCATAAAAATCTTCAGATATACTAATTAAACGCATTTTTTTAGGTATAATGCACGGTGCCTGTACATTCCAACAGATATAGTCAGACAAGTGAACAGTGAAATTTTTTATATATATAATAACGCAAACACATACACGTAGAAACACACACTCACTTCCCTTTTTTTGTCATCTCATCCAGTTGCAAAAACAAAATGGGAAAATAATGGCTTCACTTGTTAGGTGATCCGCAGTGTCCATCTTGGAAATAAAAAATAATCGAAATAGTGCTTTCAGAAAAATCCAAACAAGGTCCCAAGTGCAATCCTTAGAGCTGCTCCTTCCCGCCAGCTCGCTCTCGGTTCATCTTCTTCATTTTCATCCTGCGGTTCTGGAACCAGATCTTGACTTGCCTCTCGCTCAGGCTCAGGATGCGGGCCACCTCGTAACGGCGATCCCGGCTCAGATACATGTTGTACAGAAACTCCTTTTCCAGCTCGAGAGTCTGATATTTGGTGTAGGGGCAGCGTTTTTTGCGACTCGATCTCGCGTGGATCCAGTTCGCTGCCGGGTTGCCTGCACGGGACACAAAAAAAGATTTGACTCCGGGAGCGGTTTGATTGACCCTCACTCGCCCAAAAAAAAGTCGTATAAAGGTGTAATAACGTGCGTAATAAGTCCAAAATGATTAAAAAAAAAAAAAAAAAGCAGGGCGGTTCCGTCCGCGGTGTGTAGTGGGCTCCAGGACACTTTTATGGGTCAGTAAAACATCCCGTTTTACGCAGTCAGCTCACACAGTTATAAATCAGCGTTGGCGGCGATTTGCATGCGTTTACACTTACTTGGGTCAACTTGATTCTCCTCTTTGGGCTCGCTGGGACTGGAAAGCTCACTTCCACTCTGCGCCCTTTCCGAACCCTCGGGGAGCTCCTCCACAAATGGCCGAGCTCGAGGCTCGTGACCCGGCTTGGCGTCGCGGATCTTGGCCGGGGAAAGCTCCGGCTTGGGGGCGCATTGCGCGCGTCGGCCGGCGGGGAGTCCGGCGAAGCGGGGGACCAGCTCCGGGACCGGGTCCATCCACGGTCGACCCCCGATGCATCTCGGGTCCGGTTGGTAAGGGTGGTGGTGGTGGTAGATCCCCTGCGGGTGAACCGGCGGCCAAGACGGGGGAAAGACTGCGGATTTGGGGGCGAAGTTGCAGGAGGAGAAATCGGCGTGGTGCTCGCCGGCGCCCGGCGGCCTGGTGGGGGCCATGGTGTGCGGGAGAGGCTGCATGAAGCGGGAACCGTACACGTCCTCCGAGTCGGGAGCCAGAACCGCGTCCGCGTAGCAGCTGGCCACTGCGCCGCTGGAGGACATTTTTTTGTTTTGATGCGAGCACTCAAAATAAAGAGTCGCACTGTTAGGGGAAGCTCCCCTCGATGAACAATCATAGTATTTTTTGCTAGCCTGCGTCTGCACGGATTGGTTACGAGGGTCACGTGATCATATTTACCAATACTGCCGTAAATCAAGCCTACGCTGGTTTGTGCGCCCACTTTTACTTTTTCCCGATATCCCCCCCCCCTCTCTTAAATGGGGAAAATAAACAAAACTCGATGTTGGGTCAGCAATTAGAACACTCACATGAAAGCTAAAGAGCTCTTTCCGTTACTCGTGCACTCAGTAAAACAAGCTTTATGGACTTGAAGAATCCTCGTAAAATGATGTAATAACACGTTGTAAAATGACGTTTTTTTTTTAAACCAATTCTGAAACATTTTTTCTTTTTTTTTGCTAAATTTATGCAAATTCGGAAAAGGCGTTACTGAAATAGTTCTGATAATGGTGCTATCGGTCTTATTTATATATATATTTATGTGTATCAATAAATGTTTTATGAGGTGCGTGTGATTATACATGCCACCTATAAAAAAGAACAGACTTGAGAAAGTACTTCTCCAGGTCGCAATTTAAATATTTGTAAGCATTTATGTGTTCAAACCTAGACTTTCTGTTGACCAAACAAAATTTTTAAATTCATGTTATATGGTCCCAGCTTTTCTGTTCACTGTAGCGGACACTTATTTTTGAGCAGTCCATTCATTCGTGTCCACAGAGGACATTTGATTTTGGTCACTATTTTTGGACTCTTTGGAGCTACTCTACTAAGTCCCAGTGTGCTTATTCGTGGACATCCTGGTCTGTCCAACTGTGTCACATGTGTTTGAGTGAGATGCAACACACATTGTTTTCTTGCTTAAACAAAATGGACACAACAGAAAAAAACAAATGGTTGGCTCTGAGGAGGATATAGAAAGACAACAAAGTATCTTTATAATTTCAATTGTAAAATAAAATGTTATTTCTAGGCCTCATGATTCGTAAAACTTTTGCAAAAATTGCAGTTTTGCAAAAGATTTGATTTGCAAGTGCTAACCGTTTTATTCTTATTTTCATTTCCGGGAAAAACAGACTGTAAACAAGGAGTGATGATCATTTTATTGCAAGAGCCTGTACATGCCACATACATGCAACACATAAAAACACGTGAATCTTGCTTAGGAGTCCATTCACAGGCCAGTGGGAACACGTTTATGCTCGGATAACGCTTCACACACAAACACAAACACACGAAAATACATTGTGACAACTCAAATAGCTCAACAGTTGGACAGAAATCACAATCACAAAAATATCTTTCAGACATGGCCAAATTTTAAATATTTGGGGAAAATAATTAGCATATTATATAATGTTTGCATCTATCTATACGTATGCCAGAGATGTATTGTGACAGGCAGAGAGATTCTAGTGGACATTTCTTTTTGGTCTATTTCGTTTGATATATTAAGACGCACTAAGTCCTAGTGTCCTCATTTGAGGACATCCTGGCCTTTCCAATAAGTTCTCCATGTGTTTGAGTGGGAGCTAATTAACTTTGGTGTCTTGCTGAAACAAAATGGACCCAAATAAAAAGGCTGAGGACGTTGTGTCCCATGATTCAGCACAAGTTTTGTAACATCGCATTGCGGGTTTACTCAATAAATTGACCATTGAGTGTCCGATGATTAAAGTTCCAAAGTGTGACACCTAATATCCAATGCCACAATAAACCAAAAGTCAACATAAAAAAAAGAAAATACAGTGGTGCCTTGAGATACAAGTAACCTGACTTAGGAGTTTTTCCCTGAAACAAACTGTCATTTGTTTTGGTGTGACCTAGATGAATAAAGTGTAGACAGAAGCAAATTGATAAACTTAAATAACAAAGAGGCCATTTAATGTCATTCCATTTGTCGTTTCGTGTCACACTAAACAAAACCAAAGTACATCAAATGTATTCAGAATAATAACACTCTCTGCGACCTAAATGCTGACATAAGCAAAAAACGCTATATACAGTACATGCTAGCAATAAGTAATAATAGTCATGTTTATTTTCTTTTGGATTGACATCTGAACACAAACGGTGGCACAATAAATGCAGACGGATAATTTAACAATATGAACAGACACATTATTTACCCTCGTCACAAAATGTGTAACAATATAATTTACTAGAAAAATGAATCAAGCGTCGGCTATGTAATACAATGCTGCCCCCAGTGGCCAAAACGAGCATAGCAGGAAAGACTTTTATGACGAACATCTGTTTGTAGCTTTCACATTCTTTTGAATTGGGTTACTACACTGTTGGGTTTAAAATAACCTAATTATGGGTCAAGAAATTACCAAATTGGGTCAAGTTGATCCAACTTCCTAGTTTGTTCTCTGCAAAACAAAACAAACAAAAAAAAAACATAAGAAAATAACGGGTCTTTAAGTAGTACATAAAGGGGATGTTTTGTACTTAAAAAAAAAAAAAAACTCAGAAGTTGGAGCTCAAATCGAGCCAAATAATCGCTTGGTCCTTTATTCGACCCCCAATTGGATTATTTTTGTCCCAAGTGGGCCCTTTAAAAACAACTGGGTCAAAAATAACCCAATTTAGGTCAATATTTGCGTAATTTTTACCTAACATTCTGGGTTGTTTTGTACAAAATAACCAATTGTTATGGGTTGTTCCAAACAAAATGACCCAAGTTTTGGAGTTGTTTTGTCCAAAATAATTTAAGAAAGTTGACTCAAACTGACCAAAATAGTGGGTCACCATTTTTTTTTTTTTTTTACAATGATGTTATTTACTCCATATTTGAATGAAGTATAATTTCCGTATTGTAAGAAAAAAATAACGCAAAAAAAGTTTTGGGGCGGTTGCTGGAACGGATTAACACTTTTTCCATTCACTTCAATTGGAGTAGATGATTTGAGTGCATTATATCTCGTATCTCAAGGCACCTGTGTAATGTTCTAAGTTTTCATCAGTACTACTACATGGAATCCACAAGATAGTTCAGGAAAAAGCCAGATTGCAGTTCAGTTCGCGCACTCGACCTTCCCGGTTCATTTTCTTGAGCTTCATCCTGCGGTTCTGGAACCAGATCTTGACCTGTCTGTCGCTCAGGTTGACGCTCCTGCTGATCTCCAGCCGCCGCTCTCGGCTCAGGTACATGTTGAACAGGAATTCCTTTTCCAGCTCCAAGGTCTGGTGCTTGGTGTAGGGACAGCGCTTCTTCCTGCCGCTCTTGGCCGTCAACCAGCTGCCGCTTTGGGGGTTGGGCTTGTGCTCTGGAAAAAAACAACAACATGCCGGAATTTACTAATGATGTCACACACAAGTATGAGACGCTATCACATGCTCAAAAATGGAGTTTGTTTCTGTCCCTTAACTCATTCAATCCCAAAGACGGAGTTTCACGTTTTTCCGCAAGACTCCACAAATTAAATCCTGGATATTTATCTGATATTTATTTTAATATTTTGCAACATTAGACTTTTTTTTCGTTTTAATAGTTTAGTTCAATGAAGAAACGAGCTTTAACCAGAGCATCTGACACTTCCTGGTCGAAAAGAAAGTGCATCAGATAACTTTATAGAGCAAAGCTTGTAGTTTATGGATGGATTTCAAGTCATTTGCGAACATTCGGTCACACCTCATATTCCAGGGACCAAATATTTGTTTCCTAAAGTGCAAAAGTCAATACCGTGGAGACTATACCGCCCATAGGGAGAAGCAATGCACTTCTAAATATACCCACAGTGAATGTACTCTCACAAAAATAGATGCAGGCCTACAGTCTCGCCAGTAAACAAGTCCATTTCTGTGCTTCATGCTAAAGCTGGGGCACATCTGTACCTTTTTTCCCCAAGGGCAAAAGTGGTCAAAGTCATGTTGAGCGTTTAAAAAAAAATACTGTTAATGAGTGCACTTTACAATGCAAACTATTGTTTGAAAAAATGGTGAATTCATTTGCTGTACAAAGAACACAAAAACGAGAAACGCACTTGACGGTCCCAAGCCACTACAAGTCATCTAAACTAAACTTGAAAAGAGACTATTTGTGGTATTATTTGTTTATTTTCTCAGGCCAAAATATGGCTAAAGTCATGGATGAACAAAACGGAACATCAAAGCGTGTCAAGCCATTGCAAAAATTTAATTTTTCTTGTCCATTTTCCGAGGCTTCAAACGATTTCAAATCTAATTCATTTTATTCTATAATCTATCACTAGTAACCTAAACTATATGCTATTGACCAAATTTAGTGATAGGTGTCAGAAGAAGTGGTTAAAAGTCAAGGCTATGTCCAAAATGAAGGCCAAAAATTAAGTGTCTTCTTTTTATGCCAAGTAGGACCTTTTTGAACATTTTTTATTGTTAATATCGATAGTAAAATCCATATTCAAGTCAGAGTTGATCGGGGTTGTGCAAATGTTCTCGAAAGGTTCACCGGAAATTCGCCCCAATTTTGAACACTATTGAACAGTTCAAAAACGTCTGACGAACGTTTGACGAACATTTGCGACCTTGAACAACCGTCAGATAGTAAACGTTCCCCTGCCTTCAAAACACAGCGACTTTTTTGGGGAAGTAAATGAAAAATATGGTTTATTTGCGTTTCCCAAGGCCTGTGGCAAGTAAGAAAAATCATATTAAGGGCAAACCAGGGCCAGCCTTTTGTTCAGAAAGCGATTAAACGACATGGGATAAAAAAAAAATCACTGCAGGTTAAATAATTGCTTGATGTAGGCATTATCGATCATCTAAAGCCAAAAAAATGTTGTTTACACGCAAAGTCTCAACTAATAGAAGCCGCAGTTTGGGGGTGGGTGCAAGGCTATAGTAAAAGTCAAGTGTGAAGGCTTAGAAAGGAAAATAAGAGAAAAAAATAACTAAGATTTGACGGCCAATTAGTGAATGCCGTCAGTTATAATCTTAAAACATGCCTTTATTCACTTTTACACATTTTCTTTTAGGACTAAAAAGTACTAAATGTTTATGTGTGTGTGTGCGGGAGGGGGGTGTAAATGTGAAAGGGTTGTGATAATTATCCCATTCAAAATTATATTGAAAAAAAAAGCGATTGCCTCACATAACCGGAGTGTGTACCGAGACAGTAAAACACACACACACAAAACAAAGACCAAGAAGGACAAAATTATCAGGCCTTTAAATCATTTATTTGTATTCCAGCGTTAAATTTGGAAAGGAAACCGTTTCGTATTCATGTACTCGGATACACTTAAAATAATCTACCGGTATTGTACTATTTAAATTGATTAAAAACACAAAATCACACAATTCATTGTGATGGATAATCAAAGTTTTCACCACTCCATCACGATTTTTTATTTTCCTTAACACGTAATGCGTCGAGCCCTACACACTTTTCTCGTGTAACATTTTATGAATATCGCAAGCATTTGGCCGCGTTTTGGGGAAAGATTAATCGTTCCTTCGGGGATGTTGATTTAAAAAAAATATTATTTTACCTCATCCGACTTTTTTGTAAATAAATGTTTTCATTCCTTTGCACTCAAATGTAATGTTGTTTGATTAAAAATAAGCGGACCTCGAAGATTTAAAAAATAATTTTCACCTGAATATTAGGGTCCGAAGTGGAACCTTTAAAAAAATAAAAAGTTGGCTGCGGTGTAACACGACTGCAAAGTCTCGCGTACGCGCGCGGCGGTGGAGAATAAGCACGAGAGCGCGCGCCGAAGCCTCTCATTAAAGCTTACGACTGCGGAGGCTTGTTTGTGTTTTATTTCCCGTTTTTACGACACTGGAGGCCAAACCCACCTTTGCCATCCCGCGGCACCAGCAGCTCGGGACTGGACCTTCTCTTCTCCTCCTCCTCATCATCCTCTTCTTCTCCTTCTTCTTCTTCTTCTTCCTCGTCTTCCAGGCTGGATGTGCAGCGCTCATTCGGGCTCCCCGCGGTCACGGGGCTGCGTGGCGGTGCGTCCTTTGTTGCGGGTTGCGGTTGCGGTCCGATCCGGTCCAACTGCATTAACGTCGGGCTCTGCTGCTGCCGGTAGTTCTGCTGCCTCCCGCTCATGGCGTACGTTTGGCTGAGTCTGAAATAGCCCGGAACTGGGACTTCGGGGGCGTCTGCTCGGTTCGGTTCGGCCGCGAGGGGAGAGTAGGCGTGGAGGTGCGGGTCGTCGGTTTCAAGTGGTTTTTCGGTGAACAGGCAGCAGTTGGCCTCCTCCTTGATGCTCTGGGTGTAGTTGGGACTAACTGGCGCCTCTGCTCTGCACGCCCGGTCCGTTTCGCCCCACTGGTGGGCAAAGTAAGACGGGACCCCCATGGCGGCGCCGCCGGGGCTCAGTTCGCTTCTTTTGGCGAAAGGTGGCACCAGTCCGCACGCTTGCATGGCGTAGTCGGACGCGGACGGCGCGTAAGCGAAAGGGTCCATTAAGAAGTGGCTTGCCGCAGCGGGGTTGGTGGGGAACGACATTTTTGTCGTCCTGTGGAAGCTGACATATCTGCTTGAGGAGTCGGTGCGCGCGGCGACCACATGACCAGCCCACCAATGAGCTTTGAAAGTGGCCTTGACACGCATTGCAGCCGAGCCCGGAGGCGCAGTCTGCAGCGACACCTAGAACCAGCACTTGAAATTGGTTGGGGGGGGGCTGGCAGCCTCTGAATGTGTTACAATGTCGTTGTTGCGAAAAAAAAACAAAGAGCTTGTTGGAAAAGTCCAACACGCACGCACGCACGCGCACACACGTACATATAGTATGCGATTATTTTTTTCCATGGGCCTCATGGTCCGTTCATCAACAAACACAAGCACACATTCATCTCAATTACAATAAACAGTATCCGATTTATTGTGCAAATGCTTTTAGTTTTACTGGTTTCGCAGATTTCAAATGCTTTCGCACGCACACACTCCCGCGCAATCACTCAGACAAAAGCCCGTATCAATAAACGGTGTAGTTAATGTTTGCATCGTGTTTTGCGGTCAAGCACGAGGATTTAATTACAGTTAAATACTTAATGGTATTTCAGATGTTATTGTCACAAATTCGGCATTCAATTAGTCCGTTTAAAATTGAAATATTGCACGGGAGGTGTTTACTCTATTTTTGTTAGTCAGGAATTAAAGCGCAAATGAGAGAGAAGAATAAAAGTTGTTAAATGGTTCCTAAAGGATGATGATGATGATGACTTGTTTTGGTCAAAAATAATTAATTAAGATCCTTGCACGTGCATGCAATTGGGTCAATTTTGCACCCTTTTTTTGCATGCAAATGGGTCAATTTTGCACCCTTTTTTTTACACATACGGTGACGGAAAAAAAACATACAACGAAAATTGCATAGTCAGGAAAACTATTTTCAGTAGAATATAAATTATTTTCTTGGAAAACAAATTTCAGTGATAGTAATTTTTCGGGGCTTGGTTTAAAGCACAAAACATTTGTTGGAATAAACAAACAAACCAAAAACAAAAACCCAGATTTTTTCAACCGTTGATTCTGGTCGTTTTATTACGTTTTACACCCTTTTTGCCAATGACCGAAATGCCGAAATGTAATATAGTTTTATTTACCTTTTACATGCGTCACCATACACACACATTATGTACACAAAATATTTCAAAAAAAGAAAACACGTGCGAGTGAGTATATTTGCACACTTTAAATATGTCTTAAAGCAAAATACAATTGCGGGTGGAGTGCGTCAGTGACATATACATGTTACATTTTGAGGTGAAACCTCTTGAAAACCCAGCATCCGGAAAAATTGTGCGTTTAAGTAAAAATAAAAGATTGTACGTACATTTAATATAATCATCAAGCTACACTATTATAGATTCTCCGCGTGTTGTTGTGACGCAATGTACTCCCCACCGATGTTCAAAAGAAAGCTTAATTGTCTTAAAATGTAATGATTATAATTTTTAAGTATGTTTTCTAACATACGCAGTACAGAGAGATCTGAAAATAACCTCAACATGTGTTAAAATCATCAAGCTACTTTTGTCTTGTGAGACCGCTTCATCCCACTCTCAAACTGCAAGACTGCCCTCTTGTGGCCATTTAGGTAAACGACTACTGTCGCTAATGTGGCTTCGCTGCTGGGATTTAATGGCAATGACAATTAAACGCTTGGACAAATTGGGAATTTAATCCCCGCAGCCCTCCACCTCCGACCGATCGTGACAGAGAGATTCGAAATTAAAATGCATCAATACATCGGGATTTAAAAGAATGAGGCAGTCACACTCACGTCCATTGAGAAAATTGAAGTCCACATCCACGTGTCCATGGATGTCCAAAAAATAGCCCCACACCCTCCAAAAAAAAAAAAAACATCCAGCTCCTTGGACTTTTTCAACTGTACTTTGAGGCAGGGAAAGAAGGTCTGCATGGGGAGAAGTTGGATAGTGTGGGAGGGGGGGTGGGGTGGGGGGGGTCCAAATCCAATAGCCCCTTATTTAGCCGTTTACAACTCCTTTTATGATTGTGTCTAGACGGTTCAAGGTTTAGTAAACAATCCAGTGTGTGAAAGGAGGGGAAATAAAGGCGTTAGGCGCCACCCCCCCCCCAAAAAAAAAAAAAAAAAATCCTGTCAAGTTGCCTGTTTTGTTATACATTTTTGTTTGACACATTGAGACATCACGTGACATGCCCCTTCAAACGCACACACACACGAATAAATAATGCCGGCTAAAATACTGTTTGATCCTGACCAGATAAAGATAGCTCAATAAATAAATGGAGTGGTGACGTCACACGACCGTTTGGAATACATGGCTGACGGAATGAAGCAGTCTTTGGCGTGTGGCTGTATGTATATATATTAGGGTATTGCGGTGTATCAGAAGAGGGGATTGCCAGTGAAATATTGTAGACGGTCGCGGTTGAGCTTCTTCTCCTTCATTCGTCTATTTTGGAACCAGATCTTGACCTGGCGGTCGGACAGGTTGAGCATCCTGGAGAGCTGCAGGCGTTTCTCCTTGTTGATGTACACGTTGAAGAAGAACTCGCGTTCAAGTTCTCGGATCTGGTACTTGGAGTAGGGACATCGTTTCTTTCGCGACTTGCCGGATGAGGCTGGAAAGGACAAAAATATGTTGATATTTTCTCAAGTTTTTTGGTTTCCAACAAAATTGCTCAAATATACGCTAAAGTGGCACTTGTCGCCTTACATCTAACATATAGCTGGGATTTTTTTTTTCAATCAAGATTACTTCCCGATTTCGAATTTTCTGCAATTCACACATCTGATTTGTCCTTTTTTTTTCCGCACGTGACGCGTTCTGCATAAAACTAATCAACATCCATTTCAAGATCTTACGTTTCCATGGCATCTTTTTAAACATGGCCGCCAGGTAGCAATTATGTTGTGGGTTATTCCAGTTGGTTCCCCATCTCATCAATAAATTATTCAATTTTTTGCCCCTGTAGACACGTGAAACTTTTTTTTCAGAGAAATGGACATGTTCAAAACACGATTTGTGTTTTTGAAAGAACGCCATGACCAAAATTGACCCTTCGAATTATGAACGTCAAATTTTACACCATAAAAGATGAAACAAACCTGTGATGTTGGAACTAAAACACATATTTCGCAGTAGGCGATGCATTCGTCCGGGCATGTTTTGACGCATGTTTGCAAGCATGTGCAAACAGCATGACTGCCAAAAAATTCCCCACCCCACAAATGACTTTATCTCTTTCAGTTTGACAACAATCCACTTGTGTTGCCCCAATGTTAAACGCATATGGCGCCGCTTGTTTACGAGTGTTACATTTCCAAAAGAGGCACTAAAAAGAAGCTTTTCTCAAGATTTTACCCAAAGGAAACGACAATATCTTTTTAAGGCCGTAAAATATTTAAGAATTCGTTAATAATCGTTCATTTTATTTTTTTTTCCAGTTTAAAATTCTTCCGGGGTGTGCAAATGAATAAGCACAACTGTAAATGTTTAGTGTATTGTTGAAAGTACCAATAGAAAACACGAAAAAAAAGACTTTTATCAAGCCAAAACATTTATTTTACGCACAGCCCAAATGTTGGCTATTAAATACTCGAGGTTAAATTTTACACACATGCATAATTGCTAACTCTTTACAATTATTTTCAGTAAAATATTCAGCTTGGATATGACTTTTCTAATAAAGGCATTTACTTTTTACACTTGAGAGTGTATTTAGTCCAACAGGCGTGGTAAAATTTACACCGGTGTAAAATGCATCCTTATATTTTCGAAGTCATAGACTGTGAGACCCAATGCATTCATTTAGAGGAAAGTACTCTTTAAAACTCTGCTTTCTTTCAAAACAGTGATATAAAAAGTTTATATTTTCTTGTAAAAGGAAAGAAAAACATTAAGGTCTTAGCCTGTCTTACGTTCGTATAGCCATGAGTGAATAAAGTAAATATAGCCGTATATTAAATACATTTTATACCTTCAACTTCACGAATTTGAATCAAAACTACCAAACGCATTTTTTAATATTTACAGTGCCATGAATACAAAACGATGAAAGCAACATTTAGCCGTGTTTGCCCATTTTTTTCGACTACATTTTTAAAATGGCTGAATATTTTCACATACTCTACGCTATGTTTCGTCCCAGTCTATTATAGTTTACCCTTAAATTATTGTTGATTACTTATTTATCTGTTATTATTTATCATGTTTGTAAATGTTTCTTTGTAAATATACATGTCTGTATGTGTGTATATATTTTTTTACATTTATAAACGGGACTAGAGAAGTTAATGGAGCAAAAGTGGCCTTCCAAAATTGCTATTCGTGGCGCTGTTGCCACAGGGAACTCACGATGTAAATAAAGCTCTATTGTGTATAGCTCCTATAGCAAGCTTGCCCGCGGAGCACAAGCGCGCGTATGACTTAACAGTTCGCCATTGTAAATAGCTTTACAAGCGTAAAGAACATCTTATTGGGATATAAAAGGCTTTTGCATGCTTATAAAGCCGCACGGGAGCGCGCGCGGCCATGCACGGCGAAGGACGAGCCATTGTCCCAGCGCGGCCAACTCCGCACCGCCGAGCTGCTAAAAGGGGGGGCTCCCGCACACGCGACCCACTCTGCTGGCTGCTCTTGTCGCCGCAGTTGGACGACGAGTCGTCGTCCACGCTGGCCGCCGCGTCGTGCGCTTTGGCGTCCCCGGCCGCGTCCTCGCCGGTTTTCTGCAGCTGCCTGCTCGGAGGCGGCGCTTCGGCGGCGCCCTTGTCCGAGCCGTCGAGGAACTGGTCGAACGCCTGCGGCAGGACCCCGTTGCGCCCCACGCCGGGGAAGAGGTTGCAAGGGGAGCCGGCGCCCGCGTGGGCTCCACCTCCCCCGCTTCCGTAGGCTTCGCTCTTGAAGGACGACTGGATGAAATCCCGGTGCATGAGCTCCTCCGAGGAGTAGTAGGACGCGTAGTTGCCCCGGTAGTGCCATTTGCTGGGGTGCTCCAGTCCGTAGTCCCTGAAGGAGACCTCGCGGACGGGTTGTCCGATGTTGGCCGAGTAGGGGAAATTCACCTGGCACGAGGTGCTTTGCGGCAAAAAGGACGAGGTGAAATCGGGCGTGGAGACGTAGTAAGTGCAGCTCGGCAGATACATGTTGGACGCGCGCTCGTCGTAGTCCGTCATGTCGAGGAGGAGGAGGAGGAGGAGGAGGAGGAGGAGGAGGACGAGGAAGGAGGCTCGGCTAGGTTAAACTTGGCCCGTCTGGCTCGCCGGCGCACACGCGCGAGCGGGCTCGCTATACATCTCGATCGATTCTTGAGGTAATTGTGTCATGTGATCCGCCGGCCAAGAAATTACCATACATCAATATCGGTCATTAAAAAAAAGGGGGGGGGGGTGCTCCTGAGAAACTCATGTGAGGCCGTGGGAGAGCCTCCATTGGCTCCCTGGATGCTTGGGGAACTCCTCTCTTTCGCCATCATGAACAACAAAGAAGAATATTTTCATTCAGCCTCGCTCATTGACAACATTGACATCCTCCCTGTTTTTTTCTCCCCCCCCAGGAAGCATTGACGTTGACCTCCAGCCTTATTAATGAAGGGCGGGAAGACAAAAAAAAAAAAAAAAACGCCAAGGCCACATGCCACGTCCATGTTGGAACAGCGAGAGGCACAAAAGACGCGCACTTGAAGCCTCATTGCGCCGAGGCGATATGACGCTTGGCGCACTTAAACAAAACGCATGATGGCTTCTAATTCGACGTTCTTTATTGTCCCGCGCGCTGTAAAACAGACGCTTGCATAAATACAACACGCATACCACACCCCACCACCCTTCCCCCCTTTTCCATTCCCGCCCCTCAGGAGCGAGGAGATAAGCAATCATACAAGAAATTAACTCGAGGAATTTGCACTTAAAATGCAATTAAGACGCTTGATGAGTGCTCAAATAAGGATGAAGATGATGCCCGGACGCAAGGAAACCGCAGTATTTCAGCGGAGTTAAAAAAGTGAGTTATTGAATAGGATTGAAAAAAAAAATATTTATATTTAAATATATGCGTGTGTGTGTGCGTATATGGTAATTACATATGAGACCATGTTTTTTTTCGAGGTTTTCTTCCCATGTATTTTTTAACACAAGCAAAAAAAAAATCCGTTTTGCATTAAACAATCTCTGATTTATTCTATTGGGCTAAATATATGCATATATGCATATGTTTGATTTATTATAAAATGGTTTTTGTTTAAACTAATACACATTCATACACACACACACACACACAAATGTCTGCAGCATTCATGTCAATAAATGAGTAACTGTTCAAATAAAACAAGCAATAAGTAGGCTATGTATCCTATCTGCGCTTTATTTTTATTTACCATGTATTATGCGCTAAAGCAAATATTACCAGACATATAGGTAAAATTGTAAAAAAAAAAAAAAAAAAAAAGTCAAAATTAAGCGCGATAAACCGCCTATTGTCACATGTACATGCTGTCATTTTGCACAGTATAAAAGAAAAAAAAGTAATGTTTTGCAAAAGTAACAAAATGGGGAACAGTAGGAGAAACGTGTTGGAGTCTTGTGCCTGGAGGCCTTTTATTGTTATTGAGGGGATATCTGCTCTGTGTTCATCCTTCACTGCACCACGCTCACTGTGTGTGACGATACAAACACACACACACACACTCACACACATTTTTAAATACATTATGCATTTAAAGATCGCGGCGTTCAATTACATTAAGTTTAAAAACCTCAGCATGGAAAAGGCAATAATGTAGTTGCCGAGAAAATATATTTGATTCCATTTGAATTATTTACTTCAACCCGTAAAACTTTGCTTACCAATGTTCTCCTTTCAGACTCATTAATGGACAAATGATGATATCTTGCAATTATTATATTAAAAATATGCTGTCTTACATGTGTTAATTCCAAACTCAAAACGTTTTTTTTTAAACGCAAAGCGATTAGAAAGCCTTGTTTTTACACTATAGTTGTAATTATTTCAAGCTAATTTGGTTCAAATGAATTTAAAAAAATAAACATTGCTCTTAACCTAAATGTTTGCAACAGTGTAACAGTGTGGTGTTTATTTTATTTACTTTACCCCTTACTAAGTTTAGTCATTGTTTGCTTTATTTGTCGTCTCTCCATTTTAGTTATTTGTTATTTGTAATAAACCCCGGCAATGAAGATGTGAGAAATATATAGAGTTTGCTGCAGTGTTACTAAAAAGCCTCGCCCACATTTTTGAGCATGTTTATGACCTGGAATTATTTCTCAAATAGTCCTTTTCGAAAACTAGATCCTGTCTGTATGGATCAATAATTGTCTCTCAGTCATAATGTGACGAAATTAACTCAGCTATTTATCAGCTCTGTCTGGTTATAAAAACAATAAAAAGCCGATTGTCCTCACAACCGCAGCATTTATTTACCAAAAGATCGATGTGGTTCCGAGCTTATTTTTTTTTTATATGCTTATTATTTCACTAATGTTGTCCACCCCCCACCACACACACACACATATACACACACAGACGCATACATAAAACAATAATAAAGAAAAAGAAAATGAATACCAAAAAAAAAAAAAATCGTTAAGACAAGACGAAATTCGAATGCGTGGGAAGCTGTATTGCACAGTCCACTAACTTGACCTTAACTTTGTTTTGGCACCCCCACTGTCTTTAGTGTCCAGAGCTAAATGACGCTGTCTGGCCGCGTTTTGCCGCAATAAAGCAATAAAGTCACAAAATGGGGGGCGGAATCGTCGCACAGAGGAAGCGAGCCTTTGCCGCAGCAGTAAAAAGTCCAAAAAAAAAAAAAAAGAGATGCCTTCTCTAACGTCTTCTTTAGCATCCTGAGGGCAATACTGAAGAAAACAGCGTAAGATGACTTGGGAGAGGGATATTTTAAATTGTTTTAAATTTAATATCAAATGGAGCCAGCTCAAGAGACTTTGTAGCCTCCTATTACAATTAAATGTTCACGTCAACAAATGTGGATTTTTTTTTTAATTGCATCTCTTTGTATTTTTTATCATAATAAATTATTCGAATGCTGTGGGCTATTTTAACGATGCGAAAAAAGGGTCTTGTAAATAATATCTTTAAATGTAGCTGCAGTCACCTTCAAGTGACTTTGCAACAGTGCAGTTGCAACTATAGGTTGTGTGTGTGTGTGTGTGTGTGTGTGGGGGGGGGGGGGGTCTGTTTGTGTGTTGGGGGTGGCAAAACAAAAGCGCCCATTTTGCAGCGTTTTTTCCTTAAGTGCACGAGTTTGTGGCGTGAAGGTTGTGTAAAAGAAATACTTAAGTAACACTTAAAAGCTAGCTGCCTTATAACGTTCCTGCTCACAATTTTAAAAAAAGAAAACAAGGAAAGAAAAAATAGGAAATGTTTAAAAACACTCCATAGTGAATACTCGTTGACTTCTAGTATTTATTATATATAAACATGACGTCATTCTGTAAAACATGTACGTTAATAGTGAATCACTTCAATACATATGTGAACAGATTGGCAAAAAAAGTTGTTCTTTTTTTTTAAATTGGTATAGGGTAAATATTCAATTTTATTACTATTTAAATGTCACGGACAGATACTAATAATGTATTTCCATAAGAAATTACTGCATATTTACACACTTAAAACTGCCACAAACTCTGAATTCTATATTGCTTTTAATCATCAGAATCAAAATAAAATCACGTTTTTGTGGTGAATACATTAGCATTAGCGGAGTAGCACAATTGCCCAATGTCCTTAAATTGCTAGCACATTAGCATAAAAGCATATCGCCTAGTTATGTTTTACTTGAATATTTTCAGAAAATGAGAATAAATTATAACAAGCATTTGGTATTTTTTGACGGAAGCAATTGCCAATGGATGAATTGCATAACTTTTTTGTTTACCTTACTGCCAAATCTTACCACAAGAGCATGGTTGTCACAGTGGAAAGTTTTTTGGAAAAAAAGGGATGATGAAAACATTTTTTAACTTTGTGTCACAATAAAACGACAATAAAAACCCCAATGTACTCGCCGGATTCTTTTTTCTTCATACTTTCGCTTTCCAAAAATATTCAAGGGCTACTATGCTATTAAGCAAACATAGCCTATTGCTAACACAACAAGGAACAAGGAACTAATTGTATTTTTTATACGTTTTGGAGTCATCGACTCAATTATCTCGTCTTGTTTATTTTTATTTTTTGAAAGGTCAATCAGGTCTTGGGCAACTAAGCTAATAGGCTAACGTCATGCGTTTGTTCGATGAAATGTTCAAACATGATTACGGCAGCTAAGCTAAGCTAACGTCACGTGTTTAAAAAAATAAATCACATCGAAACGGTGACCATTAGAACTGCCTACATCCTCAACCCGTTTTGGGAGTAAAAAAAAAAAAAAAAGACGTATTTATTTACAGTAAAATGTATGAGATCAAATATAAGACAAGCATGCATATGTATAATAGGTATATAAGCGAATGGGCGTAAACGTGAACTTGAGCTTCTCGACACACAAGACGAAAAAACGCACATGGTTGAAATAGTCACTGTGAAGATTGCGGCCGTCCAACCGCCAAGTGTGAAATGTCTTCCGCGACGGGGATTGCAAGCATTTCACACACGTTTATAAATAAAAGCCCACGCCAGGAGCACATGTGGCGCTGATGGACCACTTTTTTTTTTTTTTTCGTCCATCAGTAAGGAGCAAAGACTTGCTCCCTCATCATGAGCCTCTTCTTCTTCATCCTGCGGTTCTGGAACCAGATTTTCACCTGCTGGTCGCTGAGGTCCAGTCTGTCCGACAGCTCCTTGCGCTTCTGCCTGTTGATGAATTCGTTGAGCAGGAACTCGCTCTCCAGCTCAGCCAGCTGAGGCTTGGAGTAGGGCTTCCTCTTTTTTCTGCTCCTCACCTGCTGCGACGAGCACCACGCACCACCTGCAAGCACCAACGCGCGCATGCGCAATTAACACCAGGTGGAAGCCATAATGCTTTCTGATGTAGCATTAGCTAGCTAGCTAGAGCCACAAATGGCTTGGAAAATGGGTCTTATAACTTTGTTTAAACAACGCGTACCCCGTTAAGAGTAGTGTAAATAAACAGATACTATACTTTATGTCGTTTTCAACAAATATTTCGCGGAATTCAAGCGATTGATATGAAGAAAGTTCTATGTTGTACATATCTATCTGCCATGTGACGTGAAGGTGACGCTTAAGCAGCGATCTATCCCTATAGCTCTATGATAGAAGCAAAAATAATTGAAAAGGAATTGCGCATGAATGGCCGAAAGGAGATCAAATATAAACATAAATAAGTTATTCAGTGCATTTTATTGGAACTATGTCTAATGATGATTTTCTACTGTTTGCGCTTTAGCATTATACAGCGGGGTTACTAGCCATTCGATGTATAGTTTATTTATCCCCTAAGGTCAATTTAGAAGCAGTAGCAACTGAGCATCATCAAATGTAATAATAAAGGTATGGAAAATAAATTATTAATCAGTAATATAACATGGAACGTGCTATCCGTTGAAATTAAAAAGCAACATACATTGCTTTCCTGGGAGTTTCCAGGGAGTATAAACAATATAACAGTTCCCACTCTACTTCTATTCTTGTATGGCAGTTCGATAAAAAAACAAAAAAAAAAAACATAGACCTAATATAGTTGAAAGCAAACGTGCATTTGAAAACCAGTTTTTAAGAACAATATTCTACAAGAATGGAATTTAAGACATGTGACACGATGACTTATTTGAACCCTTATGAGATATTTGGTCCGTTTTTTGGGGGTCTTCTGATGAAGCAGAAGAATGCCACAAAATGACCATATATCACATTTGTGATATTAATAAAGAAGCCAGAAACTAGCAATGACACAGTTTGGAGATACTGGTAATGGCTTAAACTTAACATCCATACACGTCTTAAAAGAATTTCTTTTTCTTTTTTGGAGCTATTCACAATAACCAATGTATGGTAATAACAAACACGTGACTTCTATTATACTTGAATAGCTATGCCAAACATTTACGAGAAGAATAAAGATTACAGTGCTTTTGGGTAACCATATATTTCAGAAAAAAATGAAATTAGTTGCATTACATCGGTTGAAAACGAGTAAGACTATTTCATACACATTTAATTAGACAGATTTTTTTCAAAGAAAATCTCACGTAAGATCAAATAAGATTATCGACTGTCTGCACATGATATTGCGCATGCTACAAGCGACGGTTTAGTTTTAAGGAGCCGAAATGGAAAGTGCATTTATCTCTGTTCGTGACCTTGAAAGTGCTTGAAAAGTGCTTGAATTTGATCTTGAAAAGTATCTCGAGTGCTCCGGTACATTTCTTACAGCGGAGCAGTAGCTGCAGTCAACAGATACGATAGCGGTCATTAAAAACAACAACAAAAAAAGTTGTAAATAGACACAATCGCAGGATATTTCCAACAGGGAGTAGTTTCGCAAAGCAAAAAAAAAAAAAAAATAAGCAAAAGCGACTTGACCTTCAGCGAAACACGTGAGCGCGGACGGAGGCCGAGCCGGCTCGTGCTGCTTGTTGTTGACATGCAGCCTTCGCGCGCACTCGGATCCGGTCCCGTCCAAGTACCCCCGCAGCTCGTCCGCGTAAAGCTCGTGAGACGACCCGGACCGCGACGCCGCCTCGTCCCGCATGGGAGACTTGGCCGGGTCGGCGCCGTTGGTTCCGGGCGCGGTGGCGTTGGGACGAAACGTCGGGCAGTAGGTTCCGAAGGCGCGGCTTTGCGCGGGCGGCCCGGACGCGCACGAACTTGACCACGGGAGCGTGCACAGCTCCGGCCTCCTGTTGTAGGCGAGGTGGTGGTGGTGGTGATGGTGGTGGTGGTGCAGGGGGGGCATGTGGTGCCCCCCGGCGTTGGCGCCCCGCAAGTTGGACAAGTAGAGCGTCTCGGGGAGCAGAGGTCCGACGTAGCCCGGTGGGCTGAGAGGGTTCCGTTCGCACATTGCCATGGAGCTGGCCGCGCGCACGCTGCTCCCGGAGCGCCGTAGCAACTTCTCAAGACTAACGGCTAGCTAATTGGTGATTTGTCAACGGCCGCTCACGTGATATGCAAAGTGCGCACGGCGGCCCCACCCTGCTGAACCTCCAAATAGAGCGAGACTGATCAGTCCGCCATGCTCAGTGTGTGTGTGTGTGTGCGCGCGTGTGCGTGTGTGTGAATTCATCCATTTTCACCTTTCGTCTGATTTATGAGCATAAAAAACCGTAAAGCCTCTATGACAGGAGCAAGGGCTTTTCCTTTGGTGCAATACTGCTCACGGGGAAAAAATACAAACTTGCATTTTTTTCCGCGTATGTAAACGGTACTTTAACTTGGAAGAAGTTGTAAACTTGTATTTTCCTAGTCGAAGACATGGGAAAGCCGGCGATCATTTCACGTTTGCAAAAGTTGAAATGTGAGTTGCCCTCAAATGTTAAGGTCGCAACATGAATTGATTTTTAAAAATTATGCACGATCAAAACGCAACGCCTATATTTGATTTATTTTCCACTTTTTATTGAGGCAACCCAGGTTATTTGGGGATACTTTTGATTTGATTTTTATTCTGTTAAAACACAAAATGCATGATTGGAGTTTCCCTTAGTATTTTTAACCAACTTCTCTCTAAAATATATCTAGAATTGGGTAAAATTGACTGATGTAATTGGTGCAGTATACGCGTCTGACCAATCCTTGCCTTTAAAAGAGAATAACAGTCTGATAGTGTTTTTGACCAATCCAGACCCCCACAAAAACAATCCATATATATATATATATATATATATATATATATATATATATATATATATATATATATATATATATATAAAACACAGAAAACACCTGAAGCTATTAACACCTTCAGTTTCGAACATTACGTATTTCGTAGGAATGTGGGAGGAAACCAGGGAACAGCTCGGATTTGAATTCAGATTATCTTTATTGGCAGACCAGTCGACTTTCGTACCACAAGAAGTTTGACTAATTTTAGCCAGTTACAAACCAAGGAGTAAAATGTTCTGTAACCTATTTTATTGGTTGTTTATTCTAACCAATAAAATCATGTTACCAACCAAATTGGTCAAATTTTGAGCAATATACTGGTTATAATTGTAACCAAATAGATGAGTTTTTGATTGTACGTCTGCGCAGCACGTTGTGACTCCTTTTTCACGTTATCGTGACTTCTATGTCACTCTTCTAAGGAAATAACATTCATGTTCTAAAGCGTACCCTACAATAATGCCGTAAATAATTCTAAAATCACGCAATCGTTTTTCTTTAAAACCGCATATCGTGAATATTTTTGCTGTCACTGCCTATGTTGACGTTTAAAATAACTCCAAAGCCTCCCATGTTTTCCCTCCTAAAACCACGTGCAGTATGTGAAGTAAACCATAAGCAATATAAGAACATACAAATTTAAAGCTAAAACCGAAAAATAGCTACTCTTTTTGGTAGTTTTGGGGCATATATTCCCGCGATAATTTATAGCACGAATGCTCTCTTATACACTATCCCATAACCACGTATATATATAAAAATAAATAAAAATAAGCAAACTTCTTTGTGTAAAGCGATCCTGATCATTGGTATTTTGCAAAACTGTACTCCACACAAATGTGCTTAACGCCAAATTTCCCTCGCAATTGGCTTTGATTGTGATTCAGCATCTGAATGCAGTTGCATTTAAACCAACGTAAAAGTTACAAAATCGTTTTCGACCCCTCAAAAGGCACAATGGGGACTAAGACGTAATTTTGTCTAGCAACCCTTGGGAAACACAAAGGGAAGCGTGAAATATTTCAAAATCCAAAACGCCCCAGCAAATGGAACGTTCCAAGAATGATTATTTCTTTTACCGTCGACCTTATTATAAAACGTTGTTCGTGCCTCCTAAGGACATTAGACAATTCTTATCATGTTTTCATATTTTCCTTTGTGAACCATTTGCGGATCAGCAACAATGAACTTATTCTGCAGCAATGCTCCATTCGGCCTTGAGATATGCGGTCACGCACCTTTTATTGCACTTGCGTGACGCAAAACCAGAAACAAATAATAATTTGCTTAAATTGTTGGTTTGTTCCACCATATACCAAGAACGTTTCACAAGCTGCTCTATTTTTCTCATTTTTTTTTCAAATTCGGACGACGCACTGAATTTTGTCTCCGGAGTCGATATAATGTGTAAAGTTCACCCCTGTTTTCATATTAGGTATCATATAAAAAATTTTAATATTGGAGGCGGGGCATTGCTCTGAACGTGTAAAGTACAGCGTAAATATTCACCATTTTACTTTTTTAAATGAGCAGTATGAAAAGCTAAAAAGACTTGGAAACACATCCTGTATGGTTGAAGCCATAAAAATTCTTTATAGGGCCAAGAAAGGCAGGTTAATCAGAAAAACAGATGCACGCGTTGTTTTTTTTCTTTTAAGCGATAATGCGAATAAACGAAGGTCTCGTGCGACCATCGACATGTTCAACATACCGAATTTTATTGAAAAGAAAATGTCTCTGCTGGAATGTCGAACTCATTAAAAATATGTTTATTGATTTTGTTGTCAAGAAAGCGTTTTTTTCACATATTTTCACATACTCGCTATTTCATGTAGCCAAATTAGCCACTCTCAAATTGGTAAAAGTTCTTTTTCGCCAAACTGAAATCGGTAGCTGCAAAATAGGTGTTGTGGTAGTTTTACGGCTCTTTGTGTGAGAGGCTTGAGTGGTTTCCTGGCAAGGAAGCTCTCCCCTGCACTATTGTCCTTGGTAATAAACTTGCTTGGCTTTGCTGCATGCATGCTGCTTCTCTCGTTCAAGTTCTCTGCTGCTCTGCACGTCTGTCTGCAACTCTCACACACACACAAACACACCCAGCACACACACAAACAACAAAAAAAAGGAACGACTCTTCAAATCTCCTGATAGGCGTTCACGTTTTGTGTTTAACGTGCAACGTAACGTTAAATTAATCAGATGAATCAACACCTTCCCCCACCCTACAAAAAAAGTATCTTTTGTTGTAAGGGTTTAATAGGATGGTTTACAGAGATTTTTTACAGACTTGAGTGTGTGACGGTGTGTGTGGGGGTGCTCCAAAGGGTTTACAAAAGCCAACTTGAGACTGTTTTAAAGGGCTAATCTTACAAGGGTGACGCGTTTAAATGCAATTCACGCTGTTAATAGACTATAAAGTTGAAAGTATTGTTGAAATCTACACTCGTTCTAAGCGTCCCTATCGCGCGCTTTTCGTTCAAAATTGAGCTGAGCTTTAGTTGTGATACGATCACGAATCTTTAGTCCAACAGCGAGCCTTTTTTGGAATGCACGGAAAAAAATACAAGATGTATGACAGATTACTTTGCGGATTACTTTGAGCTAACTGGGAACTACACAAACGTAAACACAGAAGGAACAAAAAGATGTTTTTTTTTTTTTGGCAAGCACGTATATTTTGATTTAGGCTTACTGCGAAAACCTAAAAACGAGACATTTGATTTATTTGTTGCAGAACGAAGAGCCGAGCGTCTAATGCACGTATTTTTGCTTCCAAGACGGCCTGGTACAATTGTAGAAATTTCGAGATGCAGTTTGTATAATAATATTTAAACGCATCTAGCAGTAAAATACAATCGAGCATATGTTTGTATTTTTTTCGGCTACTCTGCAAAATACTTTCAATTAAAGAAATGTCAATTCAGTCGAACCAAAAACTATATTTCTATTTTTCAGCTTGGATTGAGTATAACTTCATTCACCGTTCTTATGCATTCAGTTTTTTAAAAGCTTCCCCCCCCTTTAGATTTATTTATTCGAATCACTTGGGTCTGATACATCCCGTTTTACTAAAAACCTGGTTCCATATAAAAGCAAGCGGCGTTTTTCTGATTATTAAATCGGATTAATGCACTTTGTTGGAATCATTGTTACTATCGAATGGCTAAACTAAATTAACCCAAATGCGTTTCCTCTCCACGTCCAAGCCTATAGGACCAAAATTTTGGAATCAAAATACCCCTTTAAAAACGGATTGTGTCTTGGGAATATATTCATCATGTTCATGTTAACATTCGAATAATAGTGTGTGTAATTAAGTGGGATTTTTTTAAAGCAGGGATTCAGCTAGGTCGAATTAAATACCCAAAAGTTAAAACAATTAATAGGCTATAGATGCATCCGTGCTACATGACCAATAGTAAAAATAAAACAAAACATATTACAGGAATTCTGAGTGTCCTTCCGTTCCATATTTTTTAAACTATTATTATTTTATTGAATTGCTCTGTTGTGACAACTTCTAAAGTGCATTTTTGTGGTGCATAGACACATAGCACTTCTTCAGTATGCAACTGCATGGAAAGAACGAAGAGGGAGAAGGGAGAAGGCAGCAATTTCTGCACTCCTGCGAACGCAATTACTAACTGGCTCCGAAAATGACCTGTCAGCACTTTATTATTACAACCAATAGGCAACCGCCAACTCTCTCGCCGCCATTCATTTGTATTCAGCACAACTGTGCATATTAAATTAATAACAGTTTAGTATCCCCTGGCCTGTATTCCATTAAGATACTAGTAATTCACACTTTTAACAGTCAATCCAGAAAGCATGAATAATGGCCATGCTTGACGATGTGAAATCTATCTATCTATCTATCTATCTATCTATCTATCTATCTATCTATCTATCTATCTATCTATCTATCTATCTATCTATCTATCTATCTATCTATCTGTCTGTCTGTCTGTCTGTCTGTCTGTCTGTCTGTCTGTCTGTCTGTCTGTCTGTCGATCCATCCATCCTTCCATCCATCCATCCATCCATCCATCCATAAAGCTAGCTAGTGAATGAGCTTTATGAAGCTAGCTAGCGAACATGCCCGATGAAGCTAGCTAGCGAATTGAACATTTTATGAGTATTTAATGTAGGTAAAATTCTGTATTCATTTGATCTTAAGGCATTTTATATCAATTTTAAAAAGCTCTGAATCTATGTCAAGATTGCTTGCTTGCGCTAGCTTGATAGCTATAAAGTTTTCGTTAGATAACGAGTTAGTACTATCAAGTTAGGTAGCGAGCGAATTATATATTAATTTACTGTTGATAAAATCCATATTTATTTGAACCAAAGACATTTATGATGAATTTTAAAAAGCTCTATATCCATCTATCTATGGTGTAATAGCAGGATGGCTAGCAAGCTGTAGCCATTAAGCAAGTGAGCACTAATAAACTAGCAACAGAGCAGAACATTTTATATTCATTTTCTGCAGATGAAAAGCCATATTTATATCATCTTAAGACATTTATCATGAATTTAATAAATTATTTGAATCATTTTTAACCGTGAATTAAAAAACAAGACAGTGTTCCATTTGGGAGTAATAATTGCAATGCGGGACCATTTGCGGAAACCATTACGACACTAGAGGCTGCTGGTTCATTATATGGGCCGTGGCTGTAATTTCAGCAAATGTACACTAGATGGTAAGCTAACGCAAGCAAACAGGACCACAGACGCCTTGGCAGAAAGCATTCATAATATGAAACAAAACCCCGCAGTGTCTTCAAAAAACGAAATCAAATTTGATCCAATTATTCTTTTGACCAGAGCCTGCAGGCCGTGAAATTTGCATAAGGTCAAAAATGTCCTTATCTTCACCCATCAGTGAAGAGTTAGTCATGCTTTTTCTCAATTTAGATAATACAAATTCCAAGAAGATGCAAGTAACAGAATGTGATTGCACCTTCCTGTTAATCAACACTCATTTTAATTACAAATATACAATACAGTGATCAAATCTCATGTTGATTTATTTAATGTTTAGATGTATTTTCGTACCCATTCATTTTAATTTTGATGCCTGCCACCTTAGAAAAACATTTCACCTTTAATTTGATCAACACACAGTAATAGTTGTTTGGAAACAGCGTTGGAGGTGAACCCATTTTTCATTCTTGGTTTATGTACAATTAGTATTGCTGTACAGTTCAGAACATTCATTCTACTCCAGTACTTTCAGTAAAGGTGTTAAAAGATTTAAGAATTTCCATGTTTGAATCTTGTCAAACTATATTAGTGGAAGTGAGAAACTTTATTTCAATCAGTTCGAAGCGGTTGGCAACTTGAATGCGGACGCCCCATGACCAATGACCCTAAATTCCAACTTGAACACGTGAGTGAAGAGGTTTGAAGTCACGACAGCTTGTAGTTCTCGTAATGACCACTAGATGGAAGTAAGTCCACAGAAGTTCAGCCAAATGGGCCTGTTGCCTTCAGCTCGCTGCAATCAGCGTAAGAGCACATTGGAATGCTCTACTTTTTATAATCATATTGTACTGTAGATTGTTTGTTATCGGTTGTAACGAGAAGACTTTAAAGAGGAAAGGAAAACTTTTTTTACAATAACATATTCTATACAGCCTAAAAATTCTAAACACAACATTATGATTTGTACTACATTTATGAAAGATGAACTAAGAGGCAAATTCCTGACCTCATCCATCTCAAATGGCGGCCATTTTGCTTTTAACTGAAAATCTTGGTAACAACCAATCACCACTTAAGAGTGTGAGTGTCACATGACCGAACTCAGAAAATAGGCGAGCTGGGATTGGTTGTTACTTGAACAACTCATATCATTTTGACAGCTCGAGAGAAAATGGCCGCCCAAAAAGATCGATAAAAATTAAAGGATTTTCCTGCTTCATTCACTGTCTACTAATGCAATATTAATCAAACTGCTCTATTTAAACTGATGGGGATAGATTTCATTACGTGAGAAAATTTGGTGACTTCCTCTTTAAAATAATAACAAACAATTGTTTCATTGACTGCTAACCAACATTGTTGCGTTAAATGTCAAATATTTAATCTTTAAAAACGTTTTTTTCCGGAAAAAAATACAAGTTGTCTTTTCTTTATTTCTTTATTTTAAGCCAAGGGACTCTTTTGCGATACAAACGACTTTTATAGCAAGGCCCATCCACTATACTAACAAACCTGCAGAGGGCGTCAGACGGCCCCAATGAGTTTTTCTTGTGATGCCTTCAAAGTCCCTTGGAGAAACGGGATATTATTGCAAGACTATGCTTTTGATACACATATGGACTGAAACATCCGGGTACTTTGTGTGTGAGGTTATTATTTGTCGTTTTCTGCCAAACAAACAATACTTTTCGCATCAAATAAAAAACAGTGCTTGTCATTTTTTTATTTAACTAAAAGAAATGCACACCACATACATAAATCCTTCATTTTAGTGGCTCTTAAAGTCTTGTTATGACGTCACGTCGACTCTTTTTTCGTAAGGCGACGACAGTAACTATGTAAACCATGTAAATTGATATTCCAAGATAAATGTATGGATATTTTGAATATGAAAGTCGATGTGAATTAGTGCATTGAAAACTGGCAGCTGCAGTATAGCTAACTCAAGTTGCGAACACATAAACACCCAACTTCCAAAAAAGAAATTAGCATCAAAATTCACATGCAAGAAAATGGGGCAGCCCCCAAAATAAAGCTAAATAAACTAGGTGGGGTAGGGGGTGGCAATAAAGTCTCGCAAGAAGAGGGGAGGGCCGACGAATCTGCGAGGGGAGGGAAACAATAGAGAATCAAAGCATAATAATATTCCTAAATGAAGAGGGAAACGTTGCAGCGCTCATTTTATTAATCAGACTGTCAACGTGAGGCAGCCGCGAGGCCAAAAAGCCAAAGAGCTGCGAGCTCACTCCTCACTCACTCCTCTTCACTCCTCTCCTCTTGGATATTATTCGTCTGACCGAAGGCCGCCTCCATCATCAACTGACAGCCCTCTCCTGTTTATTCGCTTATAAACCTGTTACAATAAATGATCATTGGAACCGCGTCAGCCTGCAGAGAGCATTATTTTCATTTTTCATTTTTTTCCCCCCCTTCGGATGAATGACATATCGCCGGCGTGCAGGGGAGGATGCCAGACACATTTTGAAGCGCGCTCTCCTCTATTTCTTCCGTTTATTGCGTCTTGCTTATAAAAAGCTTTAGAGAGCTCGCAGAGACACTTGCATGCGGATTCAGCTCCCGCACCCAGAACCGCGCCAGGACCACTTTTTTTCTTCCTCCTCTTCACCCTCCTCCCCTTCACCCCCCTTGGTGATGGAGAGGATAAGAAAGGAGATGATACTGATGGAGAGGGGGCTGCACAGTCCGGTGGCCGCCAAGAGGCTCGCGGATTCGGCCGGGAATTCCGTGCTGGAGGCCCTGGAGAACTCCCAGCACGGAGGACGACTCAGTCCCAGGATCACGTCCGCGTCCCTGCACGGGAGTCTCGCGGACATGCCAAGCAAAGGCAAGTTCGAGATCGACAGCCTTTTCGGGACCCACCAGGGCAACGAGCACAGCCCCTCGGCGGACATTTCGTCGTCCGAGAGCCGGAAGAAGATGAGCCTGTACTCGGAAGTGTCCCAGGAATCGGACATCAACAGTGATGTGGAAGTGGGCTGCCCCACGCATCGCTCGCCGAGCCAGCACAAGGAGAACAACAAAGGTGAGCTTACGGTGCTAAATTGGAAAAGAAGAAGGTTGTCGAAGGGGCCCTGTCGCGTGTCGTCTGTTAAAATAACCATCCGAACATTTGCAGGTTATTCCGATTCTGGATCGTCCAACACAAGTTCCAGCTCCCTATCCGGTCTCAACGGGAACTCCACGGGGGCGTCCAACAACAACTCCAACGCCGATCAAGTCAGGAGGTACCGCACAGCTTTCACCAGGGAGCAAATCGGCCGGCTGGAGAAGGAGTTTTACCGGGAAAATTACGTCTCCAGGCCGAGGAGATGCGAACTGGCCGCCGCTCTCAATCTGCCTGAAACCACCATCAAGGTAAAGGGATTAAAAATTTATCACAATTTTCAAGATCATATTGCTGATTTTTGGGGGGGGGGGTGGAATTTGTAAATGCACTAAATACTCTACTTTTCGTCAGCAATTTGGCGACTTTACTTTTTTTTGTGTGTGTATGATTGTATGAAATTCTTGATTATTTTAGAAACGAAATTGATTTTTGTTGTACGTATAGTTTTTTTTTTTTTTTTTTTTTACACGAATAGTCAATAGATCGTAAACGTAACCTAAAAGGTGATCGTTTTGGTTAGTGACGTGGTATGTACTATATGTTACTATATTATTGTTACTTATACGTTGTTACTTTATTAATAAATATACTATTCTACTATTATTAATTCAAGGATTTTTCAAAAATATATCCACTTTGGTATATTGGGGTTAGTATCCGTTTTTTTTATTTTACACAGTCATTGCATACTGAATTAAAAGTAATAGTTGCAAGTGTAGTGTATTTCGTTAAAGCATTTTTTAATTGTATTGCTACTGCATTTTCATAAACTATATTAATATCGTTAGCACTGCAAAAGTGTAAAAACGGATACATTTTTTATAGGGGTGCTACCTATTTACAAGGTTGTTTTATAGGAAATGTAATAATGTAAACGAAATAAACGGGTGTGGTCTATACTATCGTGTTATTGTAATACAATGTTATTACACTATTATAAAATACAATTTGCAACAATGAAATGCAAGAAATGCTTGCAATTTAACAATGTTTTGGCTGAATCAAAATAAAAGCTTTGAGGTTGCATTTGTGCTATTTATTTAGACATATATTATTATCACGGATATTGTAGTTATCGTTAACTATACCATTATTATTATTGATATTATATACTATTGATGCAAAAAATGCATGCACGCAAATAGTCAATTTGTGGCGAATTTAAAAATTAAACGGAAGATAATTATTATGGTTGTTTTTGGTTGCACAAATATTCTTGGACTTTACCATTACTGTTGCTATTATTGCATGATTTCTGTAGTCAATTCAACGGTAGTCAACTTACAATTTGAAAGTAGTAATGATTTTGTTTTTTCCCCGGTTGTAAGCATTGCAAAGTATTTTTTAAACGCTTGCAAAAAATGTCGGTTCGTGGTGCTAAAATATGCTGTCAATGTGTTTAGTTTTTTCGTAGGACGTGATGTTAAAAATGACAGAGATGATTAATACTATGACGGAAATAAGAAGCATGCGTGTTCTGGCGGTCCTCGTTCGCAGGTGTGGTTCCAGAACAGGCGCATGAAGGACAAGCGGCAGCGGTTGGCCATGTCGTGGCCCCACCCGGCGGACCCCAGCTTCTACACCTACATGATGACCCACGCTGCGGCTACGGGGAGCCTCCCGTACCCGTTCCACTCGCACATGCCCCTGCACTACTACCCGCACGTGGGCGTGACTGCCGCCGCGGCCGCCGCCGCCGCCTCCGGGGCCGCGTCGTCGCCCTTCGCCACCTCCATCCGGCCCCTCGACACTTTCCGCGCCCTTTCGCATCCTTACTCCCGGCCGGAGCTGCTGTGCAGCTTCCGCCACCCGGGACTCTACCAGTCGCCGGCGGGCCTCAACAGCTCCGCGGCGGCGTCTGCGGCCGCGGCCGCGGCTGCGGCGGCGGCGGCGGTGGGCGCTCCGTCGGCAGGCGCGCCTTGCTCTTGCCTCAGCTGCCACAGCAGCCAGGCGGCCGGCGCCTTGGGCTCCAGGGCCGCGGGTGCCGGCGGCGGCGGCGCCGACTTCACGTGCACGGCCTCTGGACAGAGGTCCGAGAGTGGATTTTTGCCCTACTCGGCGGCTGTGCTTAGCAAGACTTCGGTGCCATCGCCGGACCAGCGAGAGGAAACGTCGCTCAACAGATAACTGTGAACGAGCGGCCCGACATTTGTTGTTTATGTTTTTTTTTTTCTTCCCGAGCGCAGCTTTAATTTCCACACAAACTTATCCTGTCTCTTATTTTTTTTCAAGTGTTTTGGAAATTTGATTGATCGAAACTGGAACTCGTTTAAAAGCTAAGACCAATGTGAAACTTATAACACACAATTTCCAATTTTCCCCAAACCGTCCCGTGCTTCAAGTGACTTGCCAATTTTTTATTTTATTTTAATGCAGTGCCATGAAACACATAGAACACAGTCAGTGTACTCATGTTGACAAAAAAGTGTTTGCCTCTCTGCTTAAAAATACGCACTGTAGGTCGTTAACCTTTCAAAAACACACCACAGTTTAAGTAATTATCAAAATATTCCTTTTTTTAATTCACCCTGCATTCCCTCACGCGAATTGTGTCAGTCCTCGCTGCATTTTTTAATCTTTTGAAAATCTCACTGAAATCAGAAAAAAATGGATGATTCGACCAATAGCAAATCATTACCATTTATAGACACTTCCGGGTTCAAATCATGAAGAAAAATGCCACACAAACAGACACTCACACTGGCTGCATACCTCAGTTAACACTGACTGCATCTCAACAAATCGTTAAAAGTGTTATTTTGTTTTTGTTTTTTTTACAGAAAACCTCAAAGCAATTCAAATAGATTGTCAGTCATTGTTGACCTTTTTGCAGGTGACATTTGCCCACTAATGAGTTACTTTGAAATAATGTTATATTTGATTTTATATCATATCTATTTCAGTGTCATTCATTAACAACATTCCACAATTTCAATGATTCACAATAAGTGATAACAATAACTCCACAATAAAACTCCATGTCACCTAATAGTGACATTTCATCTGGTGTTTGAACTCAAAATGTCATCCTTAAAGCATTAAAAAAAAATGCGTATTTAGCTCTCAATGGCCAATTTGTCAAATTTGAATCGTGAGTTGCAAAATGCAAGTCCGTTTTTGTTCATTTAAGATATTTTAGATTAAAACAAAAAAAATCACATACTATATTTAATATTTTTGTATTAATATAATTCTCATCAACTGTGATCTACTTTGCAAGATCAAGAAATTTTACCATTAAGGACCCCATTTTGCATTTGGGTAATTCGAAAATGGCAGTCGCACATTTTAAGGCCAAATCTATTTCAAAATAACAATCACGTATATCTAAGCCTTCAAAATTAATGACCTATTTTCAATTTCTATCGTCCCCAATTTTTGCATTAAAAAAAAAAACTACAACATTTTGAGTCCCCTTGCATCGCTGTCCACTTTTGTGTCCATGTTGTCTCAGCAAAGTGAATTGCACTCCCCCTAAAAATCACTAGAAAGACTAACATGTCCTCCATTGAGTACAATAGGTCTTCGTTTCATAGCTCAGATGAGTCAATAGCAAAAAAAAAATGTCCACTGCTATAGACACAAATGAATAAACTAAACTGGGTCTCAGGAGGCTATTGCAAGCCTTTTTTTTAAATTATGTTTTAATATTTCTCTTGTTTTTCTTTTGATTGTTTTACTTATTTGTTATTCTTTTTTTTTTTTTTTTTTTAAAGACATGCAGCGCCCGGTCCGCAGCCCACGTCTCTGTCGACACCACCAAAGCCCCGTTTGGCAGCAGACAGCATGTTTGCAGCAGCACCTCTGCTCTGTGGGGACCTTTCTAATCAGCTTGCAGGCGCGCATCATTTTGCATCGCCTCTTTCCTTGTCAATTCCTCTCTTAATAATGCGAGCATGATGACAAAAATTGCCAATCATGCACCCTAGATGGAGCTTCCTTTTGAATAGGCGAACTCGCTCGTTTGGAGACCCGCTGTCAAGTCCTAACAACCCGCGCAGGGAAGTCATTAGACATACAAAAGAGCCAAGGAGAAGACAAAGAAAACTCTGTATATATGGTTAATAAGTCAACTGGTGAAAGCTTGCAAATAGGATGGCCAAAAAGCCCGCGATGGAAAAGATTGCGGTAACTGATTTATTTACAAGGCCGTTGCATCAAAAACACTTCTTTTTTTTTTCCCCGTGTAGAGGAGCTCCTCAGCACATCCTGACAAATTCCGCGTGTGCTATTTAATTCGTTCCTATATGGGACATCACCGATATGTTAATTTTGAAACATGTGAATTGTAAATTGTGGACTATTTTGCAAAATAAGTTATTGAGGAGGAGATGCCTCATAAATGTGGATGTTTTTTTATTTTTTATTTGTGTGACTCTGAATGTTGTTAATGTTGAATACACTGGATGTGAGCCAGCAACACCGATTGCAATTTTTAAGTTAAAAAATGGGGTTAAAAAATCGATTGGATTTTAAAGACAATTCAGACAAAAAAATAAAAATAAATCAACTATTTGCACGCTGAAAAATGGCCCCTCTAACTACTTTTAAAATGTATGCACCTAATTGGATCAAATTAAGTAGTTAGAGCAAACATATTGTCTTTTTACGTTACCTTAAAGAATATGTTTGTAAATTCTATTCTAACGTTGTGTTAATAAAGTTTGTTCCAACGACTCTAATTTGATGCAACTATAGTTGCGTTACTTTCTCTAGACACTCTCAAAAATAAAACCGAAATCGGGCCTTTATGAGTAAAATAACTCATTAAAATCAGTTTCAATTCAATTTTCTTTGTACAAAACAATTCAAACTGGTCCAAATACTGAGCCAAACTGTTTTTTTGTTGTTGTTTTTTTACCCAACTGTTTTTTTTTAATATATGTGCAACACAATTATGGTTAAAAAAAATACACACCCGATATTTGGGTCAATTTGATCCAACGACCAAGGGTTGGAAATTGGGTCCATTTGGGTCAAATATTGGACGAGTCCTTTATTGATCAACAATTGAGTTTTTTTTTTTACCCAGTAATTTTTTGGAGTGTAATTATTGGCTCATTTTTTCAGTGTAATGTCCCCCAACATAAAAATACAATATGTGATTATTTTGTTTTTAACTTGGCCACTCAATGTTTTTTTTTTTAAAGTCTGTTAAACGAGCACATGACGAAAAATAATATTGAACTTTTTACCTTCTGGGGTCTCTATAAATATCGCTGTATTTAAAATATCAATGACTGTATGGTTTGAAATATTTTAACTTGGAAAAAAAATGTGCAATATGAAATGTAAATGCTGTTATTTATTGGTCGTGTTTGTTCTTGGGGAAAAAAAATAAATAGAAAATCTTCACACATTTCCACCTCTTAGACTGCATGTCCTCCTGCGGACGCAGATTATTTGTGTCAACTGCAGTGGACATTTTGTCTCAGTAAAACAGCAATTCTACTCAAACACATTAGACGTCACCGGAGAGGCCAGGGTGTCCTCTATTAAGCACACTAGGACTTAGTTGGGTAGGAATGAGTCAAACTATATAACCAAAAAAAAAAAAAACAAATATCCACCGCAGTGGCCACAAATGAATAAGCTGTGTCTCAGGAGGACATAAGTAGCTCTCAATTTGTTTGCATGGCGTGACACAGTTCCATCGCGCTGCTAATTAAAAATGCATGCAAATGCTGGAACAGGGGGGCCTTCGATGAGGGGTCACTCCAGCTATATCATTTACCATTATTTGTACATTACCTCTAAATGATACTGGCTGATCCTGTCGCTAATTGCGCCCGGTTCAAATATACGCTCAACGTGCAGCAGAATGGCCCCCCGGGACCCGAAGATAAGTTGCTGTTTTTGAACGTGCCCATTAAAGAAGCGGGATTAGGAGGCTGCGAACATGGGTGTGATGTATCGCCGTGTTTCCTGGCGCTTTAAAGCGAGCCTTGCATTGAGATAGATGGTGGGTGTGGAAAAAAAAAGAAAAAAAAGAGGGGAGGGAGGGGGCACCGGCCACAATAACGCCATTAGTTTTGCATCCAACGACAAGAGTCGTCGTCGTCGAGTGGCTGTCACCTTCACTGAATGTTTTTTTTGGCACGGGGATAAATCTCCGGCTTGTTTAATATTCTGCTATATTCTACTTTATTTGGGTGCTAATAGAAAAGCCAAATTAAATGTCCAGGCGCAGCAGCGGCTGAGATAGAAAAAAAAAAAGGCGAGGATCGATGATGCGGCCCCTACTGTCCAATCAGGCCGCCGCTTAATTGCCTGTATTTTCAGGGTAATTGAACGGCCTGTTGTAAATTGAGCGATTTTATAGAAACGACGCGAAAAGTGCGTTTACTGACATTCATCGCGTCTTTGACATTGATTATCTGATCAGCGCCGTGTCACGCTCACCTCCAATTCTTCATTACGCACTGTTTATGAGCTGTTACTGCACAACTCGCTTGTTCCACGGTGATTGATTGCCTTATTAACGCGTGTTCTTGTAAGTGTGACCGGACTGATTACGATGCATATGTTTAGAATAATGTTTCATTTAGCTGACTGCGAGTAATACGGGGTGACAGCTGCTGCGGGAGGACAAAAAAGGGAGGGGGGGGGGTGTAAGGGGGGGAGGGTAAACTACAGGGAGTAAGTGGGGCCAAAACGCGTTGAAGGAACGTAGCGGCACAACAGTCGCGTATACACGAGCGAGTGATATTGTGGATTAAGTCAAATTTGTGTTTTTTTTCCAGTTTTTGGTAATGGATTTTCATACGATCGGAAAATCTGAGGCACTGACAGACGAGTCTGCGCATGCGTAAATTAAGATCCCTGAAGTTCGGCTACGTTTCTTTTAAAGACGAAACCACTGTGTTTACCTACTGTTTAAACTCATTTAAATATGAATAAAGAATTGGAGTTACTTTAATTCCTTAAATATAAATCACTGGCACGTTGCGCATGCGCAGTGATACTTCCTGTTCGCTTTGACAAATAAGCGCCTCAATGAAACGTTGAAGTTTGAATAATTGTGCAGTATTTTGCCCATTTTTGGGTCATTTTCTTCCTCATCATTCTTGCACTATATTAGCCTATTGTCTTCTTTTTGTGCTTTCCTTTAATGTGAAATACTTTTGATGTAAGGACCAAAGGAAAAGACAAAATACTGCACAAGGGTCAATATTGTATATACTGGGTTTTACATGATAATTTTAGCAGAGTAAAAAAATCCCGTAACGACTGATGCCCAGTGAAATGCATGCAGAAACAGTAGTATCAAATAAAAGTTTTTTTTTTCTGCAAAGGACTGATAAATATTCTAAAGGAAAATTGGTTTACCCAAATTGGAAAAAAAACAACAACAAAAAAACGAGGTGAACTATATATGTTAAGAATCTGTGGGTTATTGATAATGGCACACAAACTAACTAGTTTTGCCAAAAAGTGTCAGGAATTATAAGTCAAAAACTGGTCAACCCAGTATTTGTATGTATTTAACATAACTTTCTGGTTTGTTTGACACCAAACAACCAAACAACTTCTGAAAATTGTTTCACATCATGTTTTATTTCTGACTTGTCCGCTAGAAAATAGTGTCACTAATGACACAAGTTGGCGATGGGTTGATTTCTCTTCCAATTAATTTGCTTTCCATTTGAAAACTGAAATGTTCCTATCACGTCGTTTAAAAGCATTGCATTTGATATGCCGATGCTTGCACAAACCGCGTTAAAACGTAGCCCCGAAGTGCCTTCAGATAACCTCAGGGGTACTCATACCCCCATTCGAGAACCGTTGGGTAGAGAACAGCAATAGCCAAGAAATGTGTGACTTTGTTCATTTCAAAAGATCTTAAATTGCAGATCTGCTTGTAAAGTTTAAGCTCCCTCCAACTTGTTTTTTAAGAAGGGTCAAATTCTCCTACGCTCTTGTGAAAGACTTGAGAAGATCTTGTGAAAGTTCCACCAAAGGCAATGAGCAGCTATCTTGATGCTAAGAACACACGCAAAATGTTGTAAAGGGGACTTAAAACAAAACCGAGTTGCGAAATACAGATGGTGAATGAGGACCAATTTTGTTGAATCGTTCCATATTATCACATGCAAAGCCAACGAAGGCCGATAATTTCCCCTCCCATTTGGTTCACTATTTGAATCGCACACTGCAGCTGTTCCATGGAGCCTCAGACCATCAGGTAGCTTCCAACACCTATAAGATCCCATTTAATGCTTGAAAATGTTCCCCAAACGTGAAGGCAAGACGAGAGCTTAACGAGATTTATGCCGCCATTACGCTTCCAAAGTAGTTTCTGCTCTGTTTGTCTCAAATCATTGCCTCTGTTCAAATGTTACCTTCATATATTACATGGCATTAATTCAACTATAGCTCATTAAGACGGAGCGAAATGGTTAAATTAGCTTATCAAGTCATAATCATGATGAATGGGCTTTTAATTCTGATACAAGCTGGGCAAATTGCAATTTTGTGCGTTTTGATGCTTCTCAAATAACATTTAATATAACGGGTCATCCCCTCAATCAATTACTGGAGGCTGCCAGCGTGTTGCATACAGGATTTTTTTCATGCATATGTATCAAAACGTGTTCTCAATTATCTTTGGAAATTGCTTTTAGTGGGTTAACGATTAATTCTTCCAGAGGTTTTTTGCTCTGCATATGGTAATGGCGCTGCAACAAATTAGGATTCCTGGGATGACGTCTATGCTTTAGATTTTTAGTTTTTAAAAAAATGTATTATGTAGGTATATGTTTGGGGATTTGCAAAAAGTTTTATGAACAACAGGCAATTTCTTGCGGTACTGTTGGAACCACTTTTTTTTCTGAAAAAAAATTCATGTGTATATATATATATATATATATATATAACGTTGCTGTTAAAAAAATATGTATTTATCTTTGAACAAAAGAAATCAACGAAAAAAATCTACTTCGCGGATTTTGCTTTTTGCGGGTATTTTTGGGGACGTGGCCCAGCGATAACCGAAGGAACACTACAATAAAACTAACCGTAAAAAGTAGGTCAGTGCTTCCTATTGTGCTAAGTCCACTGACTCAGAACTCACTTCACTATGTTAAACCAAGGACCCACTTAACCTTTTACTATTTTTCCTCAACACCAATTCAGAAAGAGCGCTTTAAACAGTGGACCGAAGAAAGAATATTCCATGTTCTTTTTGGGTGTTGCAATGGGACACACCCCCTAATCTTGACACTATCTAAACCAGGAGAGCTGCAGACAGTAACCAGAGTACAAGCCGAGGGCTGTTAAAAAAATCGGTTCCACCCAAGGTATGTTTTATAAAATCTCTCAACACGGCTACATTTTCACTCCCGTTTCAAAGTCCCGTTTAAGTAGCATTTTAGACGTAACATTAATGCAACACGTTACGTTAGCGTCGAGTCGCTTGCTAGCCAAAGTTAGCTAGTGGAGCTAACACTTGTTGGAAAAGTAGATTAAAGTTATTTAAAATCCTTGCAGATCCCTCGTTTTAGGTTTGCATCTGTTGTAACAACAATGTGACTTTATTGCAGTGTCCAAATGAAGCCAATCGAGTCACTATGTCCACTTTGAGTTATGCTAGCTGTATGCTAGAAGCTAGCATGTGGCTCTGTTTCCCTTTACTATTTTGTTCACAATCTACATGGTATCTTTAGGACTAGACTATTTTGACACTTCGAGGAGTTCGAAGCAGTTTACGTTGGAGTGACAGGCTTAAGTGTTTCCCTGTCAAGTAGTTTGACAACTTGAGTGAAACATTGATGCTTTATTTTGTCCACAGGTGGAAGACGTCAAAGAGTGAAAACACTGACGAGGAGGCTACCTTCTACTTTCATCATTATGGGGGCTGCCATCTCTCGATGGAGGGTTTGTGTTTGTTTTAAACAAAATGTTGAGGTCATCCTACACTTGCATAATCTAACGATACATAAAGTACCAACAATTGTGCCGCTATAAAGTGTTTTCTTGGCATTGCGAGTGCAGTATTGTGGCTTCAAAACAGGCATGTGTAAATCACATGCAGAAAGAGGAATTTGCAACAGAAAGTTCAATGTTCTCTTTTAATGGCACTGTTATTTATTCCCATTTTCTTCCCCTGCAGGCCAAACCTTCCACTGTGGAGGTTTTGGAGGGACTCGATAAGGTAAAGGAACACTTTGCTTTCAATTGTATGGCGCGGATTGCTCTTTTTCCACATGCCGATTGATCAAATACTTTTAAGATTTAGCGTGGTGTCTAATTGGCTCTGTGGGAGCCATGCGCTATGGGGCAGGCCATCAGGTGTGACAGTTTTCATGACAATTGCCAAGCTTAAGGTGCTGTCATAACAAAGCTCAAATCAGTAATAGACATGTAGTCAAAATGGATCCTTGTGTATCTAAAACACTTCCTCATTTGAGAACTGACAGGGCTTTAGTGCACCGCAACAGTTAAGCTTACTGGCTATTTTCAGCCATCTCTCCTTGGAGCTCTTGACACTGCTCAGGTCAAGTAGCAACAAAACATCCGCCTTACGAAAACACTCTACCTCCTACTGCTGTGGATGATTTTGTTCTTTTTATTTTTTAACTTTTGTGGAGTGTTGCACAACATCATCCTGTTACTACAGCGGATGGGGAGGATGTAATGCATTGGTTGTGGAGTGACAGACACACATGTTAGCTTGGAGTGGGGTACATGACCTCAATAGCTATTTGTGGATTAGATAAGTGATACTTTTAAGGGGTGCATGAAGGAATGTTTTACATGCTTATAAAAGGCTTCAGTAGCTCCAGTAGATGTCTCATGCCACAATGTAAATGTCATCAATCTTTGTGCGATTCGGGATTATTTTATTGATTTGGAGCACTTAAAAATATACATAGAAAAAAGATGAAAATGCGATTGTTTTCACCGATTCGGATTTGCTGAAAATGATTGAGTTTGATTTCCTGTCATGTGACTGGGATCTGGACATTACTAGTAAGTAACGATATCAAGTAGCAATACTGGGCCAATTCCAATTTCAATGTGTCAATACTCGTGATGGCCAGCCGATTCTTTGATTGGCCAATCACTTACAGCTATTTTATGATCACAAGCGAGGGAATTAAAAATTGGAAGATTGGGAAATGACTATTAACTGAATACAAGAGAAATTTTATATAGGAATATATAGAATTTACTATTTAATTTTGAAGAAAAAATGTTTTAATAGGTAGGTTTTGAACTCGTTCATTGCCAGCCAATCTGTGATTAACCATACTGGTATCGGTCTAAAAAAACTATTGTATCGAATGTCCCTAAACGTTAGTTTTTTTTGTTTTGTTTTGTTTCTTTTTTTTTCCCAGGACATTCAGCTTTATGAGGAGCACGGTGAAAAATACCAAAGGCAGCTGAAGATTTGGCTGGGCCGACTGCTGTTGTACTCTGCTCTTCTCTACCTCATCACCTGCGCGGTGGTGTATTGCTGGTACCTGCCGGAACGGCTGATGGGGCGCGTTATTCTCGCTCTTCCCTTTGTCATATTTCCTTTACTGTAAGTGCAGTACTCAGTCAGCTCTACACCAAATATTGCCAACGATCAAGCCAACGAACATCTCGTTTTTCGTTTTTTCCTGTTCCAGAGTGTGGTTGCTTCGAAAACTCATGATAGTAATATTTTCACGGAGGACGGAAAAGAATAGTATGCTAATTTTGATTCATTCATCAATGTCATTTGAATTTGAATTAGATTCGACATGATTTTTTTTTCTCTTTCAGATGAAAAACTAGAGACTCTCAAAGTGCAAAAGAAGAAAATAGTAAGTTATTGGCCCTTTGTAAATCATCCCAAAATAATCGTCCAAATGGCCTATATTTGCGGATTATTTCAACTTTTTACCTTTATTCCAGCAGTTGTATACAAATAACACAGATGTCGATGTTTACTACTCATAAATCCATATTATTGTATCATTAAATACATGACGTGAATTTTGGCCCTTCTGTGGATGTCATTCAAAACGAAGCAAATGTACTTTTTTTTTTTTAAATTACTTTTTACAAGCAATGATGAGCCTGGTCAATAATCCCAATTTTTTTTCCCGCACCCCAAAAAATATCAACATTGGCCTCAGAAAAATAAAAATAAATACTGTTCATTATTGCGCAAACCCACAGAAAGTATGCACATAATTCTAAAGCACACGAGCAGCTAAAAATCCCAGTTCTCTTGAATGTTTCGCACTTCTCATGTTGGGACCTATCATTATGGCTCTTATCGATCCTATCAGTCTTTTGTATTTGTTAATCAAGGTTCTGCGCAGATGGCGTCGGATGGGTTTGAAGACTTAACCCACTCAAGTACTCCGCTAATGGCAGAGTAATTAATGGCACGTAGCACCGGAACGAAATAAATCTGAGAAATGACTTGTCATCCTCTGTCGGGTCTAATAACTTTCAATAATTAGGGCTGATGGATTTTCACCATCTCCATTATCGAAGTCGTGAACGTAATTATTCTTCGTACTACATGTAAACACGTAGAAAGAAGTCTTTGGTATTTACTGTAAATGTAGATGAGGCGCTTTCTGTCACTTCTAATGTCACGGTAGGTATAGTTTATTACAGCTAGATAATTAGATATTAGATGAGCATTAAATGAGTGTACAGTATTTTTCACCAAGCAACTCTTCATTTCAGCTCGAAGAAGTCATGGAAACAGAGACGTATAAAAACGCAAAGATGATTCTGGAAAGATTTGATCCCGATTCCAAGCGAAGAACGGTGAGCGTTGTAATCGCCAAATAAATGTAACATTGAATCATTTGTCTCGCCCAACTAACAGTTTTTCTTTCACCAAGGAACTCGAATCGACTCCACTCGCACCCCAGGCGACGCCAAAACCGGGGCAAGGTATTAGCGAGTTCTCGCAGCTCGGATTACCATGCGGTCCTTTCCTACGTTAGCGCATCTAGCAACAGGTTCACTTTTTTTTTCGTATCTTAGAGCTTCGCCAGCGCCACGTCAACCCGAAACCCCCGGCGGCGGTGACGTCTACGAGCAGCGTGGCGGACCTCCCTCCCCTTTCCGGCGGGCCCACCTACCCCGGACGATCATCCCACTCTGCTCCGGGAGGACCCCCAGAGAGGGGCCTGTCGGCCGCGGGCGCTCAGGAGAGCTTGATGAGGAAGCCCGTGACCCCTGGAACACCTGCTCCAGGATTTGGTGAGTTACCTGCTCACAGGGGGACCGCATCATAATGTGGCCAATTAAGGCCTGATTTACTCTTCCTGGTTCTCTTTCCCCAGTTGCTCAGTCTCTTTACCAGTTCTTCAATCGAAACAATAGGCGCTGTCGTATGAATTGCTTCAGATTATAAGCACAAAAATGTAAAGGGGGAGTCAACCCTAAAATGTTGGCCCTTATTTGTCCAAACATGAATTTTGCGTACATGAAATGTGAAATAAGCAGCAAAGTCAATGCCGGCCATTTTGTCTTTTGCTGTTGATGGAGAATGACGTTATAGTAACGACCAATCATGGCTCAACTATTTTCGGACTTTGGTCGTCTGAAGATGGCAAGCTGAGGCGTGATTGGTGGTTAGTTGAGCCACTAACTGCGTGTCATTTTCAGTTGAGCGCAATGAGATGGATAAAAACAGCGGGGTTTTTTGTTTGATTCATACTCTAAAAACACAATAGTGATCACATGCTTATTCTAAAGACACGCTAATTATTTTTGCTGATATTTGGCATTTTGATCATTTTTTGGTGCCGATATTTGGCATTTCGACCGTTACAAGTATTTGCATCTTGACCATTGCTGACGCCGGTATTTGACAATTTGACTATCGTTGGAGCTGATATTTGGCAAATTGACCATCATCTACATATATTTGCCATTTCGCAGTTTGACCATTATGAGTGATTGGTAATTTGATCATTATCGGTGCCGGCATTCGGCAATTTCCCCATTTACAGGTGGAGATAGTTGGCATTTTGACGATTATCTGCAACAATATTTGGCATTTTGACGATTGTCTGCACAGATATTTGATTCTATATAGACATAGTCCGGGCTGTATAGAACTTAATATACTGAAAATTTTGGGGTTGACTTCCCTTGTGATTGTGCTTTTTTGCGTCAAAAACGCCGGCGCATTAAAAGACGAAAGAAGAAACAGAAAGAGTTTCCATGGAACAGTTGTCCTGTGTGGGAGACATCTGCGTAGCCGTATAGATGCAGCACATATTCAATATAAATTATTTCTGGACTATAAACACTCAATAGAAGAAGCAAATGGGTGCAAACAGTAAAGGAAATGTGCTCCTCGAGGAAGCCGCGAGCCGTAATTGCCATGTGGAATGCCAACTGTGAGCAATGCACGAAGCAGGATTACATTAACTATGATTAATTAGCCGCAGCGCCGTTTGTTCTCTGGGCAATGGTGTTGGAATCTGAGTAAATGTCTTCTTGGCAAAATTGCCTTTGGCATTGGCAGCACCTCACAAATGGTTTACACGACTTGATATCACCTGCTTCTGCTGAAAATTGAAAGTGAAAAGCAATTTGATACACAGAGTCGCCGCAGAGTTTCCATATGTCGACGAATTAATAAGCAGCGGGGTACTGAGACGGTGCCAAGTCTCACAGAAATGACCAGTCATCTTCCTATGATTGCTCTTGATGGTAGATTATATTAATTACTACTCTCCGACGCCGCGGGGGATCCGGACGTGCTTTGCGAGGGAGATACCGGTCATTAACAACACGGATTTTGATGAAATGTACCTCGTTCTTTCTCGTCCCCTGAATCTCCCGCTCCTTCGTTTTGACAACCGCGTCAATGTTGTTTGAAAAGGGATGCACCCCCCAGGCCCGCCCTTGGCCAGACCACTGCTTCCGAGGCACAGGGGCGCTATGGACAGAGTCATCGAGTATCTTGTTGGAGATGGCCCACAAAACAGGTAAATACCAGAAATGGGTTTACACTATGCACTTTTGCTGGACGCATCAGTAGTTTTTGTTTATACTTTTTTTAGCTTCCACTCTTCACAGTCTTTTTTTCATTGCGCCCTCAGATTTGCTCTCATCTGCCAGCAGTGCCTGTCCCACAACGGCATGGCGTTAAAAGAGGAATTTGAATACGTCGGTAAGACTTTGCGAAGCACTCGGCTCCCTCAAATACTGCACCTCCCGTTTGCCCTCTAGCACTTGGCAGCGCACTATATCATGTGGCTTTTAAACGCCTCCGCCGCCACCGACGACCCCTGCGAGCAAATTCACACCAAGATGGAATATGCAAAGCGATGCTGCGCATCAATCTTGTGTGTGTTTATGCTCCTCGGGCCGTTTTTTTTTTTTTTTTTTTAACAAACCAAATTGGCTCATCTTCATGTATGTGTCTGTTTGTGAGATGACATTCACGTGCGGTTTTTTATTTGCGTTTCAGCCTTCCGATGCGCATATTGTTATTTCCTCAACCCTGCCAGAAAGACCAGACCTCAAGCACCAAGGCTCCCCGAGATCACCGGTGACCTCAAGTCTTCTGAGGCACCCGCCTCATCCTCCAGGGCTGACGAAGACTCCGCAGAACCTGATAAAGGTGATGACAGAATAGAAATTTGAAGTCGTATCTCTGCTGAAAAATATGTACAATTAGGGCCTGACCAATATGGCTTTTTTTTTTTCTGTCAATGGCGTTGGCTGGCAGAAAAAAAAACCCGGCCAGTATCATGATTCATTTGACAAAAGTTTCAAACAAAGCGTGACTTCATGTTGTGTTTTATGTAGTGACATCAGGTCAGTTCGTTGCACAAAAATGAACATTTGCTTTATTTTGAAAGACAAGTCCGTAGAATGATGATGTATGTGTAATAAATAATAAAAACCAGTGTTAGAGTAAATAAAGGTAAAAAGTAAAAATCTGCCAATTTTGGCAAATTATTTTGGGACGATGCCGATTTATCGGCCGGGGACCCACATAGAATAGTTGTTTCTAATGACCGCATTTCTTGCACATGTTTCATTAGCAGAGGACACGCAACATGCAACCCCCCCGACCCCCCCAGGGTCCAGTTCTGAATCCGACCACCAAAGCACACCCAAGTCACAAGACGGGCCTTCAGAGAAATCTGACAGAGAGCACGATTTGTCCGCCATGGAGATAGACTAAAAAAAAAAAGAAAAAAAAAAAAAGCACATTTCACATCATGTGGAACTTTGATCAAATCCATTTAACACGATCTGGCGTGTACTCGGCCATTTGCTTTGGCAAGTATTTTTACAGTAAGCGATGAATTGTTTGATACTAGCATCTGGTGGGAAACTCCTTACCAAGCGGGTTTCAAAAGAGAACTCCTTTGATTCTCTGTAGTTTGTTATGCTGTGTTTGTACTTGTTTACTTCCGTATTTGACTTCATGTCTTAATAGGAAACTATTGTTGAAATATGTTTTTATTTATAAGGTCCACTTACTGCTGTGCCTTAAGCAGGTGGTGAAGGAGGATTGTGTAGCAAAGCGGCACAACCAACATGTTTACACAAATGGTACATACAATAGAAAGCACTCGCAATATGTATTTATTTTTTTCAAGCAGGGAAGGGAGATTTGTTGGTACTGTGCGCCTTGGTGCACGTGCCTTTTACATTTTAAATGGCGTGAGTATTTTTCTTGCAACCTATTTACATTTGGACAATCCCTTTAACTGGTTTCACTCAAGTGTACGAATGTGTTTGCTGTGAATGCGTTTAAGTGTAAATATTAAAATAAACTTGAACATTTGTAAATGATTATTGTCGTTTTTAAAATGATCCCCAATCCCTATAATCCCCTAATACATTCGAGGATGCATTGCACTGTGGCTTGGAAAAAAAACAAACCAAAAAAATGTCAGTAGAGCATTGTGATGCATGATACCAGACAAAAATCTTTGAATACTGATTGTTTTTTTCTCCTAAAATGATAGTTTCTGTACTATGCCCCCCCTCTATACCGTCCTACATTTAGTCTAGTCCATGTAATGCACACCATATCCCCAAACAGTATAGTGGCCTACTTGTCACTCTTTAAATAGGCCAACTGACTGCTTACAAGTATGAAAAAAAAACTTTCAATGGTAATTAGAGGACCCAACTTGGTTCAGCATGTTACTATGGTCAAATTTGTTTTCTCGGAGCACCATCATTTTTGTCCAGGCCTGTTTGTGGGTATGCATGGACAGTAAAGTGATGTAAAGCTAATTTCCATACTAAAACAGTGTAGTATATGGTTGTTGTATATTTCTGACGCAAAGTCCACCAGCTTACGATGATTCATTACTGAATGATCCCGAACACAGCCACACTGTGAGCGACGCTACTAGCTAGCGAGACAATTGTTGAGTCCATGTTTTAAAAGAAATATTAAATGGGGAAAAGAAAAACGTGGAGCATGTAAATAGCATTCCGAATGTGTGTCAGGCTTTCCAAATTGCTAACCTGTTTGGACTCCTCCCCGCCAATGTTTCAACGGTCCATTTTCATTAGCCGGCCAATTTTAGCTTGTGATCATTTTACTTTCGCTCATTGATCATTTGAGACAGCGTAACATAATGGCGTTGACATGGAGCCCGACCAGTCTTGATTGCTTGACCCTCTTCATTTGCAAGCAGAAAGTCATCGCGCCTCCAAAGTTGCTCTGCTGCCAGCGCCTGACCCCCTTCCCCTCAACGTGCACTGTAAACTTGGGGGGAGGTCAAGGCGCCGCATCTTCTATGGGTTTTGATAATGTATGTTTACAGAGATGTGACCTCCGGGGCCTTGTAATGCATCACTGTGACATGCACAGTAACGCCCGATTCCACCGCATGCTGTTTGGGGTTGACCTCTGACAGGATTCGAAAGGGGGAAAAAATGGGACATCAATAGGACAATGTTTGGATGTTTTTACACCACTGGGAGCTTGTTCCGCCATACACATGCGCACGTGTGCATGCGTGTCATCTTTAGTGCTCTGTGACACCGACTGAAATTATTCTTTGTTTTGGGCTTCGCTGTTACATTTGTCTGATGTTACCCATGTCATTGCCTCCAGCAAATCATGCATTTTCAAATAAGATACATTGTAAAAAAAAAAAAGTATTGCAAAAATGTTATACATCTCATTCCAAACTACAGATTCGTGTTGTGAAATGAGACAGTACAGTCTATAAAACACCCCTTTAGAATTCTACAAAGGGGGTGAAGCAAGCAAGGTGGAGTAAACTGTTTTCACAGGCAAACTCGTTCGAATGTATTGAAAGTAAGTTCAAATGTATTTACAAGTATGTTCTAACGTATTTTCAAATGTATTTTCAAATCCATTCAAACATACTTGTGAATACAGCCAAACCTACTTGGGGGCTAATTGCTAAAAACGTAGCATTTGTAACCATAATACTATGGAAAAATCTCGCAAGTATCTCGCAAGTATCTCGCAAGTATCTCGCAAATATCTTGCTCGTTCGTCCAAACATATTTGCATGTACGTGTGCATGGATTTGAAAATACATTTGAACATACTTGTAAGTATGCTTGAACATACAGTACATACTCTTGTACTTTATTTGAGAAACACTGCCATTTCCCCCTTAAAAACATTGCAACAAAAATCTTTTTGGGGACGCTGGAACAAATAAATGACATTTCTATTCATTTCAATGGGGAGAGATGATTTGATGTGTTTTGATTTATGAGCGTGGTCAAGGAACAAAGTGAACTTGTCTTTCAAGGTGTTCAGAATCTTTTGGATATTAGATGGTCAAAGTCCTTTTGGAAGTTAGTACATTAGACGCGGACGCATTGAAAGAATCTGTGATTAACGGGGGATCGTGGAAAAAGTTGCACTTAAAACTTCTGTCACGGCTGCACGAACAGAATCCCGCTTGAAACAAATGACTGATGAAAGACAAAAGCCCAGTGCCGAGGTAATTTTGTCCAAGCGACGAAAAGGCGCGGAGGAGCGGTCCCAAGGTTCATAGTTCTATTTCACTCCCATCTCTCACGCGTGCATTGGAGGCCACTTGACTCAAATTTATACTGATCTTTTATTTATACCCAGAAAAAATGGCAGATAAGAAACATAAGCGTTCTTGATATTGTGTTCTGTCATATCTCTCAGCCAAAGATTGAAATCCTGCGAAACAATTTTCTGAATAAATGAAAGAGCGCGCCCTCCTGAACCCCGGAGGAAAATAAGCCCGCGGTGCGAGTCGGAATATGAAACGGAGGCCCCCCGAATAAGTAAAATAGACAAGCGCGCCAAGCTTGTCACTTTTCCATTTGCTGCCCCCGAGCGAGAGCGCTTGAAAAAAATCCTCCCCTCATCTCTGCAGAGACCTTCGTCGTTATGCTCTATCTGCTGTACTGAATGGGGAAAAAAAGAGCATATCAGGCAAAGGAGGCTTTTAAAGATTTGCCCTGATTCTCCCAATCATTAAGTAGCAAACAACAAAAGTCATGATGGAGGCGTCGGCGCTAAATGCTGAGATGAGTGTCACGGACGCCGTAAACACGCTCGCCGTATTAGACGTAACGACGGGCTCTCGACAACAGCATCATTACACCGTAATAAGAGCAGCATCTCCTTGAGAGCGGCATTAAAATCGCATTAGAGCACACGAGAGCCGGCCTTGATGAGCGCTGAAGGGATGATGGTTCTGAGCAGCCGGGCCCATTATTGTGCCGCTCGCTCCTCCTTTGCCGCTTGACAAAAAAAAAAAGCCTCGGCGCAAAAGGTCATCAGCTTCTTCCGAGAAATTAACTCGAGAAAGTCGAGCCATTTAAATACGACGTGCGCAGATTGGATTGGATTCATTTTGAAAAAACAAAAATGTTCGATCCGTCAAATGACAAATGCGTGATGGAACAATGGTTATAGGGCAGAATGACATTCAGGGATCAGAGAGCATTGTCATTGTCTGCCCTGTCTTGAGGTCATTACCGCGCAAGAGCGATGACATCGCTGTTTGACAATTATTACTGTAAACCATATGTCACCGCATTGTAATTATGTACTCAACTGCGAGGATGCTCTTGTATTACAAACTCATTGGCAGCGTTGTTGCGTGAAATGGACCGTCGAGGCTTCCATCCAAGGTTGCTTCCGAATGCAACACGGTTTTGAATGTCATTAAAGTAGTTTTACGAAAGGGTTGAGCTGTGTGTTATGTCATCCTTGCTGACTGCTAAAGGTCAAAGGTCAATTTATTGGTTGGCAATCATGGTGATTGTTTTGGTTTTGTATTCTAGTTAGTGTTCATTTTTGTTTTAACCTTCCTTGTCGATCAAACTGACCCATTTAAAAGTTGTGAATAAAAGTGTTGAATGTCTTTTTTTCGTGCAAGATTTTTGCTTGGCACAGTATTAGTATACATTTTTGTACTAGGGGTATAAATAAAGTATTGCCTTTGTTACTTTGTGAGTGGGTTTCCATGCATAAAAAAAAAGAGTTTTTGACCATTTTAAACACACCTGCGGGTCATATTGACCCAGGCATATTATTGCTGTTTCTGGAGAAGGGAGGTGGGCGTGACAAGATTTGTTCATTTGCAGTGTTACACACAAAATAAAACGTTCTGAAACTTTTGGTTCATGAGATATAACCTTGGGTCAGACTGACCCAGGATGTAATATTATTGCAGAGAAATAATGATAACACACAGGTATAAATTAATTATTGCCTTGTTACTTTGGGAGTGTGTTTCCTGACAAAAAAGCCATTTTTGATACTTTTTGGATAATCAAACATGCCTCTGGGTCACGATCACCCAGGAATATTTTTGCTAGTCTTGGGCGGGGTCAAAAGATTTGTTTTGCACAAAATGGTTAATGATAATTTCTCATGACCTTGGGTCAAACTGACCCAGGATCAATTACCATTGCAGAGAACTATATGTAACGCACACAGGTATTAATTAATGATATGACATACAATATGATAAAATAAAAACTAGAGTTTTTGACACTTTTGGATCATTAAACAGTATTTTGTCCAATCCTTTGATCTTTACAACACAAGCATTTCACATCAAAGGGAAGCATTGAAAGAAGTGACCAGCGAGCTGAAATTTCACCCAGATAGTTATTGCTTAGTAATCACACAAAGTGAAGTGTGCCATTATTGGCTAAAATGCTGAGAGAATGATGTGGAGGAAAATGACCCCAAAACAATCAAATTATCATTACCTGTGTCCATTGATTGGCTGGGTTAAACGGCATCACAGTGAGGCACGTGGCAGCCATTTGAGTTTGAGGTTACACATTATGGTTCGGTGTCCTATAAAGGGTTACAGAAACATGAGCGGGATAAGGAAGAGGCGAGGCGAGGCAAGGCGGCGCTGCATAAGTAGCTCATGTGGAAATCATACAAAGCATCCTGCAGGCAGCAGGTTCATTTTATGGCTCCATCTATTACCACTCTGTCATTGTTAATTGTCTTCTTTTTACCTCGGCAGGATTCTCTAAATTGGTCCTATCGAATGTGACAGGAGGAAGAGCATTAAGCATCTGACAAGATGATATCTAAGTTCAATTTCCTACTCCTCACCTGATTTATACCTGCAGCACATCATTTTCCTTTCTGTCATAAAGACCTCGATAAATCAGCGGTGCTCATGGAAGCGCTGCACAGCAGCCTTTCTTGGATTTGTATCCCCAGCGTTTGCTATTAGGAAGCCATTACAAGCGCATTTTGCTCCCTCAAACAAAAATGATCAAATCTAATACAGGCAAGATTAGAGAGATAAAGAGAGAAAAGCGCAGACGGAGCTGCTCCAAACAGCCCGCTATCGCAACAATATGCTCTCAAACGCCACGTGTGCACATATATATATATATATATATATATATATATATATATATATATATATATATATATATATATATATATATATATATATATATATATATATATATATATATATATATATATATATATATATATATATATAACACATTTTTTTTCCGACAGCGACACTGTTATCCATCTGTTTGGACAAAATTGCTGTATCATGGTATAAATCTGGCATACAAGTGACATATCCTCTAAAATAAAAGGCAACATTAACTGCTCTATCTTCTAGAGGCCATGGGACGAACGGGTCATAAGCTCAGTCAAGTGTGATGGCAGTTATACTGTGTTTTTACTAGACTGCAGACAATTATACTTTGCTCCTCTCGCCATAAGAAGACAAAGTGCCCGGGCTACAGCTGAAATGATTTCAAATAGATTTTCCAAAATGTCTCTTGGCAGATTGCTTCCATACATTATTTCACTTAAATGGAAAGGGGAGGGAAAAGAGAGCGAGCCCGTAACACAAATCAATCACGGCACTTTAGCACACGGAGAGATGAGAGCTTGCAGTGTGTGTGCGTGTGTGGATAACGTTGAGAAGATGTGCACACAAGGACGCTGATAGGATGAGCCGCATCTTAGCTGAATGATGACACACTGTATGCTTTGGTGGCGAATTGCTAGCGTCAAAAAGAGAGAATTAATGCATATTAAGCTCACCTGCTGACTGGAGCACTTCTTTTTTCAGGTAGCAAACTCCATTATGACAAGCTTATCTGAGCCCTTAAAAAAATGATAAAATGTGATTATTTGATGATATCAGCTGACAAATAGTGTAGTAAATTGCAAGAGAGATGTTTCTCATTAAATTGTAATTATGCAGGTGTGTCCAAACGTTTTTCTCAGTAGACGCTATTTTTTCTCCAAACTTCTGTTTCCTAGTGCCTAACATCAAACAGTTTTGCTACTTTTTTTTCTTAATAGGATTGCGGGCCATGTCCAAAATGTACTTTTAAATTTATGCCAAGGCCTGCCAAAATGTGGATGGCGGGCCGCAAATGGCCCCCATGCCGTAGTTTTGACACACCTGATACATGATAGCTGAAACATATACAATGAAGTTGGGTAGAAATGACTGCGCTTTGATCAATAAAAAAATCAGTTTTGAGATATTTGAGAGACTTCTCAAAGTTCAGTTTTTCAAGTGAAATGTTAGCAGCTAGCAGCTAACGCTACATAAAAAAACGGATTTAAAATGCATGTAAGTTTATCTCAGCGGCTAACAATAAGAAAGGATCGAAAATATATCGATACAAAATTGTTTGCGAGTGCTTGCATTGATTAATAATATAAATGCAATATGAAATGTATTAAATAATAAAACTAAATAAATCAACTTATGAATGACAATTTATTGAATAATGATTTCAATCTCGTACAATGACAATTAAGAACTATTCGATTCTAGAATTAATAATTAAATAAGTGCTATGTATTTATTTGGTAGCACATTATAATTATTATTATCACTCTTTTTAAAAGTAATATTATTTCAACAAACAAACAAACAAACAAAAACCCAGCAACCATCGCGTTTATAGTTCGTGAACGGTATGTCACCACCTGGGAACAACAGGAAATATTGCCTGGATACCACACCCAAAACGACGGTCGACTGATATAAAATGTGACGTTTGGTTTCTTCTTCAAGGTTGTGAAGAATGTATCTTACGTCGGCATTTTATCACTGAAGGAATAAAGCGCACTCCTTGAAAACGACAGGCCAGGTAAGTAGATCACAGGTGTATGCTAGCAGTGTGTCATTAGCAAATGCTAATTCCCCACGTAACGCAAGAATTGTACAATAAAGTATTCCTAAAAATGCACTTTACTCAATAGCTAATTTATATTACGAAACGACCCGTCACTTCCTTGATTTTTATTCGATTTTTTTTTAAACAATGAACACTTTACGAAAAGGAAATGAATAATTCACAATTAAAAACGTATAGAGTCCGACCCCATTATATTTTCAGACGTCATTTTTATCATGTCGACAGTAATATGACGTAATGTATCGACAATAAAACAAAACAGAAATAGACGCCCTAACAACTGCAACATTTCTGCAGACTCTCAATTCACAGCATCATTCGTGTATTTTTGTGCACTTCAAACTATAATCGAAAAACTTCAGAATACTTAGGCAAAATTGTTTATTATATCCTTGATACCTTATTTGTGCTGTTCTAAATTTGAATTTGAATCGTTGATAATTCTTTAGCTTTTTTGTTTCATAAAGACAGACAGGGTTTGTTTCATTTGTACTCTTCCATATCTCCACGCAGTAAGTATGTACAGTAATAATAAAATAAATTTCCATTTCATTCAAATGACTTAAGCCAGTTTTGTTTCATTATGCACTGTTATTGTTGTTTTGAACTGCATGATTACTCGCTACATTTTCTATCTGCAGTTATTTTTGCACCTCTGTAATATTTCTGATCGACACACAATCAGGCCTTACATTTGAAACGAATGATGACAATATGGTCATTAATGCTCAATTTTAGCTTGATGATTGGCAAGGAGCAGACACAGCACTCAGCACACTCACACACTTTTTTTAGATTTCAAGGAGAAAATTCTTCAGAAACCACCCAAATGGCAATCTTGCTAGTGTCCTTGATGTTTTAATGTGTGATGCTCGTCACATAAAAGTCAAACCAAGTGTATAGTATTGAGGATTTATAGCTATATTTAGGCCATAACTGCTCTCTGGGCTCTCCTGCAGTCTGCAAAGTCAAAATTCTAGCGCAACAAATCAGTGAAGATAAAAAAAGAAAAAAAAAAAAGAGGGTGCGAAACCTCAAAGATGACACTTTGAAATGTGTAATATGAGCAGCTGCAGTAACAGAAATCCATGAAGTAGAAAGTGAACTATTATTTGTTGTTTATTCCTATTTTGTTTCTTTTTAAAAAAAAAACTTTTTTTCTTCTGTTAAAATAAGTACAAATTATAAGATCAATATGGGAAAATTTGAATAAAAAATCAGAAGTAAACCTACAATTGGTATGGTCATTATTGAAAATCCATGGAGTAGAGGTTGTTTTTTTTAAATGAATAAAATGTATATGACATATGACATATTTATATTCTTAAAACTGGATTGACTTAAAGTAAAGAAATTGCAAAAATAAAATAGCAATAAAAAAACTTAGGTGTGTAAATGAAAATCTGTGATAGAGCGAAGCCACAATAACTGAACCAGGATTTAGCATGTAGCACACATGAATATTTTTTTTCTTGTCAATGTGACTGCATTTTTCTAGTCCTTAAAAAAATAAACAAATAGATGGAATTCAATATTCCTAACTCCGATCTTTTCCTTCCGATTCCGATGGCTGAAAACGATGTGATTGTGCCTTCTTCATGACAATATGATCGGGATCAGGACATCACAAGTAATTATTTCAGCGAATATGCAAAAAAAAACCTCTAAAGTCTCTTTGTGGACATGATAAGCCTGTAGGTATGGCAACTCTGTGCCAGATATTTTTTTTTTCTTTTTACTGGAATATTCCCCCTTGCCAACCATAATTAATTGCTTTACAGTCTTCAAGGCCATAATGCTCATCAGTTATTAATTAGAAATTCATTTCACTGAATAAATAATGCTCATGATTGATGATGAAAGTGGTAATTAGGTTCTTGGTGCAAATCACAGGGGGAAAAGCCTTTACACTAGAATCTAGGCTGTTAAGTAGTTGCTCATTTACGGTACTGCTGTTATAGCGCTCGTCATAAACTCTCGCCATCGCGGGAGCATCTGGATTTAGGGAGCACTAACCAACGTTGTAATTTGCTGAGGTTACATTTGGCACCCGGCAGCTTCAAGTCGCCGCTCCTCCTTTGTCCTCCCACTCTTTGTTCCATAAAACTACCAACAACAAATAACCTGTTATCATGCGGAAAGCCTACTGCGTATTCACCGACGTCAACTCTCATTAGGTCGTGTGAATTAAGAGCATAAAAACGCACAACGCTCTCACGGGTCTCTCATAGGCATCATATCGCCTTTAATAGTCCCTTTTTAAATGACGAGAGCAAAGTGTGAAAACTCAAGCCGTCTATGGCTCACTATTGATTTTACACCCAAGACCCGCGTGTAGTTGATAGCCTCTTTGATATATTTTCCAGCGAGCGCCGGTCCCCTTGGAGTTTTGTGGAAAATAAACCAGTCAATATACACCTATTAGGATTTCTTGATCTGAGCCCATAAAGCTGCGCTGTACAGTGTTTCCGATGCTCATTGCATCATAATAGCAACGGGAGCAGCGGCTATTACTTTTCTGAGATGAACCACCAACGTTTGAGCGGCTTGCTGAAATAGCGTTATTTTAGAACAATCGATTCGATTGACCCGCATTACACTGGAAACGCGATAGAACCTTAAAGGTCGAACGCAGTTGGAAACTGGTGGACCAGAGTTGTGTAGGAAGATTTGAAATGATTATTCTCAAAAGAAATGATGTCAGTTGAATTCATTAGTGTGATGATGCCTGTGTGTGATATCACGTTTTTGCTAAAGTCTTATTCAGAGTAGTATGCTAAGCTAGTACTGTACTTTTGGCAGCCTCGTGTGAAAGTGTTTGTTTGTGGTGAATTTAATTACAGTTGTCAATTTAACATGAGTTCAATGATATGTCTGCTTTATGATCTGCTCTATTTGAGGTGTTTTGCTACCATTTTCCGGCATCTGTAGAAAAGTCTGCCAATTGCTACTAAAATCTGTGAATCATTGACACTGTTTTTGGTGGGGCATGGTCTCCAGCCCCCTCACAAATAATTGATGTTTACTGTATACGGGCTAATGGGCCAGTTGCTTGCTAACTAGTGCCTTGCGCTACAGCTAGCTAAAACTAATTCCATTTCGTTTATCATCGTTTTTTGTTTAATGTGTCCGTGGTCACAGATTTCATAGCGCTTATTGCTCCAGATCTACACATCAAATTTCACATTTTACTCTTGGAAGTGTATGTATATTTAGTCTAAGTTTACAGTCAAATTTACAGTTGGACTTAAACTGATTATTTTACTCTCAAGTGTAGATTTTACTTTGAAATTTTACTCTCGGGACTACATTTAACCTTTTTATGGTAAAATGCACTGAAAATGAGTGTGTATGGATGCGGCAGAGATTCTCCACGCTTCACTTTTTTGTTACATCCGCATACACCTTTGTGTCATATTTTCCACGCAGTTTGGTCATTTTTGTCAGTCGCATGATCTCTGAGACTGAGAATTTCCTAAGCACAAAAGACCAAAAGGGAAAAAAAACAGGAGCAGATGATGGTTTAGCCTCATCAAACAAGGGTATCATTACCAATCTCTTTCTCCTGTCATCATGGAGGGGGGGGCAACAGTAACAGCGCTTTACTCGTCCTCCCTTGCAAACCGGTATCTGTCCTATTAGCAATTTATAATGGAGATCAAGAAGTAGTCAGTGCAGAATGAAGACAACTGTCTGCAGCCTTTCCTAATTGGCTTTATGTTCTCTTTCTGATAAATGGCTTGCCACTACCACTGAGTCCTGTGGTTTTTATTGCTCTAATAGGCCTCAGTAACTGGATTTACTAACAGATAGCGGGTCAAAAAGGACATAGAGAGCAAAAATGTTAATTAATATCAATAATGGCCAATTATTAGTTTGACAGAGGGATCCCAGCTAGTTGTGTGCTCTAATGACTGCGAGCTAACTTGAGGGGAAACACTAGTAAATTAGCATAAGTGTGTATGCGCGCTCCGTGGAGGTGCCCAGCAAACATCTGTTCTGTTAGAAATTCAAATAGAATTCTTATTAGTAACCCTGGCTGTGGTTGCATAATCAGTCATTCTTCTCTGGCCATTTTGCAGGCACTAACAATGCCCCTGTGACTGGTGGAACGCCTCCCTTTGGGCTTTCCAATCAAATGTGGGCCCCATGTGGACCTGCGCGTCCTAACGACAGACAGGCCAACGTGGAGCCGAGCTTTGTGCTCTGACAAGAGCTCAATGTATCCACCCATGACACATGAGCGCAGAATAGAATTTTTGATTTCACTACGGCGAGGAAAATATTTATTGTTCGGATGCTCCAGCATCTTGGTGCTAAGGGAGTTGACTCTTTGTAATCAATGTTTGACTTCCAACTAAATAAATGCAGCCAAAGCCAAACCAGCCGGCCTTACTGATTGTTTGCGCTGCCTGAAAACAAATAAAAACCCTTTGTCTTGTCGGCATAAATCCTACGTACAGTATATTTTACATTTAGCGCAAGCCTGGTTTAAAGGGGAAGTCAACCCCAAGTTTTTTTCGAGTAATATCTTCTCTGCGGTACTCTAAACAATCTCAATGTTTTCGATAAATAAAAACCGTATGCAATCATGTCTGCGAATTTTTATAAGTCCTTACTGAACCCCCAAATTTGCTACATTCGCAGATGCCAACTTATGGGCTCACAACGGTAGAATAGGCTAATGCTAATAATCGTCAAAATGCCAAATATCGATCTATCCAGAGTCCAAACAAGGTGTTCTGATTAACATTGCATTTGAAGAATATGAGGCAAAAAGAAAACAAAAAGAAACAACGGCTGAAGTTCAAACTATAGACAGAATGAAGGTCGTTCAAGTAATATGAGGCATATATGGAGAGTATGAGCACAACCTACCCATTTTTATCCATCTCAGGGTCGGCCATTTCAACACTGATTCACTACAAAAAATGAGCAACTGTGATGTCACTTTTAGGCCCCTACTGTTTAATCGACTGGCCAATAAAATCGGCCAAATATGGCCCTTCATACATCGGCCAAAAGTAATCGTTCAGTGGCTGGTGTTTGTCGATTATTTCAGCTTTTTAACCTTTATTTACTCATTTTTTAACATGAAATGCTAATTAGGTTTTTTCCTGCCAAAAATTGGCATCATCCTAAAAAACAAACAAACAAAACATTGGACGTGCCTTAATAAAAATTACTATTTTGTAGAGTCACTGCCTCCTGAGCTTTTTATCTTCTCTAACATTGCTCACTCTTTCTTTAAATCATGCGAGCTCTTGCAGTAAATCTGAAAGTGTTTGACTTCAATGGTGATTTACAAGTCTGCGTGTGACCTTCTCTTTTTGTAATGTAAGCGTGTAATTCTCCGGAGTGTAACGTCATGTCTGATCAGAGGAGCTACTCGTGTCCTCATCTCAGGAGTGCGTAAGTGAAAGCAGCTTAGATGGGCTGAAGAGGTCACCCTTAAGGGCAAAATTGTCACGAACAGTTTTGTCCAGACATTTATTAAGAAATTGTATTAAATGGTTTGAGAAAAAAACTTGAGTAAAACATTTTTTACTCCTAAATCCACTCCCATCACAAGGATGATGTACTAAATGAATGAAACGTTCAGGTAATTTTAGTAGTACCGGGAGCTAAAATTACTGTACAGTATTACATTTCCTGAAAAATGTTGCCTTCATTTTGTTTTTGTTTTTTTCATTGTACACACTGTTTTGCAAAGAACAGTGTGTGTAAAAAAAAAATACTGTAGTTAAATGTGAAGTAGTTAAATGTCAATGTCAACCATTCATTAATCCATACAACACCTAATCGGTAATGCAATTCACGTATCATCATTTTTGGTCATTGATAATCGTTGCAAGACCTGGTATAAAGTTCTTCAAAATTTCAGCCTCTCAACAGCAAATATTATGTTCTTTCTGTTCTTAACTTGATGAATAAAGCTTGTTAAGTAAAGGTCCACCATTTGCTTATTCAATTATAATGTCCACTCTGTCATAGTGAAACAATTGGGAAAATCCACTTTTAGAAATGAACAATTTAGTTGTTAAACATTACATAGTGAACTTGAATAATGAAGCTTCTTGTAAAACGAGAGTCCACCTTGTGCTTATTAAATTCTAGTGTCCACTCTGTCATAGTTAAAACAATTAGGGAAGAAAAAAACAATCATAGTAAACTGTGTAGTTGTTAACTTGCTAAATGAAGCTTGAGGGTCCACCTTGTGCTTATAAAATGCTAATGTCCATTCTGTCATTGTAAAACAATTGGGAAGAACAACTTTCAAAAATTCAAAAAACATTACATAGTTAACTTGCTAAATGAAGCTTGTTGTAAAGTCAGGGTCCACCCTGTCCTTATTAGATGTTAATGTCCACTCTGTCATGGGAAATTAATGATGATTTAATGCTAATCTCTGCTCTGTCAAAGTAAAACAATTGAGATGAACAACTTTCAAAAATGTACATGACATAGTTAACTTGCTAACTGAAGCGTGATGATAAGCGAAGATGCTTAGTAAATGCTAACATTAGCTGAAAATGTCCAACCTGTCAGCAAGCTCACATATTTTAAAGATTGCAAGTACATTGTAAGATAGCAGCTAATTTATTAAAAAGAAAAAGTGTGGGGGTTTGACCAACATAACACCCACTTAATGCGGTAAATTTAAATTCAGTGTAAAATCGAAACTTTTTTCTTGGGGGGTGAATTGGAGACACGTCTCAAAGGCACCTTGGAGCGTGTGATCAAAATTGACTTTTGGAGAAAAAGAAAACATTGTTGATTTTGGTGTGTACCTTTAAAAAAAAAAAAAAAAAAAGCTCCCACATTCCACTTAATACGCTTCTCCTGAATTAATTTGCAGTTATTAATGAAAAGGCAACATATGTCTGGTGCACAGTGCTGCATCCAACAGATTTGGTTGCAGTATACATGACTGGGCCACACCACGCTCGTATGTATGAAGTGGCTTTCGGCTTCACGCTCCTTTCCATCCCGTGGCCTCCGGTGTATAAATTTGCCTGATTGTGTTGGGTTCCCTTTCTTAATTCATTGCAGTTGGATTCCTCTTTGATGCCGTTCTGTTGTCCCTCAAACAATTGAAGTGAAGACAATGGAGGCATAATGATAGATCCGTGTACCCACCATCTGTAAGAGCATCTGCTCCCGTGCATCTGTACAACATGCTGGAGCGGGGAGCCTCAGTAATCTGCATAATAAGGAGAGGGCTTATCTCAGTCTAGTTAATAATCACAAGCAATCGATGCACTTCATTCCCCCGGACCTGACTGTTGGGATGAGGTGGGGGAAAAAAAAAAAAAGGAAAGCAGCAAAGTTTTTGGTATGTTGTATTCTCCGGGTAGTCAGGGGTCAGAAGCTGTTGATTTTGCCCGGAGCTACAGATTTAGTCGGCACTCAATTTCATCTTTTCATGAATACCATAATTATAGAAGGACGCTCCCGAGTTATCGTGCCGCTTCGTACTTTCTTATACTGTTATGGGGTTTCGAGCCTCCGCGGCGATGGAAGACCTCGACTCGGAATTGGATGTAAAGCGCGTACTCCTTGGCCAAGGTTGAGCAAAAAAAAATAGTCGAGGACCGTGTTTGTTTGTCCATCACTCTCTCGTTTGACAAAAATGAAGCAATAGACATGGCCTTCAGTAAAGGCCTTTATTTTGAAGGCCTTTACAAAGACATTGTTCTCCTTTTTTGTGTTACCAGGCGGGCGACTTCAGTTTTATAGTATTTATAGTAGGATGTATTATTAGCGCAATTGTGAAATCAAGGTTTTGCACAAGTGGCATGAGACATGTTTACAATGGTCGCTAACTACTTAATTGTAACGTTTAAACAAGCTACTAATAGCTATATTTTGCATAGTTATTTTTATTGGTTTTATACATTCATGATGTCTGAATGTTTTGTATTAAGTTAATTCTTTTTTTTAAATTTTTTATTTATTTTTCATTTTTATTTTTTTAGTAAATCAAACTTTTAAACGAACAATTGTTAGCTTCACGCCATAATCATTAATGGGGTCTCGTTTACACCATCTGCCAAATTTTATGCAAATTTTATGCTGTGTGTTTGTGACCGCTAGATAACTACCATAACTTAAAATAACCATCATGGTTAGGGCTGCAACTAACAAATATTTATCTCTTGATTAATATGTCAATTGATCGATGAATCAGTAAAATATAAAAAAGAAGACACCAATTAATTCTAATTTGGTCCGTAACTTGTCAGGAAAATGGATTTTTATTTGTAAATAGCTAATATTTGCAGCAATACAGAACTAGGAGAACATTTAATAGTAAGAGCCTGAAAGAATGTAAATTAATGTTGGTCTCAAATTGGTTACCTACGCAAATGTTCGTGAAAGTTCTTATCGCTGCAGAATTCAACGACAACAATAATCATTAAAAGTATTGCAGGATATCTGAACGTTTTTCAGAAATTTCGCCAGCAGTCACAAATGTTCACGAGGTTCATGAGGTAGGAGCTTAACCGATTATCAATAATGCTTATTAATTAACTTCACAATCGCTTAATCGTTGCAACTCATGTTCTTTCACACTTGACGGTAGTCACGGCGTTGTTTAGTAGCTGCCTTTTTTCAATTATCAAGAGTTGCAAAAGCACTAGCATAGATTTCAGCAACATGCCCTGCTGTAAATAAAACAACGCTTTCAAAATATGCTGAGTTTCCGCTATTGGGAGTCATTTTTTTTCTATCACTTAATAAATGCCTTTGGGTTTTAAGAATCAGTATATAATTATTTTTTTTTAACAAACACTTGACAGTGGCTCAAAGGAATATAGGCCATTGATTGGATAGAAAGTGTACAATATTGAGCAAAAATGTAGCATCTTTCTTGGCAAGCTCTTGTTAAATATGCTCATTAAATCAAGTTGATGATCGACTGCGATATAAAGAAAATGTTACGTGCCAAATTAATGCAAAAAAAAAGTGAAAACAAAACAAACCAAGCGTGTTTACTTTTTATTTTACCGGTAATGTGAAATTCCCATTACATACTTAAAACGTTTTATGTTCAACAGCTGCATAAACATATACTATATTAGTCTACATTGACACATTCAAGCCCAAAAACATGTTTACATTTTTTTATGAATCCAGAGAGGAACTTGGATTTGTTTTTCTTCTCTCGAGCGCTTAGCTAAATCAAGTTCTAAGTATGCTTGGTACTCAAGTAATTAAATACTAAAGTAATTAAATACCAAAGTAGTCCCAGCCATTTTTAGACACTCCTTTGGCTCAACACTTGAAAAATAATAAACAATATTTAAATGTAATGCATTTTCACAAAACCGGGCTTACGTTGAAGAGATCAGTTTTGATTTCATGCCGAAATACAAATTTTCAACTGAGATTTGGAGGTCCATTTGGGGGTTTCAGCAAAAACAACTTCCTTAAGGTCTTTTCTCTCATTTTCCAGCAGTCAAAAGGTTCAAAATGTAATCAAAGTGAATTAAAATAAGGGATTAGTAGACGAAGCGCGACATTCAAAAATGGATGTGTTTTTCTGCAAACCAGGGATTTCAACTTGGCAACATTTAAATTGCTGTACCTTTTTTTATATATACTTTTAAAGGGTGTTAAGTGTGTAGAATTAGAAAAAAAAAACAATCTCTCCAATTTCAGAGACCTAAGCCTGATTTTGTGAAAACCGATCACAATAAGTACCTGGGACTGAAGGTCTGGACTCAACATTTTTTAAAAAAAATATGTCTTTGAGCTTGAATGAGTTAAATACGGGCTCTCCCTTCCGTTGCCGTTTCTCCTAATTAAGCATGCATGATGCTCCTCTCCCAGCTGCTAGGCTTCTGAAAGCCACCAGGCAGGTGTCTCCAGCCCCCAAGTGAGGCCCGAGACGGAAGACGCTCTCCGCAGAAGTGCAGGTGTGACATGTTAGGAGGAGTCCAGGTGCTTATTGAGTTATCAGAGGCAGCCGCCGCTTGTTTGATTTATCACCAGGGGTTTAGCGTTGCCATAACCCAGCAGCACTATATCAGACAACAAAATAAAACGCTCCGAAAACTACCCGCCGCTGTCTTGAAGCTACGATAACTTACGTCGGAAGCGCCGTCGGACGTCATGTGACAACCGTCGCTGATAAACTAACAATTCTTAGTAGTTGGTGTTGTGACAACGTGAAATAAATCTCAAGTGGAAGCACTTTGAGAGAGCAAAGTTTCACCTTGAATGCCTTGTAACTACACTAGGACACGTTGAAAATGCATTAGGGCCGAATAATATGGGAGACCCAATGTGGCACGGAGGCAAGGTGATAAATTACACAAAAAAAAAAAGCACACTTCTAACCATCATCTTGAATTAACAATATTAAATTAACACGACACGCAGATTTACATAAAGAATAACATTAAAAAAAAATCTTTCGTTTAATCCAGTTCAATCTCTCACGGTTAATTTAATCAAAAAGAAAGTATAAATTGTCAACCAAATTAATCAACATTAATACCTGCAGGATTTTTAGTAACGTGCATTGTGTTGCTTTTTAACTGTATATGTAATGTGTTTGCATTTTATTTTTAGTGTGTTTTAATTGTTGCTTTTTGCTTTATTTTAGCCATTTTTCTGATGGCTTGGAAACTACTCATGCAAATTAGTGCGATTAAATTTGATTTTTGAAATGTTCATTAATATACATTGTTCCTCTATAACAAATTAATGAAGGGAATAAAAGATACTTGATTGTCATTACTGTAAAATGTTAACCAGCAGAAACAAAGAAGCAGTAAACTATATTTTAATAGGCCACCCGAGTGCTGGGGTTTCAATAATATAGAAAATGTGCACTAAGCTGATGTAAAATTTGAAACAATTCACTTGCTTTTGGTAAATTGAAGGGTTAGAAATTGTTTTTTGTATAGAGCAGGGCATACATAGCATTGTTAGCCACCAAGATGTAAATGCGGTACAACGACAATTAATATTAAAATTAGACCAATGTATACGCACACTGAGTGCTTTTAATATCTACAAACGATCCAAGACCACTTCATGCCGTTAAATTACAGAAATATAACACAGCTAGTTTACTGATCAACATAACACGTTGAGGCTAATCACTCAGAGGCATTTGATTAACAAACTTTGCTATGTCGAAGGAAGAAAAGCAGAAAAAAACAAATGAAACGTCTTTGTTAAAAAAAACTTGATTTTGTTAGCTAGCACTATTTTAATCAGTGCAAACGCTAATAAAGAAAAAAATAGGCCAATGTAGCCAAAAACTGAGGTTTAATATCTGCAAATGGTGCAATACTACTCCATATTGTTACAGAAATATACATACAGTCGGGAATTCATTGATTTCATTAATCCATTCATTGATTAGTATGAACATTTAAGGCTAATCATGCTAAAGCATTTTCATGATCTTACTGACAGGACACAGTAGTTGAAAAAAAGTATTGTCAAATATTTGCTGGGGGCGTGATTTTGAAAATGAAACACTGATTTGTTAGCATGCTTGACTTTTAGCAACAATGTCAGAAAATTAGTCCAAAATATAGACATAAATTGAGGAGGTTTTAATAGCGGCAAATGATCCTATACCACTCTATGCGATATGTAAAAAAGAAATATATTTTCTGGAGTTTAATGATCTTTACTATACCTCAAGAAAGGAAAGTGAAAAAACAACAAAGGCAATTTGAAAATGAAACAATATTTTTCGTTAACCAATGAGCAAACTGGATTTTTTAGCAACAATGTAGCTAGAATAACAAACGTCAAAACATAATGCTCTGCACTGCCTTGCATTTCAAAATACAGGGGTGTCCTTGTAGCTTAAAATACTCCTATTTTAAGCCTTGTCTTTTTTTTTTTTTTTTAATCTGCTGTTTATGGGGTTGCGAGGAGGCCGTGACATTGTTGGGTCGTGTTTTGACGCATTAATTGGATAAAGGGTTTTTCATCACAGCTGCTGGGAAATTAAGAGGAGATTGAAAGCCCCTGATGTCTTGTAATTAAGTGTTTCATATTGTGCGGCTTCACTTCCACCAGCGGCGCTCTCTGACGAATGGGCCATAAAGGCAATGATAGCGCGCGTGACCGTACAAAGGAGGCCAAAGGGGCTCCTGTTCCGTCAAAAGCTAAGGTCAGGAGAAAGCAATTCAGCCCGTCGGTTACATGTTAACACCAACGCCATTCGGATAACACTGCTGCGAGCACAATAGGAATTAAGACGTCAATACAATTTTGGCCGGGCGGCGGCGTGCTTAGAAAAGCAAATGTTCCGCCCAGTGTGCTCCGGCAGAAAAGGGGCGTCCTCTCCCTAAACAAACCGCTGTCCTTGATATCAGCTGGTTAATCCACCCCTTTTAGTGGCTTTATTGGCTCATTCAAGAGGGTCTTTTGACATTCCCCCTGCTCTGTTAAAAGGTGACTGCATCTCAAGTGAAATCTGGAGTGTGCTTTACACAAGCGCCGGGCCCCATGTGGCTCCCGCCTCCCAGCGGGCCTGTGATTTTCCTGCTTTAAGTGTCTACTGTCAACACTAATTTGTCCCACTCCTCCTTCGCCCCCCCCACCCCCGCGCTGGGGAGGAATGGCTGGGTGACGCTCTCCTAAAGTTTTAATAAAAGATCTGCTGTTTTCTGGGAGTCCAACAAGGGCTTTAAAAGCCACAAAGGCAATAAGATGCCAGGTAATGATTACAAGACTCCAGCAGAGGCAGTTAGCCATGCCGCATTTCACAAAGCTAGCCGCGAGGGTGTGCAGGGGGGTTAAACGCAAACCGAACTGCAGATACCATCTCCAAATCAGAAGTGTGCTCTCAGCATTAAATTAATGCCATTGAAAAACAAAGGGATAGTTTTGTTTATCTTGTTCTACAGATCTGAATTTCCTTTTAAATATTATGGTCAAAATGATCTTCCAAGTAGCTCTTGAAGCAGATAAGCATTTTTGGGGGTGTATGCCATTTAATTGATGATTGATGACCATTTTTTTTAGGCTGAAAAAAAATACTGTTTATTGACCGGCATATTCATTAAAAAAATATAATGAAAACAAGTCTTATTAGTTATAGTTATTAGTTATATATGGATTTTCACTATTCACAGACTGGTCTGGTATCAATTCCCCACAAATAGAAGAGGTCATCAGTTAATATATTGGCATAAAAAAAAAGAAAAACTTTTCAGTTTACGAAATGCATTGTGTGGCACAGTTAATGAAGTTATAAAGTTATTCATTCTTATCATATTTATGTTATTCGTAGTAGTACCCTCATCTCAAATATCGTTGTGCTGGCTATAGGTTTCGATAATTCTATCAATTTTTTTTTCACCGCATAAAAACCTGACATTTTTAAACAGGGACGTATAGACATTTTATATCCTCACGACATAAGAAAGACGACAAATTTTTTTGAAAATATATCTGCAATATTATATGAGTAGTCCACCAAAATGCCATTGGTTCCTCGTTTATAGTTTGTGAACAAAATGTGTGAACATTGCTCTAAAGAACCAAATCAATTTTCACGCTTATTTACAAGTTGCAAGTCAGTTTTCACCCAATAACTGTTCATGCGACTGTGTCACAATACAAAGTAGAAAAACTGCTTTGTAGCACCGGTTGAAATTTCATCCATCGGATTTCCGCGGGATTAATAAGAGCAGCATGATTGCATATAATAGTTTCTGACATGTTTTGCCGAACACAATTTCAGCAACCGACAAAGTAAATTGCTCCATTTCATTTATGTGCCTTTAATGTTTGAAGGAAAATCAATGGGAAAAGTAATTCCTCTCCTTCGTTTTAAGCAAATTCCCATCTATTTGAATGATAGGTCTAAAGGAAAGCAGTCAAGAGACTTTCTTTTCAATTATCGCTGACTTGTTTACATGGCGTTGGGGCCGGACATACAAATCTCATATGGGCTCTGCCACTGCCGGGGAAGCCAAATACAATTTCACGAGCGAGGTAGGCAAGAACCATGTAGGAAATTGTTCAATATCTCAGTCGAAATCCAATTTATACGGCATTGTTTAGCCGCGCAGCGTATAGTAGGGTTATGGTAATGTAATATGCATAATTCATACACCTTGGGCCCCCTCCTCATTTGTGATTCGGCTGCCCCGACTGTTCATCTGAAGCTGAATTAATGCTACGTTGTCCATTAGGCGACCATAACACTGCCCAATGCTGTCACACACTGGGTTTGGACTCAAATTCCATCGAGGCTAATTTCCCGTTTTGCCCGACGCTCCGAATTGCTTTACAAAACGCTACGTTTCTCGATTGGATTGCATACTGATGACGTTGACACGCCTTGGTAATTGGAATTGGCATTTTCTTTTCTTTGTTTGAGGAACGCGTGTTTCGTATGGAAGCGTGGAACTGCCAAGTTGCTGCCAAAGTTATTACAAAATAAGTCTGCTAAAAAGAATTTTTTTAACTTAAGAACGCACGATTTAAATCCCTGTGGCATTATAGGAAAGAACGCTAAGATTTGTTATTATTTAGCTTACAATTTGAATTTATTTACAAGTACACTCGCACATATTTCAAACATCATATATTCAAGAGCATATCGGGGCGACTCGGTGGCGACTCGGTCCGCCTCACAGTTAAAGGGACCCGAGTTCGAATCCAGCTGGCTCCGGCCTTCCTGTTTGGAGTTTGCATGTTCTCCCCTAGCCTGCGTGGGTTCTGTCCGGGCACTCTGCCTTCGTCCCAGACTTCAAGAACTTACATGTAGTATCGGACGTACTAAATTGTCCTTAGGTGTGATTGTGTGGTTGTTGGTGTCTGTGTTCCCTGCGATTGGCTGGCAACCGGTTCAGGGTGTCTCTACTGCTCGAAGCCAGCTGGGATAGGCACCAGCAAGCCTGCGATCCTTGTGAGGAAAAGCGGCTCTAGAAAATGGATGGACGGATGTTCAAAAATACAAGCAAAGAATTTTTCACGTACTTGTAAGCTAAATGACCTCATGTTGCATTCTTTCCCGTAAATAATTCTGATTGTATTTGCAATACGTTTGAACATTTTTGCAAGCCGACAAGGTTTATCCCGCATCGGCAGTTGCGTAGTTTCGGGATTCTGCGTTTGAGCTTGTCCCGTTTGGCGTGTCGTGGCGGCGGCAGCGCAAAGAGAGAATGCCGGATGTGGCTTGTTATTCTCTCCAGAGTTCACTTAGAGAGCCCTGACTGCTGCAGTTGTGACCTTCATAAGACACGGTCTCCCTGCTGGGAACACATACACAGAGCACGTCCACTCCACAGCCGGCACTCATTGGGTCATGATGGGGCTAAGCAGTCCCATTAAAGCGCGCTCATCTAGGCTAGGCTCACCAGCACATGGCATCAAGATGGACTGGAGCCAAGTGGTCCTGAGCCCCTTTCTTTCTCCTGCTTCGCTACTAATAACCGCTAAATAAATGTTGCTTTTGTTAGAGCCGCATCTGTGCCCCCTCCTCGGGATCCCATTCTTGTTTCAAGCTGAGCCGGGTGTATTATAAATCCATTTTTTGGACGTGTCGCGGTCAGTTTAATGATCATTATGTGGCTCAGATGGAAAAACAAGGGAATAAGGTGAATCAATGTTCGATTTTACGGTGTGACTTGATTCATGGCTTGCGCTATGATAAATGGGCGTCTTCCCGCTTTGAGACTTAACTGTTGTGAAAGGAATTTGTATGTTGTGTAGGAAAATTCACCGGAGGTGCCTCCCGGCTTGGCTTTCAGCGTTTCGTCCGTTGATTAGTCCTGAAAGGCCGTAACATTATTTAGCATGCCGCGTTAACTAATGCTGACAGATGTCGAATACTTCAAGGTAACTGGAAAACATTTCAAATATTCATCATGCAATTATTCACAAGCCCTTCTTGTAGATTTTTAAATCCTCAAGTGCTTGCTTTTAATGCCGTTAGTCAAATGAGATGCGAAATTGACGCGCCTCTGCCAGCTTCTCGGGAAGTACGCGGGCATGTATAATAGCAAGCAGGTGAGCTGATCTCTCGTTGATGGGAGGGCAAGCTTCACCTAAAGGTAGCCAAGCAAAGAATTAATGGTTTACCAAACTGCATGCCAACGGCGAGGGGAGGGGGGGGGGGGGGGGGGGGGGGGTCGCTTTCTTGCGGTAGCTGACATGACGCGACCAGTCAGACGTAAAAGACTAAAATGTAAGTGACAGACGGAAACTATCACGAGGTCTGCGAAGCATCCGCGCGCTGCCGTGGGTTTCTGTCCAACCTTGGAAATCATTTTAAAAGCGGGCTAATGATCCTGCCCAGGTTCCAACAACACTCACCTGGATTAGCATACTGTTGATCTGCTGAACCGTGTTACAACCACCCCCGTCGAAATACGACAACATTTTCAACCATTAATACGTTGTCCACGTCATTTTCATGCTGATTTTACTACGTGCAATTTTCATGTTACTGATAATAAATGAATATAAAATCATACTGAAAAAGTTATATGGTATTACTGTGAAACTTGCAACCGCCTTGTTTGCTGCCCTTTCCCTCTTTTGCAAAAGATTATTTTTGAGTTTTTGCCTTTTCTTCGGTCTCTTATTATTAATAAATCTCACTGTGCACCCCAAGTCATGCTCATATAAGGCTGTGCGATATGGACCCCAAAATAAAATCCCCATTTTGATTATAATCAAAGTAATAAAACCAACAAGTATATCTAAGGAAGGTTTGATTGATTAGAAATAGCTTTTAAGCCATGTGCAAAATGTTCAATCAATAATGTATATTGATTTAAAATCAGTTTTAACCTAAACGTATTCATAGCAAAATAGCGGATATCCTACTTAAATGCCACAATCAAGTAAAGTACCTAATAAACATTATGAATTATTATGCAAAACCTCGATTTCACAATGTAGCCAACTTTCAAATGTTCCATTTTTAAAATGACAATTAATTGCAAAAATAATCAATATATGTGGTTCAAAATTCCTCTAAAATTTATATTCATGACAAGGTCTCTCTCTCTCTCTCTCTCGCTCTCTCTCTCTCTCTCTGCACTTCCACAATTTGGCCATATTTAATCGCTGCTTTTAATTGAGTAATTTGAATACCTGCAACGAATCCTCACTTATTGTGCCAGCTCACTCATTCTTCAGCCCATTGCAATAACAACAACCAAAAAAAGCACACTGTGCTATGTAATTAAAGTAATCTTTAGGGGCCTTATTTTGCTCTGCACACAAAATTTGAAACTTGAAAAATGGCATAGTAATGTATTTGTATTATATAATAACGAGTCCCACGCAGCAAATTTATTAGCCCCCATTCCGAAAAAGCCCCGGCAAAGCAACTTGCATACCATAATTGGCATCTTGCGGTTTGCTTTCCTGAGGAGAAAGTGAATTTTTATACGCCCTTCATAATAAATAGCATATTTAAGCACCCAGGAAATCACTGCAAGACATCCATCCCACATCGTTCCATTTATTCTGGAGTGTTTAATTAAAGCTCGGAAACTACGCGCAATTTGTGTCTCAACACTCGAAGACTGGTTATTAGATATTAAATTGATGCATAATTCAGCCAATTAAGAGAGTAATCACACAAAGTAATGTAATGTAAGTTAATTATTACGGCATAAGCAAACAGTTCATCAATGCTATTTAATGCGGCGACTCTCTAATATGCTCAGCAAGCGTGGAAATTTCCCCGCATCAATGTTTTGATGTGCTTATTAAACATACCGGCATTTTCATCCATCTATTTATGTCGTTCTTTCAAGGACACCGCCTGAAAACCAACAATTTGCCACCCGCCCACCCCCTCACGTATGAAGACATCCGACAAAAGCAGACCTTCCAGCCCCGCTTTTGTTTTCCCGGGGTAAACATGCGTGTCACAGCTGACCTTTCTCGGGGTCAGGCTGCTTTTTATATCGGCGGACATGTTTCCAACTTAATAGAACTGTTTAGCCCAGCTCCCCGGGGGCCCTATATTTATTAAGCCGCGATGAGTTGCATCTGTCTGGCGGAATCGAGAGGAGCAATCGGCCGGGGTCACGCGCGTAGTAATGGAGAAATATAGACGCGCGGGGACACGCCGGCGTGCAGACGCGGCGCTTTTGCGGCGGATAAATGCCCTCGCTCCCAAACAAGCTTCCATTTACAACTATCTCCATTAGTCGGCGTGTTAATCTTAAATGATTACCGTGCTCATTACAGACCCTTGTTGAGCGTTGTCTTATGTGTACCATGAACTGTGCCCTTTATTGGCAGGGCGCCATGCGCTCGTCTCGTCTCCTCTTCTTTCTGCGGTCTATCGATTTATCTTTGTTCAGCCGGCGTACAGCATCCCGTAATGTTGGTCATTTTCTTAAACGGATTTTAAGCCCCTGTCTGCTAATCAGGGATAATTGTCAATTATCACAAGGACCCATCAGATCAATTACTGCGGAATCGATGCAGCCACACTGGGCGCGCTTTCCCTTCCTCGCCTCCTGGAAATCGTTTAAGGCTGCGGCGCGCAAAGTTTTTATTAGGGCCCGACCGATTATGGTCCTTCAAACATTGGCCGAAAATAATGGAGCATTCGGCAAATATTCGCCCATTATTTTAACCGTATACCGTTGTTTACTCTACCCTTTTGCAGCAGTTTTATACAAGTGACAGACATACATACACCTTTATTAAACGGATCTAATTCTGCATTCAAAACAAATCAAATGTTACTTTTAGCCAGCAAGAATGAGATGAGGAACTAGGAGTAACCTGGATGCCATTAGACTAAACCTAGAGACAGTCTAAAAAAATCATAAGATACTTAGCACAACATAAACTAAGCTAAATTGTGTTAAATAGGAAAACCATTCAACTACTGCTAACAAAAACACTAATGACAAGTATTAATATCATAATTGCTTATCATTTGCGCCACGGATTATATGGTGTGAACCTAAAATGATATATTTTTTTAACCATTTTTATTGCTGACAAAAATAGTGAGCATTTGCATATAATTAACATCTATTCAAATGCACTGAAACAAATGTTCATTCTAATTTTTAAAATTAATCAATCGATTAAGCAGAGAACTGTATTTTTTTCTGCCAAAAACTGGCATCAGCCTAAAAAAAAAAAAATCGATATCAGGCCCTACTTTTTATACCAAAGAATGCTTTCATGTTCAAGTCCCATTAAAATGGAATTATAATAGATGTAGGCTAAAAAGTTCCTAAAACGTAAACAATCAAAACATTTTTGCTTTAGGTTTTGATAAGGTTGAGAAGTCAACCCAACATTTTTCTTACAATATGTTTTATGCACCTCCACATTGTATTCAGATTAATTTTATGTTTGTGGAAAATGACCTAAGCAACAAAATCCACCTGTTTTCGATCATCTCAGGAGGCGGCCATTTTGCCACTCGCCGTTAACCCAAAACGAAGTCGCTTTGTTCAGAGTTTTTTTTGATCTCATCAGATTTCCCTCAAGGTCGCAGTTGCTCTAAAGACATTCCGAAAGAGTCTCAATTGCTGTGAAACAGTTTGGTTTTTCATTTCACGATGCGATTTTTAATATGTCAAAATGTTCATTGAAAATGTTCAAGTCTATATGACCAAAACAGCTTGTGATCTGTCAGGATTCTTTCAAGGTCGTCAACATTTGCCAAAATTTCTCCAAAGTTTAATTTTTTCTTTCCTGTGGGTCGCAAGAAAATTTATCGGCGAACATTTGGCAAGCTCCGGCGATATGTTTGGTATATTTTGGTGAAGACTGATCTTCACGGACACTTGTTGTTTGCCCCTCAGTGGGATAGGTCCTTTGATTGTTTTTCTTGTCGCAAGGAAGTTTCGAACAAAAGGTTAGTGACGGTAGTCGCTCTTTTATTCTCTTCAGGTTTCGTTCAAGGTCGCAATTGTTCTTAAGACATTCTGAAACAGTTTTAGTTGTTCTGAAATTGTTTCATTGTTTTTCAGGTGGCAAGTAAATTTGGAAGACTTTCAGAATTTGCTTTCAGAATTATTTTGACCTCGAATGACCCATGATAAATCCCTCTCGTGAAGGCGCGTTTACCCCCATGTCAAAATCTGCAAATTTTAATGGGATAGAGGCGTAAACACTGTTAGAATTTAGCAAATCTTTTGCGTAGTCCAAGCGGAAGCTTTTGTGGTACTAGCATTTTGAAAATAACTAGCTTACTAAATCTAAAGTTGCAGCTAAAACTCATTCCATATAATATTTTTAATGGTGCTCTCTTGCCGGAAAATCAATGCGGGCTGGAGTTTTATTGCGCTAGCGTCTGGAATGGTGAGGGCCTTATTATTGCTGTGGTTTTATCGCACCATAATGGTGACAAGCCTATTGTTACCTGCGCAGGTTTGTGTATCATACCTTCTCCCGCAAACTGAGCCGAGCTCCCTTTGGCTCTGGCAGGCCGGATGACTTTTGTAATGAAAGTTAATGTCACGGCGTCCTTATTTTCCTGGAGATAGTTACGCTTGAGCCTCATGAAGGAAAGGCGCCATTCGCCCCCATCGCTTCCGCCGTGTATGGAAACAAATGTGCTGCCGTAATGGAAAAGCCCGGTCAGCAGCCTGATGTATTATCTCCTCCTCAGCGTATTTATTTACACTCAGCTACTCCACAAATTGTCTTGTCATCTTAATGGGTGACAATTAATCTGTTGCCAAGCAAGCCGAGGTGAATGAAAGAGATGGACTTTATTTTCCAAACTTTGTTTCTGGCTTTATAGTGCTATTTAATGCTTAAATGTGCCACTCTGCTGTTTATGTCTGGTAAACGCAAATAATTCATCTGAGCGGAGCGTTATTTGTCAAATTAAGATGATATTCCTTTTCCTTTGTGTTCTTTGCCTTTTTTATAGTTTCCATTGGAGCTCTTATTCAAGGACAAACCTTCCCTTCAGCGCAGAGGAAGGACATGCTAAATCAAGACAAATGGTAAGGTCATCATTAAATCTATTGTCGCATCTGTAATGCTTAACGCGCAGAATATTGTGGCTACATATTAGATATCGAATCCTTGTTTAAGACCGCCGCCGGTGAGTTGTTGTCCGTTTCAATCTGTGTGAAATGTACAATAATCATTTTCAGTAAGTCGAGCAGAGATTGACATTTAACCAGTGTCCAAACTCCTCATATTTCATCCCTACCTGAAAGAGGCCTCCGTAGAGTGTAATCACACACACACACACACACACACACACACACACACACACACACACACACACCCTCTGCATCAGACCAAGAGAAAACAGAGTGTGCACTTTGTGCACAGCTATTTATATCAATAAGTCCCGTGCTGAGAGGCACAAAATGAGCGTTTAAACCGCAGGGCCCAGAGAGCTCGGTAGCAGGTGGGCAGGCTGCTCGGAGGTGTCTGGGCGAGAGGGGGTGTTCACTCTTTTTTTTTTTTTTTCGCTCTCTTTTACAGGTGTCGCCCATCTTGCCGCACGGCCGCGACTCTGGCAAGAGTTTGGAAGGGAGCGGGACAGCTGGAGCAGCCGGCATCGGGGAGGTAGGAAAGAGCCTCCTCTCACTGTCGGGGCCTCCGCAGGTCAGTGCCTCCACCCAAAGGGACGCTGAAGCGAAACGCTATCAATTCCCAAACAAAGGAGCCACTTCAGCCGCCACAAAGGAAACATATGTGATAGAGCTGACTCGTGAGCAGCAGCTCACTTGAACATGTCAGCCGCTTCTAATTAGCTTTGTTAAGTCCCTCTGCTGTCTGCCCAACTGAGGCCTCTCGCGCTCACATGAGGGCTTTTGTGTTTACCAGGGCAAAGGCTTGGACTTGCTCCCAAAACACACTTTTTTTTTGTTTTTTTTTAATTGCTTGAAAGGCCCACTGATTTAATTCTTCCTTAAATGAAAACTGAAGGACGTTTGGGCAAATGTGGATGAATTGACACCGTAATGTCATATTGATTTTGCTTGGGCGATCAAGCAAAGCTTTACAGCGCTTTTGTAAGGCTTTCGCGCACAGCTCCATCCGCGGTGCTTGCATGACACCTGCCCCTCCATCATCGGGATGTTTGGGAGTCATTACTTCACCCCTCGTGGCGCAGGCGGACATGTGTTCCATGTTGGAGTCCGTGCCGAGCGTCATGTGAACCTGCTGCTCGGCATAGTTGATGACATCCGGCATGATTCGACCTTGTAAATATTCTCTAGAACTGTGGAATATTTTCCCTCCAATTGTGTGTACCCTAAAAGGCTATTTCTGCCATGAGACACAATATATACGGAACTTTTTATTATTACTTTTTATTGTTTTGCTTTGTGATTCAAAAGATGTAGCCTAAATTTCTTCATGAGGGGGCTCCGATATGTTCCAAAAAGTTCTCAAACCACTTCGAGGGCTATTTAAGATTTTTGAGTTTTTGCAGGTCTCAGCTAATCTAACATAATGCTTTTTTACTCTTTCCTTTTCAAATTGAGAGCAAATTCATTGGATCATGAAGTATCTTATTGAAAAGTCGTGTAATAGAGACCCCTTTGCAAAATGTTGTATACCTTTATTTTGCAAATGTTTATACAGACTAATCAACTACATTTCAACAGGAACTCGCTAGATCAGTTGCTCTCAAATGGGGGGTATGTGAAGGCACCTCAGGGGGTATGTATGATTTTTTTTTCCCTGCAGGCATTAGCTAATATCATCTAGTGCTTTTTAGCAACTGTACAGTTTTATTTTCAAATTGAGCGCAAATTAATTGAAACATGAAGTAGCTTATAGTTCAATTGTCTTGTTGTGACTCTTTGTTGTGTGCTTTTATTTTGTTAAAATGTATTCAAATGCACATTGCCATTAGTGATGTCGTTTTTCGGCAGACGACTGCTCTGGTAAATGCTTGTAAACCCTCCACTTGAGGAACAGCTTTCTACAAACACACAACATTTTTTAAAATATATATTTTTTCTCTTTCACACAGTTGCTATTTTCATGTGAAGATATTGTAATTTGGAGTCCTTTATCACCACGACATTTAAAAAAGCAAACATCCATCATCTGATATCACCGTGCATCTAATATTGAATAATTTGTTGTTTTGTGCATTTTGATTATATTGCTTCTATAATGTATTGCTTTAAATTATGTGGACTGGTGTAATCTCTACAATAAGTAGCTGGTCATATTTGCTCTCGGCTAGGTTGAGTATATGCATCCATTCTGCGCAAAAAGTGTTAAGAATGATCAAAAATATGTACTGGTTGCTGAATAATTACCCTTTTCTTCATTCCATATGCCCGTCTTAATACTGTCAATGAATCAGAGTGTTGAGTTGGCTGATGTGAGCTAATATTAGCAAAGGGCTGTTAGCTAGCTACCCGTTAGCCATATTAGCTTTTTATTTTGTTGCTGTTTGTTCAATAACGTAATTAAAAGTGCACCAGTGGCTATCTATGACCAAATGGGAGAATTACAATAAATACTAACTGGCAACGCTAAGCTATATTATGTTAGCTAATATCAATAGCTTGAATTTGCTACCTTGAGTGGTTACAATAGTTGGGCTTTTAATATTCCTTTTTATATGCGTGAAATGAAGCGAGAACGTTCCACTTTTCCTCCCGGTGTAATCATTTCAGCCCGAGAAACACTATCGATCCAGACTTGAGCAACATAGCAAAGCTTCCTGTTTACATGCAAGAGGCGAATGATGAAAAACATCATGCCGTACGCCCTGATGAATTCATGCAATGCCCAGCGTATCCTCAGCTCCAGTGAGGATTTGTATTTAACCACGTCTTGTGGAATTCAGCCTCTGGCCCCGTTGGCCGCCAGACAGCGCAGTTCTTGAGAAGCATCGGGCCCAGAGCTGTGTGACTGCTGCGTGTCATGATCCCGAGAGCTTTGCTTTCTCTTTGACAGGAGGGCTTGAAATTCCCGGCTTGAAAAATTCTGCGAGATTATATCTCAGAAGGCGTTTGTGATGATGGCCCGTGACAGATGAAGCTTTGGGTGGGTGAAGGATCTATGAGGACGCAGAAGACTGTAAGTCTCAATAAAAGGTTTAGCCAGGATTCATATTTGTTTTGGCCTTATTGGATTCGCTGATTGATGAAAGTTTTGCTTTATTCTGTCATAAACCGTTTGAGACACATGACCGGACAAATAAATGTCAACGTATTTGTCCTGGGGAAAACTCATTTAAATAAAATTTCTGCAGCTTTACGCGGGTAATCAGGAGTAAAACCTATTCCCTCACTCTATTTACAAGTCTCCATTTAAACAAGCAATTTTCAATTGAAATTAGTTTTGTAAGCTTTAGCCAATATTCATACAGCATGGCCTAAAATACACAAATTAACCTCATTAGATATAATCATAGCGAAATAGAAACAACACCCACGACTGGTGCCACTGACTGCTTTGTGAGTTCACAATTTTGAATAAAAATAGCGTTAGCCAAACAAATATGAATCCAAATCTGGCATTATTTTCTGATAAGTGAAGCATACTGAGACATGCCCCAGCAGCTCAAATGTATTCTCCCTCAGTATTCTCCACTGCCAGCCATGACAGCAGATTGCCTCCTTTTTTGTTCCTTTTTCTCCTTTTTTTTTTTTTTTTTCTTTTCCCCCCCTGAACGCTAAGAATAAAAAGCAAAGTGCTGTTGTGGAGGAATAGCCAGGTAACAGTCTGGAGATGTCTGGCCAAAAGGGATTTGTCCCTTCAGGTACAAGGAAGGGGGGGGTGGGGGTATCCCTTGCTATTTTACATTTATGAATTGCTCAGCTGCCCAAGCATGCTTTATGCGAGTCAGGCCCTTGAAGTGTGTCATGGTGTCATACGACCGCTGCACGGGGAGGCTTGGCGCAGAATTTATCCAACAAATATGGATTATGTTAAAGTGGCCTGTGAATTGATGAGGATATGCTAATTTGTCCCAGATGGGTACGTGAGAAGCGGGCGGCGGGGACACGCAGCCTGCGGAAAGCAGAAGCAGTGTTTGGCAGGTCCATCATTCCGTCATTAAAGGCCACATTATTACTTACAACAAGGCTTGCATGACAATCGCCGCGATGGATGCAGCCCCTCGGAGAGTAGCCCGCCGTGTCCTTCAGCTTCCCTTCGCCCGTTTAGTTTTCTTCCCCCGCCGCAAAGCCGCTCTCTCTCAGCCGCCGATGCTGCGTAAGGGGATTTTTGCTTACCGCGTCCGCACATCGATAAGACGGGGGGGCCGTTACGAGCCGAAGCCATTCGTTAATATAATGAGATGCTTTTGCTTTAATTGATAACCGATCAGCGCTGATGAGACATTATGCACTTGTGGATACAAGGTTGTTGCTGCGTATGAACTGTGAGTTGAACTGAAGCACCTGCAAATTTGTTTAAGAGAGGCAAGGAGTCCTCTGGCGCTGTTGGCCCACCGGGCTGCGATTCTGCCGCTCCCTCGCATTGTTATTGAGCTAAGCTATTTGGTTTCTAGCTACACAAGCAGAAAGATAATAGTGGCTTTTGCTCAAGTGCACGTGCGGGACGCTCTTTGAAATCTGGATGAATGGCCAGCTTAAAACGAACACGTCTGAATGGACTCTGTCACTTTTGCTGGATTTAGTTGCGATATTGCATTTAGTGAAATGATGAAGGGTGATTTTTTTTTTTTTTTTTTTTAAAGAAAGCAGGAGGATGATTAGACTGGTCAACACACTTTTTTACTGCAAAACTACTTTGAACTTTTTGGGGGTATTTTGAGGTCACTAAATGTGAAATTTGTCTTTATGTATTGCCACCAGATTTGGAGTTATTCTGGATTATTTTTTAGTACTTTAGTAGTCTATGATCCAATTTTGAGCATAGACTCTCGAGGAACTATGCTTTTATGTTTTATTTGCGATATTTTGAAAAAGGTCTATGGTTATCGGCTTTAATATGCAAAAGATGTTTAGCAAACATCCAGAAAATTTGGCAATATTGGAAGTAAAGAACATTTTTTCGTAATGCAAGATGGAGATTAGTTATCATGAAATGCAAATGACGTCAAAACACTGAGTGATGATCAAACGACATTTCATAAACTGTCAAAAGATGTAATCAATCCATTGTCAAAATATCAATCAATATTTAAAAAAAAGAGGAAATATACAAAAACAGTTCTTTACTATTGAACAGATTTACTGTTACCAGTAAATCTAAATATTCTAGATGTTTTTCTCCATTAACATTGTAATACTATTATTATCATATACCGAGAAAAATAATTGAACTTGATGAATATTTGAATTATCTAGTAATATTATTTTGAAAAACTTCCATGCTTGTATTTAGAAACATGCCTTTTTCATAACTTATCAGAAAATAAGACAAAATGTTGATTGTTGTTTTCCATAATAAAAATCAAATGTTTATTTTAATTCAACGCAAACAACGATAAAATGTTCAGTTTAATGGAGAATGACAAATTTTCATCATAATTGCTAGTGAAATTCTGGGTGTTTAAACAATTTGAAATAGAAACCGGCATCTTACTGTTTGCCAATGATCAAAACAATATTTTGTTATTGATTGGTTGTTGACAAATCGGTTAATTGTCTTGATTCTTTCAGAGATGATTGAAACATAAATTGGATGCGATTTTTGAGAAAATAATTCAAATGTACCTTTTTTTTAGTAGTATTCTGCCTTGTACAAACTCAACTGAAAAATGCTCCGTCATTCTGTTTTTAAGTATCACTAACTTATTGAGCAATTTCAGTCAGATTTCATCATTGATTTCGCCAATGTAAAGCTGTATTTGGGTGCGCGGCAAATAATCGCTGACGGCACATCTGAACATATCGGGGATTATCATCACAAAAATGACAGAATTAAAGTTGTCAAGATGGGCTTTCCGCACCTCCCCCGAGATCTTGCTGAAGGAGTTGAGAGCGAGGGGGGGTTGGAGATGGGTGTTAACATTTGTCATAGACTTCTCGGCGCTGTATTTGCTGGGGGCATTGTTAGCACACAGCGCCTCCAGCCCAGGATTTGGCCGAGCCCCCGGCAGATGTAGACCCCGCCGTACACACACGTGCGCACGCACACTCCCATGTCTCCACCCACCCTACGAGGAGGAAGAATAAGATGCCTTGGGGCAATTCAGCGAGCGTGCATCACTTCAGATGAGGCACGTTAAGTGGCTTGTGATAAATTCGGCATGACAATCGCAAACACCATCGCTTTTGTCTGTAATTAATTCCAGTGGTGCCCGAGGCCTTCCTGGTGTTGCGACCGGTGTGGGCCAGCAGTGCTTTGCTAACGAGGACACATTACAGCCAGGATTACTGTCCAGATGAAGGCACCCTTAAAGGCTGCTTAGTGTGTGGTGGCGGGGAGATATCAAAAGTAAATTGTTTCAGAAACGTCCATGCATATGATCTGTAAAAATGGGAAAAGTATACCTGAAAATTGTAGCCTGTTAAACATTAGCAAAACAAAAAGCAATATCAATCACAGGCTTGATATACTGCAGGTTACGCGTCTGTCTGAAACTGAATTATATCAATCTTAATTTAAAACTAAAAATATTTTTGACCCACTGAAACGTTTGATGCAACAAAAAAAACCTAAATCAATTAAAAAATATAAATATAAATTCATATGGGACCTGAAGAAGAAGGTAAAAAACATTGAGATTATTTTTTTTTTTCTAAATCACATTAATAGATTCTGACAATGAGAGCATCACTGCACCACCTGGTGCTGTGGAGGTGTAATTACACATCACAAAGCAAAAGCAAAGCCTGTTCCTGAGGTCATCTGCAGAAGGACTGGACTAGAACAATACAAAAACCAACTCATGAATCTTGAGTTCCAATAAAGTATTTACTGGTGCTGGTGAAAGCATATCTTAGAGAAATGAAAATGATGCCTCACCAATTGTATAATATTGAAGGGCTTTATTGTTTTTATTTCACAATTACAAAGGTTCAAAGTTTTGCTCCCATCTTTGGAATTGTAGCAACAATGAATGATGCAAGTAGGCATAGAATATAATAATCCCACAGATTGCACTTTTAATATTTGGTCCAATGGGTCCAACAACTCAGTGTTTCTCATTGGGCGGTAATACGGATGCATTAATTAACGGCTTGTACTTCTGAGTAGTTTTATGGCGGCTAATGTCCCTCATTAAGCGAGATATAGTTACTCAAGGACATAAAAGAACCCCTCGGCAGAACCATTCATCCTGATTTTACTTGCGAGAGTGCTCGGGTATCCACCTTAACCTCTTTGCTAATGTTGCATCTCTGGGCCTGGCGGTCTCCCCCGCGTTTGCCGCCTCCAGCAGGGAGAAATCGAACACGCCACCAATCTGTGTCATTACGCTGTCATCGCATCAAATCACATGATTAGCTTCAGGGGCAGTGGAGGAGGCGGGCTTTGGCGCGGCTAGCTTTGGCCATCCCCGGGTAATGGTCCGCTAGTACCGTGATGGAGGGTTGTGTGCTGTCCTCCGTGCTGGGCCAAGGATGCGCCATCATTCAGCCTGCCGCTGATGGCCTCAGGGTGAATCATGTTCCATTTCGGTCGTTCATGTATGTACGCGCGTGGTGGTGTTGTGGCCCCCTTGGAAATTCACTCAGATCAGTTTGTGTTCTTTAATGACTTAGAAAGTGGCTGTTGCGAACTTCTGATCATTTCTGTCGAACATTGACCACCGGTTTCGGTTGGTGATGTAAACACGCGACTGCAGATTTCTCTCCACGGCAACGGACACGAATGATCGGGGTGGAGCGGTGTCCAAATCACTACTTCACACTGTCAGCTGTGTTTACACCCACGACGCCGTGCAGAGTTTTCCCCAGTGTACTTTAAGCCTGATAGGCTTTTCCTGCCCCCCTGCCAGGCAAAACGCCACAACCATCGATGAGGTTTTGCCCTGAGGCGGCCGCCGTCTGGTCGACTAATATTTTTTTCTAGACTGACCCTGACCACCAGGCTTAGTAAGTTTTCTGCGGAACACACTAGCATGAAATAGTGTTGGGAAATACAATCTGGCCCAAAAAGTCAGTCTTTTTTTTTTTTTTTCAGTCCTTCATTAAGCCAGTTTTTGTCCCTCTTTATTTCTCAGTCATGTTTTCAGTCTTATTTCATAAACCCAACAAACATTCACGCAAACAAGATTCGGGTAACTTTGTTACTATCCTTTTCCTCGATTGGAAAACCAAAACGTTGCCACACAGATGATTGAACAGAAATTGGACCATCATGTAATTCTCCTGTGTACTGTACTCCATCAAGCGCTTTCTTCTTTTCAATTGACAGTGGATTGCAAACACCCATTCGGTGCATACCGCCACCTACTGTACGAGAGTGTAGCAGTCGTCCCATCAGCGTAGTTGCCCTCCATTGCACTTCTGGCTTAATAAGCCGTACCCTCCAAAACAAGTGAAAAAGGAAAATAATCTTGTGGCTTTCAGGAGTGAGAAATCTCATGGCGTTGCTCTATATATAATTTACTTTAGCACTTCAGTTGAATCGATTACAAACCCTAAAGTAATTGATTACTTCAGTACTTTAGTACTGAAGTATTATTACTTGATAATCTAAAGTAATCAGTTTATAAAGTAATTGGTTACCTTTAGTGCTTAATTCATTTCATACCAGCTCCTTTTAGGCCCTCTTTTAGCCAAACACCTGAAAGAAATTGTAAAAAAAAAAAAAAAAAAAATAAAAAAAAAAATATATATATATATATATATATATATAAATAAAATCAAAATTTGTCGTTCACCACTTGCACTTTGTGTCTCTAAAACTACAAACAAAGACTTTTCCGCTGAAAAATGAGCAAGCCATTCAATCTGACGAGCGTTAGCGTACGCAAGAGCATCCGGCTCGGCGGACGTGTTGTCGATGCAGCCTTTTATAATGCAAAGGCTCGTAATTATCTCACGCCTGCTCATTTCACACTGACATACGGCTTTCCTAAATGTCAGTAGCGCACTCTCTCCTTCTCCCGGCTCAGCAGAGCCTTGTATGCGTCATACACACAGCTATGATGATGGCAAGCGCTTTAGCCCTGAACATGTAGCCCCTCCGCCCTCACCGGGGGGAATAGTGGTTCAGGCATCACCGATCGTTGACCTGGCTATTGTTGTTTGTGATACTTACTGGTAAACTTTTGCAATCAATACAACATCAGCCAGCGGAGCCCCTGGGAATGAAAACCTGAAACAGCGCACTTAATCTTGGAGCCGGCCCCTGCTCCCTGCTCTGCCACTAAACTAGGTAGTTGGCCTACTTGATGCGGCATTATTGCCGCAGAGGTCAGATGTGAGCTGTCTTGCTCTCCGCCTGATGAATGGCTGTTTTTGATAAAGCGTTTCTCCTATCCAGCGAGAGACATTTAATAATGATGGACCATAACTGCGCGCAAAAAAAAATCCTTGTACAAGAAAGGGGGGAAAAAAAAAGCCCTCCCGCCTGGCCGTCCTTCCTTCTCAGACAGTGAGCAGCTAGCCCCACTCAGTACATTTCTGGGTTTGCCTACAGCCACAGTACTGTAGGGCTTAACACTTAACGCACATTCCTGTTTGCTCGTAATGATCCGATATAAGATGATTGAATATTGCTGAGCTGAAATATTGCAATGTGATGGTATTAAAATGACAACTATAAAATGCCCTTTTTCAAATATTCGGGTAACTAAAAACAGAATGTTTTACCATTGAACTTAATCAATGGAAAGGGGGAAGTCAACTGACAATTTTTGCAATAATATGATCTATGCGACCCCACAGTATTAGGATGAATTTTGTATCTGTGGATTATTAGGTAAGGAGCAAAATCCAACTGTTTATATCCATCTCAGACGGCAGTCAGTTTGCTTTGTCTTGATTGGTCATTACCTGAGCCGTGAGAAACTGTGTTGTCATTTTCAATCGCCAGAAAGTATCAAAATGGACACCCCTGGAAAGGATCAAATTTGATCGATTTTCCTGCTTAATTCATATTCCACGAATGAAATATGAATGAGGATGGCATGTTAAGACGTTTTGGGGTATGTAACCACATTTTAGGGTTGCCTTTTAACTTTTGTGGCATTATGTCACAAATTATGGGAATTCCTTTTATTTTTCTATAATATAAAGAAAAATCAATAGGGAAGAAATCACTAGGGAGCTGAAATTTTTAGCAGATGATTAAAACATGCAACATTTAAAAATGCAACGATTCCGACGTGGGTGTGATTCAAATAACTTTGCTGTCTTGCTGGGACAAAAATGAAGACACAACTGGACATAAATGAATATAATGTGTCTCAGGAGGATATAGAGCAATCTTTATGCAACGTTTCAATGACTTGGGCATCATGCCACTAAAATGCTACTGTACCAAACAGGCCTCTAATGTTTTACATTGGAATACATTCACAAAGCTAACAATGCTAAATGATAGCATTACGTTCACAGTAATGCAATTTCACAGCTACTCAGACCGCATCTTGTATCGCTCACTAAGATAATCGACTGTTTTATAAAGATTGGAGAAAAACAACAATTTCTTGCCTATAATATGTCCCGTGCATGCCCACTAGTTTTACAATGGCACTTTGATTAATATTGTGGTTATGGAATATAAAATAAGCAGCAAAATCAGCCAGTATTCATCCATCCAGAGCACAGGTGTGGAACTCCAGTCCTCGAGGGCCGGTATCCTACATGTTTTCAAACCTTTTCCCTCAAAAACACCTGATTCAAATGATTGGGATCATTTCGAAGCTCCCGCAGAACTTGCTAATGAGCTAATTATTTGAATCAGGTGTGTTGGGGAAAGAAAACCGGAAAACATGCAGGATGCCGGCCCTCGAGGACTGGAGTTCCACACCTATGATCCAGAGCATGGCCATTTAGCCACTTACCGTCAAACGAAAATGACATCACAGTTGCTGAGGACTCAGGTAATGACCAATCCTGGTTAATTCATATTCTACAAACAATATTATCAATAATACCGTGTTCAGACTAATGGGGTCACATACGTACAACGTTTTGGGTAAAATGAGTTTATTTTGTCTCATGGCTTAAGTTTTTCCCCAAAAAACGCAAGCATTTTATATGACTACAGTTCGGAAAGTACGCCGCGAAATTAAATGCCATTCTGGGAAGAAACGGCGCCCAGAGCGGCGTGACAGTTTTGACATCAACAACGCCTTTAGTGACAAGAATAACAGATTAATTGGAACCATAACACATTCCTTAAAGGTGAGGTAAACACAGCTGACTGTATATTTTTCACCATCAGTTCAATCTCAATTGGATGTAAAAGTAAATCCCGAGACGTTGAACAGTTAAATGGATTTTGACGTCTCTGCATTATGCTGTCACTCCGGTATAAATGAATCCTAACTTTACTCTGCAGCCAAGAATTACCATGCATTTTGAGAAAATGCATCGCGCTCCACGCTTTGAATTATGATGCCGGATCAAAATAAATGCGTGATGACTTTCGAGATGCCCGGCATAATTTATGGGGTGGCGGTATAGTTCCGTATTGAAAAGGGAGCCCTAAGTGGGCTACGGAGGCTCGGCGCGCCCACCGCCCCGAATGTGTTTGAATTCTGAAATGTCAGCGTTGGATAGGCGAAGAATGGAGCCTGTTTACTGAAGCTTGCTAAATGAGGGCTTCATTTGGGATGCAGCAGTATTCAATTATATGGTTATTTATTGATCAGAAACAATGTGTGTCTGTCTGCAGCGCCTAAAGATGAATTCGGCGGGTAAAAATAAAGTGTCAGGGAAATTGGCTGATGAAGGATTGCGTTTGATCTGAGTGGGAATTCAAGAACGGAGACGGAATACCCCCGTGTTAAAAAATGGACCGGAGGTGAATTTGCAATTAAAGGTTTCCGCAAAGAACTGTCAAGCGGGGTTCAGGATAAGAAGGGAACGCTCGTAACAATGCAAAGCACTGGAAACCAGTCTTGTTTTTGTTTTTTTCTTTCTTTTAAGAAAAGTCACAGTTGTTATAGTTGAACCGGAAACAGGTACTTACTATTGTGAGATGGATGTTTTGTCCGACAAAAGTAGGTGATGGTTGATGCATGCAAATGCACGTGCGCGTGCTGTCAACTTTTCATGGTTCAAATGCGTCTGCTGCAACGGTGATTAGCAAACTTTTTACTCCCAAACAACTCCTCAACAAACAAAAGTACAATTTTCCGCGCGCACGCTCGTTTATAATACGTCACGGCAAAGGCTTTGTTTTTGTCCGTAATCTGCACAGACTTGCTGCTGCCATATTTATTTATAATTATACTTCTATTGAATTACACTTACAAGTATAACAACTACCTCAAATTCACACAGCTGGGACAACCGCAATCAGAGTTGTCTTGCTTTGTCTCGTCCCGTTGGATTATCTTGTCATACGCTGCTACTTATGTCTTTTCCTGGGGTACTCTTGCCATACCTGGTTTTCGTTTTTAGTTTTTAGTTTCGCAACACTAGGCAAAGTAGGCCTAACATCCTGCGCTACTATCGTTAAGAATCTAGTTTTAGGGGTGTCTTGTCTTGCGCACCTGCACTTTGGTTTTGTACATGTAAAACGCAGAGGACAGTGAGAAACGCAATTCCTTTGTATGTTAAGTACATGTGAAGAAATTGACAATGAAACTGACTTTGACTTTGTTTTCTCTGTATTTGTCCATAATAACTTTGCTGGTATCCTTTATTATCAGAGTAAATGATGCTATAAATGCTTTGAAATTCAAGTCAAACTTTGAAAAGGAACGTTTTTCACATTATTTTCAAAAAGCGTGAAAAGATTCAATTAGGCTCTCGCCACTAGTCTTTACTCACAACATTTTGCGGCGAACGGGTTGTGAAAGTTTTCACGCGCTGACCCTCTATTCGCTCATTTAGCGGGCTCAGCTGAAGCCGGCGCACGGCTTTACATCCCTCCTGTAAACACCGTCCCTTCTATTATTCACAGCGCGGCCCCCCAGAGAGACGGATCTCGGCGAGACCCTCGTGAATATGGAACGCCCGGCGCCACGGCGCTTCCCCACCTCGCGGCGGCGGCCCTCGGACGCTCCTCGCTCAGATCTCTTTAGCCGGGCTGCGGCGTAATCCCCGAGCAGCCGGGGCTTCTCTGTTGTCTCCCGGTTGTTTTCTGTGTAGTTCATAAATTATAGATGGGCCATGTCGAGGGCCATCATGCTGCCTGATCCCTGTCTGCGCTGACAGCTGTATGATGCGCACTGAGTGCAGCAGATTGGGAGCTCAGAGTTTCATCAATAAATATCACTCTGACCCTCACACTTGGCCTTGTGTCAGTGGTCAAGGTAATGGCTTTTTATTATCGTGAAGGGCAGCCCGGCGCGGGGTAGTCTTAAGGTCGCTCGTCCGTCTCAGGTCTGGAGACGGCCGGGCGGGCGGGCGGACGGAGAGTGAGGGAGGGCCAGCCGGCGAGAGGCGAGAGGCGTAGTTGAAACGGACCGCCTTGTTATTATGTGAAGCCCGAGGATGTTTGACAGGGAAACGGCGGGGCGCTTTTGTGCGGCGCCTCCGGAGGAAGTAGTGATTTTCATGGCCGCGTCATCGGACGAAATTAACCCTATTAACCAGCTGTGATGAAGTCTATCGAGCTTCGCCGAGAAATCGCCGCGCCTTTCCTTTTTCCTTCTTCGTCTTTTTCCTCGGCGGGCTGACGGTTAGCGCTAACGGGCCGGCTCATGGATGACGGGGCTTGAAATGCCATGATTGCGTACTGAAGGCTCGGGCGGCTGTACATGCAGCGTGATGTCTTCAGACCGCAGGTTTTTAGACAAAACAATAAAAGAACAGAGCAGTGTTTTGTCCAAAGTTCATTCATCAGAAGCTGCATATTTTGGCGAAAAGGGTAAAAAGCTCCACACTGTCAGGGAGGCGCAGAGGCTAGATGCTATAGATTACTTTAATCCCCTGCCAGATATAAAAAGGATAATTACATATTTGTGGTGGAGGCTGTGCGGTGGAAAAAAATCAATACAGCCTCTTTGTATGACACTTCATTAGTGTGAAAAAATCTCCGAGCTGAGAAGAACTGCGCTGCAATTAAATGGTTCTGCTACCTTGGACGCTGTAATGGCTCTATATTATTATATTATTATCCAGTTTATTTGAAATAGTGGTTGCACTCGTGGAGTAATTGGAAACCATTGATTATGTACTTTTATGTCTACACTCTTGCACATCATTATGGAGAGAAGCGATAGTTAGTTAGCCCCTCTAATGAAGCACTAATTGCACTAAGTAGGTTAAGATGTTAGTCAAACTGTACTCAACTCAAATTGCGGCACAAAGACTTCCAATTAATCTGCGTAAAGTGGCTTGCGGATGCCGCTGCGGCCGGCGCGTCTCCTAACTTTTATTTGCCCCGTGCGCAAATGCGAGTCGCGTTTGGACGGCTCCGTCGGCGTAAGCGGGATTCGATTGGACGGGGGGGCCGCGACAGGGAGAATGTAAAGTCACTCTGCCGCTGTTTCCAGCGGAGGAACCTTTGTAACGTAGCTTCCCTCCTGATAATGTCAGCGGTGCACCGCTGACTGGTAATTGCACCGCAGTGTTAACATTTATGCAAGAGTCCGAAGACCTTCAACCGATTTTTAGCCCCGCGTGACATAAAAGCCTCTCCGGGTGTCAGTTTTAGAAAAGAGAAAATATTCTACGACAAATTGGGCACGTAGATAAAGAGCGAGCGATAAAAGGAAGGCTTACACGGAACAAAGGCCGCAAGCCGGGCCGGAAACCGCAAGAAGTGTCCCCTCGTCGCCACCAAACCATGAAATTAATGTTTCCTTGCCGTCCTACTGGATGTTTGCAACCAGGTAACATTATTTTACATCCCTGGCTTTTCTACGTATTGAAACTACTGGAGAAGGTCCAAGGGTGACCGCAATCATTTCCAGGATTCTGCTCGGGATCCAATTTGTTCAGTTTGGGGACAAAGTAAATACATTTGCGACGCAAATATTAGAATATTAACGAAATGGAACAATTTCTTGGAAAAAATCTGTGTGAATGCTGAAGGCTAAGTAAGAAATTATAGAAGCATGGGAAACGATGTGGAAAGTGGTTGAATCGTGGAATTTAATGGAATAATTCTGAATTATTTATGTTTTGCTTTTTTTTGGGAGAAAACAACGGGATGAGCTTGAAAATGTAATGTTGGAACCGTTTAAAATGGTCGTAAGCTGAACCTTTCAAAGTAAGTAGAAGAAGTAAAAAAAAATGTAAAAAAAACCCAAAACATTTGAAATTCTGGCTTTTATTTTGAAATTTTTGCTTCCACTGTAGACTAATACTTTAACGCGATAGTTCATTTATTTTGCCGTTTTTGTCATTAAAAAAAAAAAAGCCAAATTTGTCTATAATTAAATTATTTCTTCAAGTTCAATTAATACTTTTAAGAACATATTTCGTCACTTCATGTCAACAGTAAACCAACAAGACCAATCACAGCTCGTCTTGTGAACATCACATGACCAAAAGGTGAGCAATGATTGATCATTACATGAGGCTTGAGCACAGGCGGTCATTTTTAGTTGACAGCAAGCGGAAAGATATTAATTATGCATGACACATGATTTAGCCTTAGACAAAATATGAACTATTTATGTCTAAAAATGTCAAAATAAAAGAATTAACCCTTTGAGGTAAGTCGACAAGGTGTTTAAATTTAAAACCACATTTTCCTTATGGGCAGCGCGGCTGAATTAATCACTTAATTACAAAATTAGTTGTACAGATTAAAAATACTACAATTATTAACTTTGCTTACCCTCCGCCCCCAATAATTTTAACAAGCTCAAATACTGTAATTAAAAACGGGAACTACATTAACCTTGTCCTTGTTAAATATCACTTACCGAAATTACACCGCAATCCTATTGATTGAAACTTGAAAATACCCATTTATTTTTCAAGCGTGTATTGGAAACTTAATGCCGCATCCATTTAACTCCGCGCAGAATTTATTGTCTGAAAAAAATATGATGGATTATCCATTTGCGCAAATGAATTAGCCTGTCTCGGTATTAGTGTAAGCCATTAGCCGGCGAGGTCATTACGAGAGACGCCGCAGCCGAGGGCCCCTCATAGATCGCCCCCCGACCCCCCCGCCACTGCCCTCGGCGGAGAGAGTGACGCCGACAGTGCAGACTCCTGGCAATCAGTCAGCTCGCCACCCACCACTATGCGCCATCCCAGATGTGGAGTGCCGGTTACGGCTTAAACCCGGCGGCGGCGGCGGGAGGACTTTGGCGCATTTGATCTTTTCCTTTCAAAGGGCTCAAACGCTCCCACCATTGTACGCTCGAGAGACGCTTCACCCTTCGCTAGCCTGGATGAAAAGAGTGTAAAAGTGCTCTCTCGCTTGTTACAGACAAAGGATTGATTTGCCTTTCCCAATGCTAGCCATCGATTTGATTAGCTTGTTAAATGGCTTATATTAGCGCCGATGTTTAGGGGGCTCGGAAGCAACCTTGCTCCGGCGGTTTTACGAAACCTTGTAAGCCGTCATTGTCATCTCCTAAGAAGCGAGGACGGAAAAAAGCTTTCTTATAGTTATTTATTCCGTTTCATTCACATTCTGCCGGCTCTGTGAAAGGGGGAAAAAAAAAAAAGAGGCTAATATCAGGCCTAATTTGCGGACCTCCAAATTCCAGACAGAGATTCCTTAACATATCTCTGGAGCTCATAGCGCCTCTCGGCAGAGCCCCTCTCCTACTGGGATTCCTCTTAAACCCCACCAATTTACTATCTGAGGCAAAGTGAAGATTTACATGAGTTTGTACTTGAATGGCTCCGACTCCGGCTTCACGCGCTAAACACGCGCCCTGTAATTACCATTCCCGGATCCCGCTCCCTGATACCTCCCGTTCTCTCCCCTGCACCTTGGCCAATTGAAGGGAAGAGAAAAGAAGGAAATACTTATTCCCCAATGCTGATTCTTAGTGCTCCTTGCTCAGGATCTGTAATTGGATCTGTGTTTTCGACTCCTTGCTAATAAGCAGCTTACTTTAGCTCCCTCCAGACCTGACCCGCTACATTTTTTTTGTTTTTTTTTTGTTTTATGAATTTTACAAGGGGATTTTAATAGATGCTTTAGGCTATGCAAAACATAGGCTTGAAGGGAGCCATAATGCGGGAGCCTTGACACGGAGCGCGCCCGACTCGCTGCTTATCATGGCGGACGGGTCTCATAACTTCCGAGATTGATGTCGGACAAAAGGGAAATGGGCGAGAAGAGGTACATGAGAGAATATTAACCTGTGCTCCTGTAACTAACTATAATTGTTTAGCATTGGCTCGCACCTCGGGCAGCCGCTCTCATTAGCTTTACGCGAACATGACGGCGCCGCTGATTTTAGTCGTCGGGCTTGTTAGAGGGGATTGGAGGTCAGGGCAAATTGTAATCTGCTTTCAGTTCTTACTTTGGTACGGTTTAAAGGCCACGGACTGAATGGGTGTCTTTCCGTATTTTACTGACATTACACCGTTTCTCGCTGAAGTTCAACCCTCATGTATTTAGCATCAGATGAGGGATCGTCGTGAAACGTTAGCTGAAGAAGGCCGAAGGAGACCTAATAGAGCCTTCACGATTTTCGCTCGCTCGGGGGATGTAGCGCAAATCCTTTTTTCATCAAATATCCTGCGACATAATGTATAGATTTTTGGCTGATTGGATTTCACATTAGAGAATGTTTTGGAAAAAAAAAAACATTCATTTTTACGCCGATTAAAAACTAAAATTGCTTTGCGGATTTAAAAATTGCCATTTTTTTCTCCCTGGCAAATCAGATTTTTTCTGATGCTGACGTTTGCCAGCAAATTATGATCTGAATTTGTGAACTGAACTCGTTTGGTCAGTCACAATTGAGACAGCGCAAGGTGAGAGGTGTGTGCAGCTCCCACTAGGTCCGCGCTATCAAGATATGCTAACAGAAAGCTAACGTTAGTAATTCAGAGGATTGTTACTGTTTTTTCTTCTTTCGTCGATGAATTTGCCAAGTTGTTGATTATTCTTTAATCTTGACGTCAAAAAACGATCAATATTTTAGCTGATACTGCAAGTATATGCAATTAATAAGTTATTTCAATACATATATTACCCCGTCTTGTGATTGAATCAGCCAATAAATTCATGAAAATATTTACACACCTCTCGCTATGATGCAGTGCACGCGCGTAGAGAAAATGATGAGATTGTTACCTCGTAATTCAGCTAGATACGCTCGTGTATGAAGATCCATAGTGGCGATAGCGCAAAATAAAAAACGCCAATTCTTACGCCTCAAATAAAAAAACGCCGCCACGGGTCCCCTCCGCGTTGAAATTTTTAATCATATTTCAAAGCAATTTTATCCTGTCATTTGAGAAGCTGCGGCACGTCACCTCTCACACCCGCGTTCGTGCGTCCCTCTAACGCGAGCGGCGGCTGACGGTCCGGCGCTCATTTAGGAAGCGCGGAATGACAGCGTCGCCCGTACGGGGTCGCCGAAACGAGAGGAACGGGGAAAATGTAAAAGACGAGTGCTGACCCGTAGCGTTCCCTCGGCTTCCTCAATCATTAAATACCTCCGGATATCCATGGATGATTCCATTAGTCATAATAGGTTATAAGATCTAACTGATTCTTATCATGCCTGTCTACATCCCCGCATTAAGCCGATTCATTTGTCTGGAGAAGGGACGGAATTTACGGCGCGTTTCTGCGGATGAGTGAGACAGGTGCGGCCGTAGAGGTGAATATTCAATGAAGACCAAGCCGTCGGCGCAGGTACTAACTAAGACAGCCAGTTGGGGACAGGAACACTAATGACCAACACAATCACCTATCTTGACACGAATATGGAAGATAACAAGGAGAGGTGGGAATAGGTGTAATGTTCTCGCCGTTCTTCCCTCGCGACGGGAAGCTTCTCGGTTTCCGAGCTAACGTGACATCCGAGTTTTAAAAGCCGCCCTCGCCTCGCCTCGCCTCGCCTCGCCTCGCCTCGGTCTCTCTCCCTCTCTTCTGGTAATTCTCCCATCCGGAGGATGTTTGAGAGAAACAAAGAAACAATAAGAGCAAGTTGGGAGAGGGGGGCGTCAGGCTGTCAGTAATCTGACAGCTATGGTAACTACCCTCTAATCCAGACGGCTCCAGCCACGCTCCGGCCTGACACCCGTGCCTCTGACTGACAGCTGAAGACCAGGCACATTCCACAGGCAGAAGTGACATCCATTCTATTAAGGCAGACAAGCACAAAGCCCAGATTTGCCCCGACTGCCTGGTATTGAAGCCGACTACGGGGGTGATTGGAGAGGTCCTGGAGAAGGTGTCAGACTCAAGCTCAGATGATAACCATATTGTAATGATGCTGCTGGACAATGAAGTGCCATGATTGCCCATGCTGACAGCAGAGGTTTATGTCTGGGTACCCCCCCCCCCCTTTCCCTCTTCCCTCAACCGCATTCGCAGGCGGCGCACAACGCGCAGCCCCTCGGTTCCAACTGCCAGTCAAAAAAAGCCGTAAACGGGCGCGCTTCGTATTCCGACGCCAGCCGGCGCCGCGCTGATGGACCGACCCGAGACGTCCCGCGCTGACAGGGAGCGCCGAATAATTGTTGTTTATCTCGGTCCTCCTTAGATATCACTCGGAGCATAAAGAGGCTCCTGAGTGTCCATTTGTTGCCCGGGATCCACCACTTACTGCACTTTCTTTATCGGGACAAAGCTGCCTATGCTTGGTTTTGGCAGAAAAGCATGTAATTGGTTTCATTCGGGGTTAATTATTTGCACTGGCAGGTCGCATTGTTGTAAGGCGTTCATTAGAGTACACATCCAACACAAAGGAGCAAATGAGACGAGCTGGCTGTGCTTTATGCTGCTTTGCCTTGAAAAGAGTTTCAGGATTTCAACAAACCTTAATGATGCTCTTAGCAGCCTATATAATGAAACACGTTTACATAAATCTAGCCGCACGGCAGCCTTGGTGCTGGACAGGCTCGACTGCTCGTGTCTGGGTTCGGGGGCTAATTAGAAGCGCTAAAAAGTGGACCCGAAATACTCCGGGCGCTGCCTGCTTTATTTGCACTTCTCTTCTTCTTTGCTTTGCAACTCTTTATTTTTCACGTGGCGTGCGATTTGCGCACGGGAGGTCAATTTTGGTACGGACGCGCGAGCGCCGATACCAAAGAATATCGAGCTGATACCTGACTGTATTTCAAGCATGAGATTTATGCAGAAAATATGATTTTTGCTACAGACAAGCGAGTGCCGATACCAAATGATATCGAGCCGAAACCTGGCCGTATTTCAGGAGTGACATTCCCACACATTTTTTGTCGGGATGGGCGATACTGATATCAAAGAATATTGGGCCAAAACCTGGTCTGATTTCAATGTTGCCGTAGTCGCCATGGCAGCCGATACTATTATCGCCCGCTTTCCTGAAGCGGGTTTCCAATCCCAAACTCGAAATTACAAATCTGAAAAACAGAAAATTGCCATCAATTTCACAAAATTATAAAGAAAATGCTACTTTAGAAAAAACAGATTTAATATGTCAATGTTTTTTGGGTGATGTAATTAAGTGTATTAAAACTACATACTGTTTAAATTGCCAAAATAAATTTGTTATTCTGCTGCCTTACGTTGCAACTGCTTTCCAACAAACATCGCAGATGTACTTGCTCCGCGTCTGTCGCCGCTCGATTTCCAAACTACTCGCTATTTGCTTCCTGTAGCTGGACCGCTTTCTTTAGCTGTAGCCGTGTTTTGCTAGCCTTCGGTTCGGCATGACTGCGAGGGAAACAAGAAGAATACACAAAAGCTCATGAGGGCAAAACGCACCGCAGCAAACAGGAGGAACATTTGATTTTATCATTTTTAAAATAGTCCGTAACAAAAATTCTAATTGAAAAAAAATATATAGGTTGCCCAGCTCTAATACTAATTACCTGGAAAGAGTCTGGAAATGAGTCCGAAACATCTGCGTCCCGAGAGGGCTCACCAAAGGGTGACATTTGCCGTCTCCTCTCTGGCCAGAGCCCGCTCGTCTTCCATCTTACTTAGCTGGTCTTGATGGAGACTCAGGGTGGATGCCTTGCTTAAGTGACAGGGAGTTAAGTATACATTCACGCCATCCTGGGCTGCTAGTTAAGTTGACAGAGAGCCTCGGCGGCGGACCCGGTCAGCACCAAGCTCATTCGCTGCCATGATTTAGAATGAGGCATCGAGGAGATTTGGATCGAGACAGGGCTTGTATTAAAGTCTTTATTTGTTCCTAGCGCATGTGGTGGACACATCGCACCTAACACCAAAGGTCAGTCACAATGCATGTGTCTTGTTGGGCTGAAGTCATATGAAAATTGAAATATAACCGCAAGGCATTTCATTAGGTACAAGGTATAAGTTAGGTATTAGGTATAAGTAGCGGCTTATAGCCTAAAATTAATTGTACACAATTTTCATTTATTTAGGTTTATGCTTGCCAAAACAGAGTCTTAAGTGCGGAAGAAAAACATTCCAAAATTTTCTGTTTCCACATTGCAGGTCACCTCGTGCGAATAAGAGCGCGGGGCATCTCAGAATTCATCAAATCAAAGCAAAGTGAGAAGGAAAAATTGGACCGATATATCGACCCGCGCCAGAGGAAGGTGTACTTAAGAAGGAACAAATGCGGAATATGTTATCATCTCAAAACGAAGCAAAACTACGACCGCTGGAAAACCATGAAATCCCAGAAACTATTACAGCAGGGACAAAGTCAAAAGTGCAAATAGAAAACCATAAATTTACTGTTTGAGATTCAATTGCTCTCCGGATACACAAACACACCCATATTCTTTTTTTTTTTTTTGAAACGATCAAAGCATCGCTACTTGAAGCCCTGTTTACAGCAAGCACATCCCAAATTGACTTGCTAATGTTAACTTTTCTCCTGTTGCCACGGGTTACCACGCGGCACCATTTGACACCCGGCTACAGACGCTGCTGATTAGTAGCATCCACTTCTGTCCATCTCTGTGCATCACTGAACCATCTGGTCATTTATTCACTAATAAGCCCCTAATGGCCCAAATATTCCGAGGCCTGTCATTGTGACGCGGCAGAAAATGCCCACGTCTTTCAACTCGCCTTGACGCCTTGCTTGTTTCGCATCAAAAGTCGTCATTTACAGGAGGGAAACTCTGAGGGGGAAAAAACTTGACCTAATCTCCAGTGTTAACATTGCGTCAAGGAGCTTTGTTATGCGGCAGACTGACGGCGAGGATGTTAATGCATTCATCCTTCGCCGCTCCAAGATCTTCCTTTTTTTTTTTTTAGCTACGGGCAGAAAGGGTATGAGATGAGGGCTGTCAATAGCGATTTGATTATGCACGCAAAAGGGAGCCATTAAGCGCAGTGTGCAACAGGCATTTCGCACTTGTGTGTCATTTGTCGCCAAAACATTGACTTTTTGCCATAAATATTTCCGGATGAACAAAAGCCAGCCGAGATGGTAATTGGTGACACGCGACGGTAAATGTAACCTTTCCCGGGGACGCTGATGGCAACCAATTAACTATCCATTGAGTACAAAAAAAAATCTGCAATTATCTGTCTCGTTATGGCTTTGCTGGCCTGCATGCACAAAAGAGCACAGAGCAAGGAGGACAAGCTGTATGTGGCAGATCCCACTGATTTTTTTTTTAAAAATTACACTCATTGGGTACAACATCGGGTACAATTGCACAATATCATGGGATCAAATATGAGATATTTGTGTTTTGGATGCAGCAATTCTGACATTTCTACGTGATTGCAATTTTGTGTCCAAAATGAATCATTGTCCAAATTTTGGACCATATAAAAGCATTATAATTACAATTTTTGAGATGCATTTTAATAGGATTTATGACTGATTTTCTTGCGATTTTTGCAATATTCTGTTAAGCGGCGATCAAACTGTCAGCAAACAGAAAATTCTTTGCTGACTTGTGTTTCACCTCGAGACTGTAGGTGGTGCTAGAGACCCGTTAATGGCTATGTCTCAAAGTGTCATCATCACTCCACAGGAACGGATGCTACTGAACAATTTGAGTGGCTGAAGAAAAAATATTCATAAATAATGAGTAAGTCTAGCTGAGCGAATGTAAACAGAGCCATGTTGGATTCGTGTGAGCTGAAAAGTAAATTCCCGAAATTAGGCATACCTACTCAATCAGAATTCTGCTTTTAAGTCTCCAACCTTACAGAAATGAAGCCTAAATTGTCTAAACCGAGCCAAAGATTCCCGCGGCGTTCTCGGAAAAGACTAACAAGATGAAATGCATGTGTGCGCAGAGTACACACGTGATACATTAAGACGTGTGTTGCCCTTGAATATCATTAAACTACACTTTGTGCACATTAAGCACTTTGACGCATTGATGTATTGTAGTGATGAAATTTCTTGATAAACAAATTAATTTGAATAATTTATGCACGCGTTCGGCGCTCCACTCGATTATCCCTTTGAACAACAGGGCGTGCAATAAAACACAGATATGGTGAGTTTTACGTAGGGCGGAAACAGTGGGACACCGTGTTATTATCCGTCCCCCATTACATTGAGTGGAAGTGCATTGTTATTATTTGTCATCATATGCTAATTACACATCATTAATGTTAGACCTTAATGGCCCCAGGAGTTGGTAATAGGCTGTAAGGCTGAGCCGGATGCTTGCGGGGAATCTCGGTCTCGGGGAGAAAACGCATGCTAATGAAGCTTAGACCTTTTATCTTGGCAGATTAAATGTGGGGGAAAAAAAAGATCACAACATTGAAAATAAGCGTTTTGACATGTGTAATTGGAAGAGACAACAAACTTTTGTGCTGGTTTCAAGAGGAAAATGGGGAGGCATCAGAGGCGCTGTTTAAATTTCTGCAGCAGGCTTTCTGCCTTCGGTCGCTTGAACCAAATGAAATCTCACGGCTGCTTTCAAGATGCAAGATGGAGGACGCTATTGAAGCCTGTGATCTGCGCGCATGCTAGTTAGCCTGTTTGCCATATTAATGGAAAACCTTGACGCCAAACGGGTTGAAGGCCACTCGCTTCCCAATTTGGAATTATATTGGAACCTCACAAGGTTGTACAATTCGGAATTTATATTTAAAATATAATATATTTGAAAGCGTGACGCTGAAATCATATCACAATTTTGAATATCACTATGACAAGAGGCCAGCGTATGTGGAATTAAAAAAAAAAAAATTGAATGAGCAATTCAGTTGCCTCAAATCCTTTACAGCAAATTTGTTCAAGAGAAAACAAACATCTATTGAAAGCTGAACTCATTCAATGCCAGGGACGTATTTTCACGTTTTTCAAGAGTCTAGACATCCAGTCCCAGATATTTAAGAATTAAATTGATACTTATGTACATTAAAGACATTAATTTCCAGATACTTTATGAAATACTTAATGGTTGAGTATTAAATCAATACTTAAGTGTCTGGATTCGTCAAATTTTTTATTCTATTCTATTGTTCATGTTTATTTAATATTCAGCAATTGGAGCAGCGTTCTCCATATTTTTGTACACTTACTGCACAATGACAATAAAGGAATTCTATTCTGTTCTAAAAAAAAAAAAAAAGAACCCAAAGAACCCAGAGAATTAAAAATGCAAAAACAACTGTAAACATTTTTAGGAGACCCTGTCTATTCATTTGTGTCCACTGTAGTGGTCCTGTTATCCCAGCAAAGTCAATTGCATTCCACCCTAACACATAAGACATCTTTGGAAAGGCCACAATGTCCTCCACCGAGCACACGAGGACTTGGTAGCGTAGCTGCATTGAGCCAAAAGATAGAATCCAAAAACAATTGTCCACCACATTGGGCACAAGCTTATAGGCTTTAAGTTTTGATCCTGTAAAAAAATGAACATATTACGGAACATTCAAATCCAATCAAAAGATGAGTGTCCAGAGCTGTAGTCCACCGCGGAGATTTCACCGTAAAGGACATTCTCGCTCACGTCGCGGCCATCATCTTTGCAAGATTGTGCCAAAGCGCTCGGGTCAGATATCGGCACCTAGTGTAAACAGCGCAGGGAGCCATTAGGAATGACTAAGTACGCGCATCTGGCCCGCTCCTCTAGGCCCGGCCGGCCTGGCTCCTGGCTGCCAACGACAAAGCGACAGCTGGTCCAGCATGGCTCCATGTTTGACCTCCGGCTCGGTGGGCGGGCCCTCGGCGCGCTATACTCTGAAGACGAGCGTGCCGGTCCAAACACCTGGTGAGAGGGAGCCCACCTCCAAGCCTCTGGGTCTAGTTGCGCTTACACCGGGTTAGGGTTAGCGTCGAAGTGTGTCGGCAAGGTCGTTGACCCAAAAGGCTCGTAAAGAGGGGGTGGGAGGGGCGTTGACTGCCCATTTGCCTTGTCTCTGAGCTCCGAGTCCAGAGGTCCTGTCATCACAAAGCAGCTCAGATGTAAGCCATAGGTGTGTTGACCTACATACAGCCATATAGGAGAATATGTACGGCTTCGGCGTGTTCATCTTATTTAACCTCGCCAACTGTTTCATATATGAAGCTGATTTCCACATCGCTGGAATACAACTAGCCACATCATCAAGTCTTGTGAGAATATATTTGAATGGTCTTGGGATGGGGGGATTTTGCTGCTTAATCTTTATGCAGTATTTTGACAAGTTTTTGGTTATTTTCTTGCACTTCCACATCATTGTTGGTGGTGTGATGACTGTGCCATGTTGAAATTTGACACTTTGTCACCATCCGGGTGAAATTTCAGCTCCCTCATCTTCTTCCAATCCGTTCTCTTAAAGTCAAAAGATTGGACAAAATACCGCACAAGTGGTTAATTCCACACGTACGATGTTACTGTAAATTTCAAACTATAACCCGCAATTTTTTTTCTCGGGTTTTGAGCCCTGTGGTTTATAGTCCAGTACGGTTAAACAACAATTTATTTTTTTTGGGTTATTAGCCACCAGGGGGCAATCTACTGATAAAGCAAATATGTGTTCATGTGAATTTGAATTTTTTTTTTTTAAAATATAGTATTAAAAATATAAAAAATAGGTATAGGTTGAATAAGATCTTGTATCATGAGTACTATAGATATAGCATGAATGAATTATGTAGAATTTGGTTGTAGGTAAAATAAACAACTAATTAAACACGAGGACACAGAAGAAGACGCTATGGAAGTATTTTGACTTTGAGTTTGACCTGTTATTCTACTCTGCAGTTTTCTGTCAAAGTTATGTTGAAAATGTTACGTTGGTACTGAACATTTAGGCACGTTCGGTCAGTTGAAGATAGGACGTTGCCGTTAGCAAGGAGTTTTATTTATCGATTTATATAAAAACTACGACGGAAATCGGAATAGCGCGGCTGCATAAAACATCGTCGGGAAAATGATTTCAGCCCGGCCTGCGAAGTAATAGAATGTTGGTGCTAAAATGTCATTTTGTTGAATTATTGCTAGTTATCACAATTACCTCCTGTTTGACTTTTGCACGTCGGCGACGGGAATCTTCCCGAGCGCCCGGGAGAAATGTGAAAGGTCAGATGTCAGTTTCCAGACGACTAGCTGGCCTCTAATGAAACCCTGTTGCAAATAGGCGTTGAATCTGAATGCATTAATTTTCTTAAATGCCTTTCACATTTGTGGGCGCCTCAGCCTTTTTAACTGGGATCATTTGACAGCAGCCCTCTGCCTCTTTCTGACAGCTCTGAGGAGCACGGGCTCAGCACCTGCGTCCACCCGAGCATTAAACCTCAGATCCTGAACCCTCCTCACAAACCAACTGTCAGATCATTACTGTGCGTGATGCAATATAATCTGTCTCAGAATTAGCATTCGGCCAAGTCTCGGGGCTTTTTTTTTTTTTCCCTCTCCTTTCCATCTCTTTACCGTACATGCAGCTCCCTCGGAAGGCCGCAGTTTGAATATGCATCTCTTCACATTTCCATGAAAGATCCGTGGGGAGCGCGGGCAGAGTGCTGCTTTCAGCATTAGCATGTCAGGAGGGAAGGGTCCTTTTCCTAGCCGGTCCCACTGCAGATGCTCTGCCTCACTTGTTCATTACGATTGCATTTCATCAGCTTGATGATGTCCACATGTCAATTGAGCGCCAGGATTTTGCACACAAAGGAGCCTCTGGGAAAAGGACCTCGCCGGCTAATCAGCTGATTATCATACTTCAAATGGGGCTGTAGCGCAGACGCCCGCCCGCCCGCCAGATACAACGAGGTTGGGGAGACAGGACTGATGAATCCAGATAGGCGAGCTGCGGCAAAGTTGATTAAAGCGGCGCCCTTTTGAAAGCGCATGGAGGAATGTGAAGTTAGCAAACACAAGGCCAGGCAGAACCAATATAATTAAAACAGATAGAAACTGTCACCGTTTTCCTTATGTTTGAGCGGGCCAGGCACAATTTAAAATTGGAGTCTTATAGGACATGCGCAGGGCATGGATGTTACTTATGTTGTAAAGTGTTGTTGTCGATGTAGCGTTGTTTTTTTATTGTATTAGACACAAACGCAAACGGTTTAATGCTCACGTGACAATTAATCTCTGCTTCGTCTGCTTTGATGACCAGTGTTTTGTATATCTCAGACTTCATTAAGTGTGTGAAGCAATGTTTGAAAAAAAAAAAAAAAAACTAGCTAGCTATTGAACTATTTTGCTAGCTAACTTGCAAGCTTGCTATCTCACTACGAGCTAGCTGTTTTGCTTGCTATTTCGCTTGCTAACTTGGCTGTCACGCTACTCTTTAGCAAGTTTGCTAGAAATTTTGATAGATTTCCCGGCTATTTTCTTAGCTAACTTGCTAGCTAGCTATCTCACTACCGGATCTATCTATCTATCTATCTATCTATCTATCTATCTATCTATCTATCTATCTATCTATCTATCTATCTATCTATCTATCTATCTATCTATCTATCTATCTATCTATCTATCTATCTATCTATCTATCTATCTATCTATCTATCTATCTATCTATCTATCTATCTATCTATCTATCTATCTATCTATCTATCTATCTATCTATCTATCTATCTATCTATCTATCTATCTATCTATCTATCTATCTATCTATCTATCTATCTATCTCTCTCTCTCTCTCTCTCTCTCTCTCTCTCTCTCTCTCTCTCTCTCTCTCTCTCTCTCTCTCTCTCTCTCTCTCTCTATCTATCTATCTATCTATCTATCTATCTATCTATCTATCTATCTATCTATCTATCTATCTATCTATCTATCTATCTATCTATCTATCTATCTATCTATCTATCTATCTATCTATCTATCTATCTATCTATGAATGGGTCAATTGTAGTTTTAAGTTGTCATATCACCACTTACCACTAGATGACAGACATTCCTTGGTTGTCTATTCTGCCGTCTACTTGGCTAATGGTTTTAATTTTTACTTTCAACTACCCGTAATAATTTAATAATAACTACTGTAGTACATGCATTGAATGATTTATTATGCAAAAATTCATCAGTTTTGACATGTGTGCATGATGAAATATTATGGCCCCATCCAGCATTGAAGTTATGTCGAATTTTTGCTTATCGGTATTGAATTGCAGCTAGTCAAAAGACGTTTCAAAACGATGTCAAGCCTTTTTTCGTTCAATAATTGAGGCACAGTGTTTATTAATAAGGAAACCACTGTTTAAGGAATTTTTTTTTAAACACGTTTTTTTCCTTAGCTCAGCTATAGACTGCACCGTTTTCTTTGTTTGTTTTATTTGGGTTATTGTCTTTGTTTTGAATGAAATCGCCTGCCACACCTACCAGCAGTGAGGTCACAAGTGACCCGCAAGTCCAATTATAAAGTCTTGCATTGTTCTTGGAGCTAAAAAAAAAAAAAAAAAAGAATCAATGTGCTGAAGGCATATCCCCATCAGAAGACCTAATGATGTCTTTCTGGACCACAGCCTTGCACACTGCATAGTAATCTTCTGCTAATTAGCTTTATAATGCCTAGGCAGGCCTCCGCATCAGCACAATTCCAGGGAGGACAGTCAACTTATTTATTTATCTCACTGCGGCTCATTGTTATGGCTCTTATAATTGAAGTCGAATTATTCAGATAGGATTTTGTTTTATTGGAATTAGTGTTGCGCATTGTGTCAACTTTATTTTGGCCATAATGTTTCATTAATTCAAACGAAATGGGCGAGTTAGAGATGAACGTGAAGAGAAATGCATTAAAAAGGCATTTTTAATATGCTTGAACTTTTGCAATCACACACTAGTCAATTCTGTGGCGCTTATTTCCAAGCAAATGAACATTTATTTGTGTGCGTTCTATTTTCGATTGAAAATTGGTATCTGTGCAAACTGAAGAATATAAGTTCTAAAAAAAAAAACTTGTTTAGACTAACAATTTTTTGGTTTACCAAATAATTCCATCAATTTTTCTTCATAATGTCCATGACTTGAGTATTAATCGACAATTTAGGTCATTTTTGAATAATGAAAAAAAACGCTGAATTAAAGGGTGCTTTTGAACTTTTGATTGGTATAGTAAGTTACAGTATATTTAAAAAAAAATTCTGAGTGTGTAATGGTCAATGGCGGTGAATAAGTATTTGACTGCTGGTTAAGGCCTCTTTTGTTCCACCAAATGTAATAGAAACTACTAGGGATTTTCGATACCATTTCAAAGACTGATACCAGTCTGTATCGAGTAGTCTTTAATAGTCACCTATTACAATACCAAGTTCGGATATCGCTGGTACATTTGAGCCATGAAATTTCCAAAAAATCAAATGATTCTTTTTACATTTGTGTGGTATTTTATTCATTCATTCTCGCTAGTATTGTGTCCATTTTTGGGACAGATTCTTCCACATTGTTCACGCAGTATTTTAGCCAAGGAATGGCTCTTTCCAACTAAAATGGCCGTGCCGTTTCAAACTTAGACGCAATGTTACCATCTGGGTGAAATTTCAGCTTCCTGGTGTTTCCTTTTAATGCATTCCCTCAGATTGGCCAAAAAACGTAATGTAACTAGGATCAGTCAGAAAGCTCAAAATTGGCTAGCAGGTTCTTTTTTAATGGCTGGCATTAAGAGTTAATTGATAATTTCTGTTATCTTTTTCTATTTACATACATTTACTTACAGAAATTACGTCTTAATAGGTATCCAACAGAAATTTAGGTCCAGATCGTAAAAGGGCCGATACCAGTACTGATACCTTTGAATGAGGTCAAGCATTCCCCAGATACTGAAACCTGGTATCGGTACTCATCTCTTTGCAAACTTTCTAGTTGTGAGCCCAAACTTTTCTCAAGTATTTGTTCATTCTCTGAGAGCTTAGTAGGCGTCCACCTTTTTCCTGTCAGGGTGCTAACTGACAAGTCTGAAGAAATTTGGCGAGATGTTATACTGCAGCAACTCTGACAGCACACAGCACCTGCCAAACGATGTTCTTACCTCGGCTATCAGCTACGAGTGAGCAATGCTAAGGGAACCATTTCACACTCCCTCAAGATGGAGTTTTCCCGCAGCCTTCTCCTGTTTTTATTCTCTTATATCAGCCGGAAGAAGCAGAGAAGATAGTTTGATGGATAATGAGACACTGGACAGAGGATTGATTTGATTTCCTAGCTAAGGTCTTCATTGGTCTATGGACTGATAAACCGAGTTCGCTGTGTCGGTCCCGCTCTCATTACCTGGTTTCTTCTTCAGTGGCTTTTCTTTAGAAAAACAAACACGTAACTTTGCCTTTAAGTCGGCTAACTTAATCATAACACAAACAACGAAGGTGGGCTAACGAAGAGTATCTACGTGGTGGACTTATAACATTCAGGAATGGAGAGTTGAACACAAATTGGGCTGCAAAACATGTAAACAGACAATATAGCAATACTCACTGGTGGATATTATTGATGCTCTGCACAAAACAACTTACATTACTACAGATTACTCAGTCATTTATATTTGCGTGAATTATTTAAGTGTTTGTATTATATTTAATTATATTATTATTGATTTTTATTAAGTTAAATGATCAATTCCCAAACAATAGCACATTCTCAACATCATCAGCCATGATTGTATTTTTTCTTTTTTTTTTATAAAGTTTCACAAAAGCTCACTAAAACCGTCTTCTTTGGGTTGGCGAAAGATCCTTGAGTACAAAGGTTTTTTGCTTTGATACTGACGCAACCTGGACACAGCTGAGGAGTCAGATTACAAGCGTTTCATTTGCTCTCCTTTCAACTCCTGCGCCAACAAACTTGCACCCAACGCACTTGTGACCAAGATTAATCCCCCCGCCCGTATAAGTCTTCAAATCCATCTTCAATGCTTTGGGGATTAGCGCATCTCCTTTTATCTGGAACTTATTGGGTGGCGCCGGTGACCCCGGACTCGGCGACATAAAAGTCTTTGGGAACCTCCGCGTTTCCTCTCAAGAGCATGTGCCATAATTAGAGCCATAATGGTGTCTGAATGGAGCGCAGGTTAATGAAAGTCTGCGAGGGAACCGGGGGCTTTTGGGTAAAGAAAACAGCAGGCTTGTGCCAGCAGCCCGATGATGGCAATTTGCAGAGTGACTTATGTCCTATAGCGTCCGCGCAGTCGCTACTTTGAGCGTGTTTCCCTCTTAAATGGGGTCTACTGATACGCTCCCGTTTATTAATATGCATAGGGGAGTTAATGAGGCTGAGCCATCTTAGATAATAGGATTCCGAGGCTGCGGGAACGCTGGCTGCGTTCATGCTGGATGACTTTGTTGGAAGACGTTTGTCCCTGGTTGCCAAATGGGGCTTGAATGCAACTGTGTTCAAAAGTACATACCTTACCAAGACCTTGTTTATATATATATATCTATATATATATATATATATATATATATATATATATATATATATATATATACACGTGTGTGTGTATAAATATGTATTATCCATTTATCTGTTACTTTGTGCCAAAGTACTAAAGTAATTTATTTGTTTAGATGCTAAGGTAATCAAAGTGAAGTCATCAATTACTTTAGTAATCAGTAATCAATTATATTAGTAGTTATTACCTAAAATAGTCACTTTTCTATCTATCTATCTATCTATCTATCTATCTATCTATCTATCTATCTATCTATCTATCTATCTATCTATCTATCTATCTATCTATCTATCTATCTATCTCTATCTATCTATGGTAGCTAGCTAGCTATCCATGCTAGCTCTGTTTGTCTGACTAGCTACATCTATCTATCCATCCATCCATCCATCCATCCATCCATCCATCGACTTGAATATTGACTGGATGTATTATACGGCGCCTGTTGCCCGCATTTAGCAGTGTTAGCAACTCGCCGTTAGGCTATTGGCTGTTAGCCGAATACTCATATCCACAGACCAAAACATTCGGTCGCTGCACGCATCG